>NC_084750.1:42973230-43062471 GCF_033978785.1 Entelurus aequoreus
TACTTTAAAAGTCTTATATAAGTGTTGTAATGAAGACAACACATGATGTAAGTGTCTATATTAGCCTACTATCAAAATTACTTTAAAAGTCTAATATAAGTGATATAATGAAGACAACACATGAGGTAAGTGTCTATATTAGCTATGTTAGCCTACTATCACAATGACTTTAAAAGTCTTATATATGTGTTTTAATGAAGACAACACATGATGTAAGTGTCTATATTAGCTATATTAGCCTACTATCAAAATTACTTTAAAAGTCTAATATAAGTGATATAATGAAGACAACACATGAGGTAAGTGTCTATATTAGCTATATTAGCCTACTATCATAATGACTTTAAAAGTCTTATATAAGTGTTATGATGAAGACAACACATGATGCAAGTGTCTATATTAGCTATATTAGCCTACTATCATAATGACTTTAAAGGCCTACTGAAATTAATTTTTTTAATCAAGTGTCATACTTGATCATTTCGCGATATTGCCATATTTTTGCTGAAAGGATTTAGTAGAGAAAATCGACGATAAAGTTCGTAACTTTTGCTCGCTGATAAAAAAAAAAACCTTGCCCCTACCGGAAGTAGCGTGACGTCACAAGCGGTAGTGCTGCTCACAATTCCCCGTTGTTTACAATGGAGCGAGAGATATTCGGAGCGAGAAAGCGACGATTACCCCATTAATTTGAGCGAGGATGAAAGATTTGTGGATGAGGAACCTTAGAGTGACGGACTAGAATGCAGTTCAAGAGATATCTTTTTTCGCTCTGACCGTAACTTAGGTACAAGCTGACTCATTGGAATCCACTCTCTCTCCTTTTTCTATTGTGGATCACTGATTTGTATTTCAAACCACCTCGGATACTATATCCTCTTGAAAATGAGAGTCGAGAACGCGAAATGGACATTCACAGTGACTTTTATCTCCACGACAATACATCGACAAAGCTCTTTAGCATGAGCTAACGTGATAGCATCTGTCTCAAATGCAGATAGAAACAAAATAAATAAATCCCTGACTGGAAGGATAGACAGAAGATCAACAATACTACTATCAGGAGACACCGAACCAAACACTGGACATGTAAATACACGGTTAATGTGTATTCGACGCCTGTCGAAGCCTAGCAATGCTGTTGCTAACGACGCTAACTTAGCAACGGGACCTCGTCAGAGCTATGATAAAAACATTAGCGCTCCACCTATGCCAGCCAGCCCTCATCTGCTCATCAACACCCGTGCTCACCTGCGTTCCAGTGATCGACGATGCGGTCGGCGGCCCGGAGACGTAGCAAGTCAAGGTGAGGTCGCCGGCGCTAGCGTCTGCTATCCAACAAAGTCCTCCTTGTTGTGTTGCTACAGCCAGCCGCTAATACACCGATCCCACCTACAACTTTCTTCTTTGCAGCCTCCATTGTTCATTAAACAAATTGCAAAAGATTCACCAACACAGATGTCCAGAATACTGTGGAATTTTATCGAAGAAAACAGAGCTCTGTGTATTGTGTCCAAAAGGGTCCAAACACTTCCGTTGACCTCGCGACGTCACGCGCATACGTCATCCTCCAAAGGCGTTTTGAACCGGAAGTTCCCCGGGAAATTTAAAATTGCACTTTATAAGTTAACCGGGTCGTATTGGCATATGTTGCAATGTTAAGATTTCATCATTGATATATAAACTATCGGACTGCGTGGTCGGTAGTAGTGGCTTTCAGTAGGCCTTTAAAAGTCTTATATAAGTGTTATAATGAAGACAACACATTATGTAAGGGTTTATATGAGCCTACTATCAAAATGACTTTAAAAGTCTTATAGAAGTGTTATAATGAAGGCAACACATGATGCAAGTGTCTATATTAACTATATTAGCCTACTATCAACATGACTTTAAAAGTCTAATATAAGTGATATCATGAAGACAACACATGAGGTAAGTGTCTATGATAGCTATATTAGCCTATTATCAAAATTACTTTAAAAGTTTTATATAAGTGTTATGAAGACAACACATGATGTAAGTGTCTATATTAGCTATATTAGCCTAATATCAAAATGACTTTAAAAGGATTAGATAAATGTTACAATGAAGAAAACACATGATGTAAGTGACTATATTAGCTATGATAGCCTACTATCAACAGGACTTTAAAAGTGTTATATAAGTGTTATAACGAAGGCAACACATGAGGTAAGTGTCTCAGATAACTCCTGGAAATGAGTGTCTTATAATGACCAAAGGTATAGATGTGTGTCTCCAAGTTAAAGGAAACGGCAGGCCGTCTTCTTCTATTGGATTTATCACAATCTTTGCAAGTTGGGTAACGTTTGCTGTAGTCTGGAACAACATGGCACACAAACAACTATCAAAAATGCAGCCAATATTACATATAAGATCATGTGTCCCAAGTAGTGTTGTCCCCGATACCAATATTTTGGTACCGGTACCAAAATGTATTTCGATACTTTGATACTTTTCTAAACAAATTGGACCACAAAAAAATGGCATTATTGGCTTTATTTTAACAGAAAATCTTACGGTTCATTAAACATATGTTTATTATTGCAATCAAAGAACAATTTAGTCCTTAAATAAAATAGTGAACATACTAGACAACTTGTCTTTTAGTAGTAAGTAAACAAACAAAGACTCCTAATTAGTCTGCTGACGTATGCAGTGACATATTGTGTCATTTATACACCTATTATTTTGTACACATTATGAGGGACAAGCTGTAAAAATGTATTATTAATGTACTTGTTCATTTACTGTTAATATCTGCTTACTTTCTCTTTTAACATGTTCTATCTACACTTCTGTTAAAATGTAATAATCACTTATTCTTCTGCTGTTTGATACATTAAATTGTTGTTAGGTGCTAGCTAGCTAGCCATGTCTTAAATGCCCTCTACCTGAGGGCATTTTTGTGTTATACCTTCACTTGTATCTTTAGTTTTTAGGCCAAAATGCGTCCTTTCTCCCTTTTCTGTCTACACGCTGTGTCTGCTTGTAAGTACTCTGTGATAGTGCGCTGCCGAACATGCTCCTCTGCTCGTAAAACCGGCAATGTCATGGCGTGACGACGTGCCGTCATGCTTGTTAAAATTTGTTTTTAAAAATGGGGAACTGGTACTTTTCAAAAAGAGTATAGTATCGTTTTTGATTCATTAGGTCCGCAATACTATAATAGTACCGGTATACCGTACAACCCTAGTCCCGAAACATGCAAATATAAATGAAATACACAGACGACATTAAAACAGCTCAAATATAGCTACAAACGAGGCATAATGACGCAATATGTACATACAGCTAGCCTCAATAGCACTTTAGTATGGATTAGCTTGCAGTCTTGCACTGACCAAATATGCCTGATTAGCACTCCACACAAGTCAATAACATCAACAAAGCTCACCTTTGCATAAAACATTTGGTGGACAAAATGAGAGAAAGAAGGAGTGGCATAAAACACGTCTCTCTGTGGCAGCGTCGGAGAAAGTTGTACGCGTTAACAAACCGTTGCGTCACAGTCCACACAACTACGGTGAGTTCAAGGACCGCCGAAATTAGTAGGACAAAACGGCGCTCGTCAAATACTCTCGTGCATAAACACAAACATGAATTTGGCATCATCATAAAAAATTTTTTTTTAAAAAGTTAAAAGGTTAATTAACTAAAAAGCAAAGTATTTAGATGTTTTTTAAAAGTCAAGCTGACCGAGGGACTGGTGCAAGTTAGTCCAGAGTATGGGAGCTACAGCCTGGAATGCCAGGTTAAAATGAGTTAAATGGAATCTGATCAATGGTTAAATGGAGTTTTTGGAATCTTTGGCCTGAAGACCGAAGGCTGCGTCCCAAAGTGTAGGGGCACAACAAATCAGTGATATACTGAGGGGCCCCACCATGCAACACACGGAGAGTTAGGACTAAAATCTCAAACTCAATTGGGAATCTGACTGGAAGCCACTGAAGACTAGAATGGAGTTCACGTGGGCTGTTTCGGGTGCACGGGTCCAAAGTCTGGCAGCCGCATTCTGTACAGTCTGCAGTCTCTTTAGAGTTGCCTTGTTATAAAACAAGTGAAAACAGAATTGCAACAGTCAATACGAGACAAGATGAACGCGTTAATGATCATTTCTAGATCCGAAATTTCTCACTTTAGAGATATTTGTCAGGCGACAGTGACCCTCCGAAGACATTGACTGATCCAAAACAATCCCAAGGTTTCTGAGGCTGCTTTCAACAGATGTGCCCAGAGCCCCAAGGGAGTTCTTGATCAGGGGGGTCTTCTTATCGGGAACAATGATCAGACTTTCCGTTTTGTTTAGAATTTATCTGAAGGAAATCCGAGGACAACCGTTTTTTGATACAGGATACGCTCTGAATCACTGAAGGAGTTGAACAGCCTATTAAAGTGAGAGACTGGATCCCAGCGGTGCCGTGCAAACAACTACAGAGAGACCCAGGGAGGACGCAGCCAAGTGGCCCGGTGCCTTTAACCTCTGCGTGTTCTCTTGCAAGACATGGCTAGACATGCTTAGACACATCGCCAGCCAGACTGCTTGCCTCGGGGGAGCCGGTTTACACGTTAGACTAAACCTCGCTGACTACATCTCCGCTCCTGCACGGATGATCAGCGGTAATTAATAACGGATTCTAATCAGGAAGTGCATGCCTACCGTTCCTTGTGACCTCACAGACAAGAACACGGCGAGTTTGTCAAGTTGTCAACGGCTCATTTTGCCAACCTTGATCTCGATACCCAGCGTACGACTTCTCCCCAATCACGGTGCGGTTTTTACACCATGAGCGATGAGACGGAGAGAAGATGCATCAAAGTGTTGGAGGTCTGAGATGAGACAATCTGCAACACGGCACAAGGTTCTGGAGATAACATTGTTGATTGATGACACGTTGCAGATTGAGTCCTCAAGCATCAGCGGTCGCTAATAAATCTTGACTCAGACAAATAGGCTTTGAGGGGCATCGGTGGGCAGACTTGGTGACGGCAGCTATTGATCCATTGCTCAAGCGCAGACTGATTGCCCAAACTGTAGTTTTAGATGTATGAACGCTGACGCAGCAAAATAAAAGGGACTGGATTGCTCTCTCAAGAACTTTTGTCGGGGCAACGTACCTACAGACTTACGAGTAATCCAAAGAGGTTCATTAGGTCTTCAAAAAATTATGGAATTTTGTTATACTTATAGCCAGACCTATGTTTATTTCCATACCTGACAGTTTCGGCCACAACTGTTGCCCTCCTTAGAGGTTTTAACGTGATGTGGTCGGTCGGCTGATTTGAACAGTTTTTGTTTCTGCAGTCGGACCTCTACAGGACCTCGTCCTGGTTCACTTAGGAAGGCAACGGTTGTGGCCGAAACGGCCAGGTACGGATCTAAACACAGGTCTGGCTATAAGGATAACAGAACGGCAGACTTACGAGTCATTTCAAATACGGGCTGTCACTCTGCTTTTTGTTATGCTTGAAGTCACGACCGTAATTGGAGTTACGAGCCCAACCCACCCGTCGGCTGAAGCAACATTTTTCACAGGATTGTGCCGTTTAATCAATAAAAAAGTTAATATATTGTGACATGTTGAGTTTGTTTACACAAGACACAAAACAAGTTTTGATGAGAGATTGACAACACCCTGCCTTCTAACAGTGGTGTGCCCTCAGGGCCGGCAAGGCCTTCTCCGCTGGCCTAACATAACCAGAAATCCTGATCATAGTTAAAGATAAAAGTATTTTTTTATTTACTTTCCCTAAATCTCTAAAAGTATTCATATTCTCTTCATGTCATATTATGCTCCTTCCAGTGCTGTTGTTTTTAGTATTAGTTTGTATCCAATCAGAATTCAGATAGCTTATGTTGCCATGCTGTACCAAATCTGCCGGGGCCGTCAGTGAACGGACACATACAGTTGATAGACAATTGCGATAGCCAATCAGATCACGAGTTGTTGTCAGTGAGGCCTTCCAGATGGCCTAAGGCAGATATATATTGTGATGTTATGAGCTAGGTAACATAAGAACTCCATTACCCAGCATGCCGCAGTAGTGAAGCGCATGCACAATAGCCCCGTTTAAGTTGTTGAATGTAGCCATGTTATTGATGAGCACGCTGTGGGGTAAAACTTTAAGAACTCAGCCAACATTTTTTATGATTAGACAAGACAACACATACCGTAATTTCCGGACTATAAGCCGCTACTTTTCCCCCTCGTTCTGGTCCCTGCGGCTTATACAAGGGTGCGGCTTATATACGGCACTTTGTATTACTTTGCACCGTTGTATTATTTGTACTCTGCACGAATGCTGTTCGCCATGTCAAAGATGTGAAAGTTTGATTGAATGATTGAAAGATTTATTGTTAATAAATGGGACGCTTTGCGTTCCCAAACAGTCATCTCTGTCCCGACAATCCCCTCCGTGGTAGCAGGAACCCCTATATACTACACTAATTACACATCAAAACCCTGCGGCTTATAGTCGGGTGCGGCTTATATATGGAGCAATCTGTATTTTCCCCTAAATTTAGCTGGTGCGGCTTATAGTCAGGTGCGGCTTATGGTCCGGAAATTACGGTATATTTGCAAGGCCATTTTCAAGAAATATATTTAAAGAGAAATTACATCTTGCGAGAAGATGTCGGCCAACCCTTGAAGCTAGCTCGGCTGTCCCGGCGATGAAATGGGGAAATGCCCGCCACACGACAAGCGGCACCGCCGGCTTATACGGCGTCGAATGGGTTCTACAAATTGTGAGTTCAAATATTTTATTTCTTAATTTTTTCACGTTTAATATGTTTTTTGCAATTTTTATTTTGACAGTACCAAATAAAATATGTTTTAATTGTTTTAATTTATTGATTTTTGAATGCGCCAGAAAATAACCCGTTTTGTACACTGTTGATGTGATCCAATGCGCAGTAAATGTGTTTTTGTATAGTATTTCTCCAGCAATGGTCACGTGGTGACATCAATGATGGTATTTTGAGAGGTAATCATTGAAGTCGGACATCACTGAAGGCCTAGGTGGGAAAGGCACGGCCCGCCACTGCCTTCTAACCACTGGAACTGAGAAAGTCGGTGCGAAGGAGAAGCAGTGGCTGACCGAATCAGGGTAACAAACCATTAAAAAAAACATCCTACTTTTTAGCAGCAGGGATACACACTTTTTGTTTAATTCACATCCGATTCATGATAACCGGATTCTAAATCAATTTCTTCTTAAACAAGACAGAAGGAGCCTTTCTAACCTGTAACCAGTTTTGAAACAGTTTTATCATAATCATTGGCCCAAATAAATTGCAGGAATCTGAACAGAGAATCATGTTAAATTGAGAATCAATTATGAATCAAATCGTCAGCCCAGGAATCGGAAGATTCACATTCCTAGTTTGTATTTGTATTTTTTATTCTTACTTACCCTTGCATGCCTCTGTGTCTTTTTAAAGTTAAAGTTTACGAGGACAAGCTGCTGGAAATGTGAATTTTTCCTTGGAGATGAATAAATATACCAGGCGAGTCAGATCCCTGCCCCCACGTCATGCAGCTACAACATTCCGAACGAGGAATATTTCTTCATGAACGTACTGAGGAGCTGCAGATGCTGTGTTTGACATGTTTCAGTTGGTTCTATCGACTCAACAAACTGGACAGTGAAACATTACCTTTGGTACAAATATGTCTGCGTCTTGCCCAAGGACACAACGGGCGTCGCTAGGATGGCGGAAGCTGGGATTGAACATGGAACGCTCAGATTGTTGGCACAGCCATTCTACCACCCGAGCCACACGGTAGATTTGCAGCTTTTTGAAGCGGTAGCGATTCCAGTAGCTTAGCTATTTTTAGACCCATGTAACGTAGTAGCGTCCATTAAAGGTCAGGCTACACATGGACTGCAAATCCATTACTGCTGGGAAAACATTTATAAAGATACGGAGAAAATCTGGCTGGTTTACAAAAGGTGAGTCACGGTTGGCTAAGTTGAGGGCCAATCACAGACAAGACATCACACTTTCACCACGAAGCAACATCAAAACATTGCCTGCAGCGGTGGAAGAAACCACATGAGGTGAGGGTTTGGTTTAAATAACTATAGATTTTTTAGAGTGCATTAACAGGCCATGTATCTGTACTTTTATTTAATTCACATCATATTATGAACGTTCCATTTTATTCTGGCTGACTAACAGCTGTGTGATCAAACCACTAGTGAGTAGGGGGCAATGGGAAAGTGTCAATGCCAATTAGCCCAAGCTGCTTCGTTAAAGAGGAACGGCACTCTTTTTTTGGAATTTTGCCTGTCGTTCACAATTGTTATGAGAGACACGAACACACGTTTTCTTTTCTTTAGGATTTTAAAGATAATAAAAAAACGCTTGGGAGATGCGGCTAATGAGTATTGTAGCCTTCAAAGCCTCTAAAACAACCTCAAAACCCTGCATCAACGTTTTATATACACACTGCAAGTATATATATAATGTAATAACAGACACTTTCATAACAATATGTAATATGTACAATATACACACTGCAAGTTTATATATATATATATATATATATATATATATATATATATATATATATATATATATATATATATATATATATATATATATATATATATATATACATACATACATATATATATATAATGTAGTAACAGACACCTTCATAACAATATGTATTATGTTTTATATACACACTGCAAGTATATATATATATATATATATATATATATATATATATATATATATATATATATATATATATATATATATATATATATATATATATATATATATATAATGTATTAACAGACACCTTCATAACAATATGTAATAAGTACAATATACACACTGCAAGTATGTATACAGTATATAATCTAGGAACAGACACCTTCATAACGATATGTAATATGTACAATATACACACTGCAAGTATATATATAATGTAGTAACAGACACCTTCATAACAATATGTAATATGTACAATATACAAACTGCAAGTATATATATAATGTAGTAACAGACACCTTCATAACAATATGTAATATGTACAATATACACACTGCAAGTATATATATAATGTAGTAACAGACACCTTCATAACGATATGTAATATGTACAATATACACACTACAAGTATATATATAATGTAGTAACAGACACCTTCATAACAATATGTAATATGTACAATATACACACTGCAAGTATATATATAATGTAGTAACAGACACCTTCATAACAATATGTAATATGTACAATATACTCACTGCAAGTATATATATATAATGTAGTAACAGACACCTTCATAACAATATGTCATATGTACAATATACACACTGCAAGTATACATATAATGTAGTAACAGACACCTTCATAACAATATGTAATATGTACAATATACACACTGCAAGTACATATATAATGTAGTAACAGACACCTTCATAACAATATGTACTATGGACAATATACACACTGCAAGTATATATATAATGTAGTAACAGACACCTTCATAACAATATGTACTATGTACAATATACACACTGCAAGTATATATATAATGTATTAACAGACACCTTCATAACAATATGTAATAAGTACAATATACACACTGCAAGTATGTATACAGTATATAATCTAGGAACAGACACCTTCATAACGATATGTAATATGTACAATATACACACTGCAAGTATATATATAATGTAGTAACAGACACCTTCATAACAATATGTAATATGTACAATATACACACTGCAAGTATATATATATACAATGTAGTAACAGACACTTTTATAACAATATGTAATATGTACAATATACACACTGTAAGTATATATATAATGTAGTAACAGACACCTTCATAACAATATGTAATATGTACAATATACACACTGCAAGTATATATATAATGTAGTAACAGACACCTTCATAACAATATGTAATATGTACAATATACAAACTGCAAGTATATATGTAATGTAGTAACAGACACCTTCATAACAATATGTAATATGTACAATATACACACTGCAAGTATATATATAATGTAGTAACAGACACCTTCATAACAATATGTGATATGTACAATATACACACTGCAAGTATATATATAATGTAGTAACAGACACCTTCATAACAATATGTAATATGTACAATATACACACTGCAAGTATATATATAATGTAGTAACAGACACCTTCATAACAATATGTAATATGTACAATATACACACTGCAAGTATATATATAATGTAGTAACAGACACCTTCATAACAATATGTAATATGTACAATATACAAACTGCAAGTATATATATAATGTAGTAACAGACACCTTCATAACAATATGTAATATGTACAATATATTCACTGCAAATATATATATATAATGTAGTAACAGACACCTTCATAACAATATGTAATATGTACAATATACACACTGCAAATATATATATAATGTAGTAACAGACACCTTCATAACAATATGTAATATGTACAATATACACACTGCAAGTATATATATAATGTAGTAACAGACACCTTCATAACAATATGTAATATGTACAATATACAAACTGCAAGTATATATATAATGTAGTAACAGACACCTTCATAACAATATGTAATATGTACAATATATTCACTGCAAATATATATATATAATGTAGTAACAGACACCTTCATAACAATATGTAATATGTACAATATACACGCTGCAAGTATATATATAATGTAGTAACAGACACCTTCATAACAATATGTAATATGTACAATATACACACTGCAAGTATATATATAATGTAGTAACAGACACCTTCATAACAATATGTAATATGTACAATATACACGCTGCAAGTATATATATAATGTAGTAACATACACCTTAATTTATTCCATAAATCTACCGTAGTTTGTGGTGAATTATATCGTAATTTAAAAAAAAAAATTATTTCCTGTCTTAAAGTTATTTTTTCTTTTTAAAAGCCACGTTGGCGTATTAAAATTGTGATGTTTCGCCACACATTTAATTGATTTCAAGTCATTCCTATGAGCAGGGCTGATTTGAGAGGCGAGTTGCTTGGAGGTTTGAGCTATGTTGTGCAACAAAAGGTGCTCATCCAGTAAATGAAGGTACTACTGTATGAGGAAACAGAATACAAAGAAGTGACTCAAGCTCAGGAGGTCAGGCAGGTCACTTTCAAATGCCTCCGCAATGCAAGCATCATCTTTTTGAAGAAGGGAAAGGTATTAATAGTCTGCGGAGGTAGGCAGAGGAAAAGATAATTGCATGATAGGAGGAAAAAAGAAAGATCCAGATGAGATGTGCGATAGCCCAATCTGGAGGTTGCTTGACGCAGTGATCCCTGAAATCCTTTGACAGTTTTTAAAAGAAGTATACTTGCTCGATAAAAGACTGCACAAATCTATGTGAAGCTACGGAGAATTGTTGGAAAAGTTGTGATAAAACTCAAGCTGAGACGTTTAAATAATTCAGCGGAATAAGGTTAAAGTATATTATCTTGATCAGCGGGACTTCACCAAATGCAATAAACACAACTCACCGTTTGTCTCGGATAACACGCTTCATGACGAGAGCACCACTTAGAGTAAATGACTATAGAATATGTAATGAAAGTGTGTAGACTTTCATTAGACAATCAGACGGAACGATCCGCACAGATGCTTTATGACGCACACGCGGGAGAGAGAGAGAGGCAGAAACGCCACAGCACAGTCTCGCCCCTCTTCGACGTGACCGGACTCGCGATGCTGCGCTGAATTACCAGCAAGGCTCTGAGGCAAAGTGCTTTCACTCCCGCAAGTCGGCCTTCTGGAAAACAATAGCAAACATTAACCTGATCCGCTACTACGCACATGCGTCCATACTCGCGTCGCTTGTTGAAACCATGAACAAGGACTGATTGGACGCAAATGCCGTAGTTTGAGCGGCGTCGAACCCAAACAACAGACAATGCAAACAGAGGCTTTTACGTCCACAAAAAAATGAAGCGTATTGAGCTGTTTCGGAGACTGTTCAATCGCTCAGGTGAGTCGACTGAATCAGCGCAGAGCAGTGCTTTCCAACAACTAACTCTGTCTCTCACATACTAAGACACACACAGATCGAAGTGTTAGATTCTAGGAGTGAAGAGCTATGTCGGCGCAGCGAGAGCCGCCCACATGCTGAGTTGCTGACTACCTGTCGCTGTCTGGAATCAGGAGAGTTTAGGTTTAACACTAGAAGTCCCAGCATTTTTCTGTCTACCTAGAAGACCCAGAGAGGGGTCATTTGGCCCGACGCTTTTCCCGAATACACTAATCACTCATTTTGTTATGGTAATGAGGCTGTTAGGGGCAGTTTGTCTAGGTAGACAGAAAAATTATACATGTGGGAAATGCCGAAAGGAGCAATGGCAGTGCCAGGATTGTGAGTGACTGCTCAAATGTATGTCAGTCACGTTTGCTTCTGCAACAACCCTCCACACCAAAACTGGGAAAACAGTTGCTTTTTCATTCTTTGTAAATATGTTTTGTTTTGTATTTTTTTTAACAATAAATGTCAGAGTGTTGATCCCTTCATTCTGTTGATCCTTGCAAAAACACACACAACCTACCTCAGAACTAAAGCTTGAGCTGTAAGGTCCCCTCCCCCACACAGGCTCAAGTGGCCCCCTGCCGTGTGCCACTAACAGCCACATTTTCATAACAAAAGGAGTGTCCACAGGGGGGACTAGGGGTCAAATGACCCTCTTGTGTGTTTTCTAGGTAAAAATGTCAATTGACCCTTCTCTGGGACTTCGCGTGTTAAAACAAAGTCAAAGGATGCATCGAGAATGTACCGAGGGGAATTTACCCTACATAAGGAGAGTTTAGGTTTAAAACAAAGTCAAAGGATGTACCAAGAAGATACCAAGGGGAATTGACCCTAAATCAATAGAGTTTAGGTTTAAAACAAAGTCAAAGGATGTACCAAGTAAGTACCAAGGGGAATTGACCCTAAATCAATAGAGTTTAGGTTTCAAACAAAGTCAAAGGATGTACCAATAAGGTACCATGGGGATTTTACCCTAAATCAGGAGAGTTTAGGTTTAAAACAAAGTCAAAGGATGTACCAAGAAAGTACCAAGGGGAATTTACCCTAAATCAGGAAAGTTTAGGTTTAAAACAAAGTCAAAGGATGTACCAAGAAAGTACCATGGGGATTTTACCCTAAATCGGGAGAGTTTAGGTTTAAAACAAAGTCAAAGGATGTACCAAGAAGGTACCAAGGGGAATTTACCCTAAATCAGGAGAGTTTGGGTTTAAAACAAAGTCAAAGGATGTACCAAGAAGGTACCAAGGGGAATTTACCCTAAATCAGGAAAGTTTAGGTTTAAAACAAAGTCGAAGGATGTACCAAGAAAGTACCAAGGGGAATTTACCCTAAATCAGGAGAGTTTGGGTTTAAAACAAAGTCAAGGATGTACCAAGAAGGTACCAAGGGGAATTTACCCTAAATTAGGAGAGTTTAGATTCAAAACAAAGTCAAAGGATGTACCAGTAAGGTACCAAGGGGAATTTACCCTAAATCAGGAGAGTTTAGGTTCAAAACAAAGTCAAAGGATGTACCAAGAAAGTACCAAGGGGAATTTACCCTAAATCAGGAGAGTTTAGGTTCAAAACAAAGTCAAGGATGTACCAAGAAGGTACCAAGGGGAATTTACCCTAAATTAGGAGAGTTTAGGTTCAAAACAAAGTCAAAGGATGTACCAGTAAGGTACCAAGGGGAATTTACCCTAAATCAGGAGAGTTTAGGTTTAAAACAAAGTCAAAGGATGTACCAAGAAAGTACCAAGGGGAATTTACCCTAAATCAGGAGAGTTTAGGTTCAAAACAAAGTCAAAGGATGTAACAAGAAAGTACTAAGGGGAATTTACCCTAAAGACTTCCCTATCTCTGACCAGACCTGCTTTTGACATGTCATGCACAGTTGGGGGATGTACGTGCATCAGAGCAAGACAAAGTGCCACCCAAGAACAACAAAAAAAAAAAGGGTGGAATATATACGAGTTCCACTTAAGACGCAAATGGGCAAAAGAGTATCTGGCAATTGGCGGGTGTTGAGTATTTACATTTCCTTAAAGTGATAGGGAAGAAAATCAATATGCATGCAAACAATGCAAGTGCAGTGGAATGCGTTCCCCTGGGCGAGCACCACGCACAAACATTTATCAGACCAACTCCTCGTGGAGGAGGAGTTTTTGTTTTGTTTTGCATTTTGCAAGACCTTTCCACTGTGATGCTTGATCCGCATCTTTGTTCTGGAAGGCAGCTTTCAAGGTTGTCTTTTTAAGGCTGCCTTTTCCCCATCCTAACTCGGCGGGGCTGCCAGTCAAAGCCTTGTTTTGGCGCGGCAAAGTGGAACGTAATAGGACAAGATAAGACTCTTACAGTCGTGGTGATTGACGGTGAGGAATACACATCTTTTATGTGCTGGAGATTAGCATACAGTGTGTGTGACCATAAAAAAGGAAGGGGAATGAGTTAATAATACAAATTATATTGGATTGGATTTATGAAGCGACTTTTAAGATACCCAAAATGCTTCACCGTGGAACATGTTATTCATCCACTCCACATTCCGACACTGTGAGTGGCGGCTTGTACGTCTTCATCCACCATCGCAACCTCACATGCATACACTGCAGTGGAGGTAAGGTGGCTCATGTCTTGCCCAAGGACACAACAGCAATCTTGCGGTTTCTGGACAACCTTCCCTAGTCACCGAGCCACTTGCTGCTCAACTTAGGATCACTTTGTTTGCCATTTTTTGGTTGACATCTCTGAAAAGATTGACATAAATACATGAGGATGCCGACAATTAAAAAAAAAAGAGGATGGGTACGATAATCAATTTGATCTACAAACCCCAAAATCGGTAAAGTTGGCACGTTGTGTAAATAAAAACAGAATACAATGATTTGCAAAACATTTTCAACTTATATTTAATTGAATAGACTGCAAAGACAAGATATTTAACGTTCGAACTGGAAAACGTTGTTGTTTTTTGCAAATATTAGCTCATTTGGAATTTGATGCCTGCAACATGTTTCAAAAAAGCTGGCGCAAGTGGCAAAAAAGACTGAGAAAGTTGAGGAATGCTCATCAAACACTTATTTGGAACATCCCACAGGTGAACAGGCAAATTGGGAACAGGTGGGTGCCATGATTGGGTATGAAAGCAGCTTCCATGAAATGCTCAGTCATTCACAATCAAGGATGGGGGGAGGGCCACCACTTTGTCAACAAATGCCTGAGCAAATTGTCGAACAGTTTGGGAACAACATTTCTCAACCAACTATTGCAAGGAATTTAGGGATTTCATCATCTATGGTCTGTAACGTGATCAAAAGGTTCAGAGAATCTGGAGAAATCACTGCACGTAAGCGATGATATTACGGACCTTCGATCCGTCAGGCGGCACTGCACCAAAAAGCGACATCAGTGTGTAAAGGATATCACCACATGGGCTCAGGAACACTTCAGAAACCCACTGTCACTAACTATATTTTGTCGCTACATCTGCAAGTGCAAGTTAAAACTCTACTATGCAAAGCGAAAGCCATTTATCAACAACACCCAGACCTGTCTCCTATTGAAAATGTAAAAGCGTAAAAGACCACAACGGACTGTTGAACAACTTAAGCTGTACAACAAGCAAGAATGGGAAAGAATTCCACCTGAAAAGCTTCTAAAATGTGTCTCCTCAGTTCCCGTGTTGTTAAAAGGAAAGGCCATGTAACACAGTGGTAAAAATGCCCCTGTGACAACTTTTTTTGCAATGTGTTACTGCCATTAAATTCTAAGTTATGATTACTTGCAAAACAAATTATGTTTCTCAGTCCGAACATGAAATATCGTGTCTTTGCAGTCTGTTCAATTGAATACAAGTTGAAAAGGATTTGCAAATCATTGTATTCTCTTTTTATTTACCATTTACACAACGCGACAACTTCACTGCTTTTGGGTTTTGAGACGTTTTAGTGCCGATTGAATCGACTCAAATCATGATTATTCGATTGAGAAGCACATCAATCTAAATCGTATCAATTTGGCAACTTGGCCATGATACTTGTGATACCCAGCTCGGAAAATAAGTACGTTAAACAAGAGGGTTGGGAGCCCAAAAACAAACAGAAAAACAAATAATTGTGTTACAGAAGTTATGTCCACAAGGTTGTTGTATGAGGACGGTTGTCTACAAAATATATAAATAAGATGGGGTACTTCAGGCTGAAGGACTGCAATTATTGAGTCCAAATGACAAGGTTGTGGTTACTGAATAAATATGTGCTTCAGTTCATAACTACCATGGCATGTCCTTCGAGGAGCCAACCATCCATCAAGTGGTGCTATTTACTATTTATTTTCTCCTTGGAAGCTTTACCTCACTTAAACTGCGATGCTTCTGGCATTGTCAACCGTAGTCTGGCATCCATGGTCCTGGGACATTTAGTATTGCACACTCCCTTGGGAGACTGGGCTCATGGAGATGTGCCAACAATGATAGGGAGCCCAAACACACCCTCCCGGTAACAGTTAGAGGTGCTACCTCAGTAGAAGCATTTGAAGTTCCATCTTAAAACTCATTTGTATACTCTAGCCTTTAAATAGACCCCCCCTTCTAGACCAGTTGATCTGCCCCCCTCTCCTGCGTGGAGAAGGGGTGGGGGGCACAGATTCGGTGACCACAGACCAAAGTCGGGACCTTGGGTGGACCACTCATCTGTGCATCAGTTGGGGACGTCCCTGCGCTGCTGACCTGTCTGCACTCAAGATGATATCCTGCTGGTCCCACTATGGACTGGACTCTGACTATTATGTTGGATCCACTATGGACTGGACTCTCACTATTATGTTAGATCCACTATGGACTGGACTCTCACACTATTATGTTAGATCCACTATGGACTGGACTCTGACTATTATGTTAGATCCACTATGGACTGGACTCTGACTATTATGTTGGATCCACTATGGACTGGACTCTCACTATTATGTTAGATCCACTATGGACTGGACTCTCACCATTATGTTAGATCCACTATGGACTGGACTCTCACTATTATGTTAGATCCACTATGGACTGGACTCTCACAATATTATGTTAGATCCACTATGGACTGGACTCTCACACTATTATATTAGATCCACTATGGACTGGACTCTCACACTATTATGTTAGATCCACTATGGACTGGACTCTCACACTATTATGTTAGATCCACTATGGACTGGACTCTCACTATTATGTTAGATCCACTATGGACTGGACTCTCACAATATTATGTTAGATCCACTATGGACTGGACTCTGACTATTATGTTGGATCCACTATGGACTGGACTCTCACTATTATGTTAGATCCACTATGGACTGGACTCTCACACTATTATGTTAGATCCACTATGGACTGGACTCTGACTATTATGTTAGATCCACTATGGACTGGACTCTCGCTATTATGTTAGATGCACTATGGACTGGACTCTGACTATTATGTTGGATCCACTATGGACTGGACTCTCACTATTATGTTAGATCCACTATGGACTGGACTCTCACCATTATGTTAGATCCACTATGGACTGGACTCTCACTATTATGTTAGATCCACTATGGACTGGACTCTCACAATATTATGTTAGATCCACTATGGACTGGACTCTCACACTATTATGTTAGATCCACTATGGACTGGACTCTCACACTATTATGTTAGATCCACTATGGACTGGACTCTCACACTATTATGTTAGATCCACTATGGACTGGACTCTCACTATTATGTTAGATCCACTATGGACTGGACTCTCACAATATTATGTTAGATCCACTATGGACTGGACTCTCACACTATATGTTAGATCCACTATGGACTGGACTCTCACTATTATGTTAGATCCACTATGGACTGGACTCTCACTATTATGTTAGATCCACTGTGGACTGGACTCTTACAATATTATGTTAGATCCACTATGGACTGGACTCTCACTATTATGTTAGATCCACTATGGACTGAACTCTCACTATTATGTTAGATCCACTATGGACTGGACTCTCACAATATTATGTTAGATCCACTATGGACTGGACTCTCACTATTATGTTAGATCCAATATGGACTGGGCTCTCACACTATTATGTTAGATCCACTATAGACTGGACTCTCACTACTATGTTAGATCCACTATAGACTGGACTCTCACACTATTATGCTAGATCCACTATGGACTGGACTCTCACAATATTATGTTAGATCCACTGTGGACTGGACCCTCACTATTATGTTAGATCCACTGTGGACTGGACTCTTACAATATTATGTTAGATCCACTATGGACTGGACTCTCACTATTATGTTAGATCCACTATGGACTGGACTCTCACACTATTATGTTAGATCCACTATGGACTGGACTCTCACACTATTATGTTAGATCCACTATGGACTGGACTCTCACACTATTATGTTAGATCCACTATGGACTGGACTCTCACACTATTATGTTAGATCCACTATGGACTGGACTCTCACACTATTATGTTAGATCCACTATGGACTGGACTCTCACACTATTATGTTAGATCCACTATGGACTGGACTCTCACTATTATGTTAGATCCACTATGGACTGGACTCTCACAATATTATGTTAGATCCACTATGGACTGGACTCTGACTATTATGTTGGATCCACTATGGACTGGACTCTCACTATTATGTTAGATCCACTATGGACTGGACTCTCACACTATTATGTTAGATCCACTATGGACTGGACTCTAACTATTATGTTAGATCCACTATGGACTGGACTCTCACTATTATGTTAGATCCACTATGGACTGGACTCTGACTATTATGTTGGATCCACTATGGACTGGACTCTCACTATTATGTTAGATCCACTATGGACTGGACTCTCACCATTATGTTAGATCCACTAAGGACTGGACTCTCACTATTATGTTAGATCCACTATGGACTGGACTCTCACAATATTATGTTAGATCCACTATGGACTGGACTCTCACACTATTATGTTAGATCCACTATGGACTGGACTCTCACACTACTATGTTAGATCCACTATGGACTGGACTCTCACACTATTATGTTAGATCCACTATGGACTGGACTCTCACTATTATGTTAGATCCACTATGGACTGGACTCTCACAATATTATGTTAGATCCACTATGGACTGGACTCTCACACTATTATGTTAGATCCACTATGGACTGGACTCTCACTATTATGTTAGATCCACTATGGACTGGACTCTCACTATTATGTTAGATCCACTGTGGACTGGACTCTCACTATTATGTTAGATCCACTATGGACTGGGCTCTTACAATATTATGTTAGATCCACTATGGACTGGACTCTCACTATTATGTTAGATCCACTATGGACTGAACTCTCACTATTATGTTAGATCCACTATGGACTGGACTCTCACAATATTATGTTAGATCCACTATGGACTGGACTCTCACTATTATGTTAGATCCAATATGGACTGGGCTCTCACACTATTATGTTAGATCCACTATAGACTGGACTCTCACTACTATGTTAGATCCACTATAGACTGGACTCTCACACTATTATGCTAGATCCACTATGGACTGGACTCTCACAATATTATGTTAGATCCACTGTGGACTGGACCCTCACTATTATGTTAGATCCACTGTGGACTGGACTCTTACAATATTATGTTAGATCCACTATGGACTGGACTCTCACTATTATGTTAGATCCACTATGGACTGGACTCTCACACTATTATGTTAGATCCACTATGGACTGGACTCTCACACTATTATGTTAGATCCACTATGGACTGGACTCTCACACTATTATGTTAGATCCACTATGGACTGGACTCTCACACTATTATGTTAGATCCACTATGGACTGGACTCTCACACTATTATGTTAGATCCACTATGGACTGGACTCTCACTATTATGTTAGATCCACTATGGACTGGACTCTCACAATATTATGTTAGATCCACTATGGACTGGACTCTGACTATTATGTTGGATCCACTATGGACTGGACTCTCACTATTATGTTAGATCCACTATGGACTGGACTCTCACACTATTATGTTAGATCCACTATGGACTGGACTCTAACTATTATGTTAGATCCACTATGGACTGGACTCTCACTATTATGTTAGATCCACTATGGACTGGACTCTGACTATTATGTTGGATCCACTATGGACTGGACTCTCACTATTATGTTAGATCCACTATGGACTGGACTCTCACCATTATGTTAGATCCACTATGGACTGGACTCTCACTATTATGTTAGATCCACTATGGACTGGACTCTCACAATATTATGTTAGATCCACTATGGACTGGACTCTCACACTATTATGTTAGATCCACTATGGACTGGACTCTCACACTACTATGTTAGATCCACTATGGACTGGACTCTCACACTATTATGTTAGATCCACTATGGACTGGACTCTCACTATTATGTTAGATCCACTATGGACTGGACTCTCACAATATTATGTTAGATCCACTATGGACTGGACTCTCACACTATTATGTTAGATCCACTATGGACTGGACTCTCACTATTATGTTAGATCCACTATGGACTGGACTCTCACTATTATGTTAGATCCACTGTGGACTGGACTCTCACTATTATGTTAGATCCACTATGGACTGGACTCTTACAATATTATGTTAGATCCACTATGGACTGGACTCTCACTATTATGTTAGATCCACTATGGACTGAACTCTCACTATTATGTTAGATCCACTATGGACTGGACTCTCACAATATTATGTTAGATCCACTATGGACTGGACTCTCACTATTATGTTAGATCCAATATGGACTGGGCTCTCACACTATTATGTTAGATCCACTATAGACTGGACTCTCACTACTATGTTAGATCCACTATAGACTGGACTCTCACACTATTATGCTAGATCCACTATGGACTGGACTCTCACAATATTATGTTAGATCCACTGTGGACTGGACCCTCACTATTATGTTAGATCCACTGTGGACTGGACTCTTACAATATTATGTTAGATCCACTATGGACTGGACTCTCACTATTATGTTAGATCCACTATGGACTGGACTCTCACTATTATGTTAGATCCACTATGGACTGGACTCTCACACTATTATGTTAGATCCACTATGCACTGGACTCTCACACTATTATGTTAGATCCACTGTGGACTGGACTCTCACACTATTATGCTAGATCCACTCGACGTCCATTGCACCGGTCGCCCAGGCTGGGGTCCCCACATCTGCGGTCCACCTCCAAGGTCATCCCATTGGGTTTAGTTTTTTCTTGCCCTGATGTGGGATCTGAGCCGAGGATGTCGTTGTGGCTTGTGCAGCCCTTTGAGACACTGGTGATTTAGGGCTATATAAGTAAACATTGATTGATTGATTGATTGATTGACTCCCAGGTACTTGAACTCCACTTGGAGCAAGATCTCTTCCCCAACCCGGAGATGGTACTCCACCCTTCTCCGGCTGAGAACACTAAAAAACACTAATAAGTATGAGACTAATAAAACGTGTTCCCGGGGGTCACACGTCCGACTAACAAGATATCCCGGTATAAAAAAGGCTACCTTATGTCCCCCCTGTGCCGCGGTTCTTCTCACTTACTAGTTGTACTTTCTCTTCAAGCAATTCCACAGGTGCATCCATGCAAGCTACCAACGCAGGCGCAGAAAGTCCACCACAACAAAGTCGACACGACTCTTTGGAGACTCGGATGCTCCGACATAAGACAACAACAAAGCAAATCAAAGAACCACCTCAGGGAGTCCGGCAGGCGCCTGGAGATGGTCAAAGACACTTTCATATGGAACACTTCTTTCTTGCTCCACAGTCCACACACTTCACCCCCGAACTGAGTTTCTGCCCACGCCTCAGACCTCTCCTGTGCGTATACGCCGCTCGCTAATGACTTCCTGCCACCGGGAGCCGCCACAGATGGTGCCAGAACCAGGCCAACACCCGATGTCCTACCTCGTCATCGTTAGAGCTGAACATGTGTGTTGTCGTACGCTGACTAATTGAAAGGATAAACGTGTGTGTGTGTTCTTGTATTTCTACCCTTCTTGAGACATCAACAAGGAAAAGTACCTTCCATAACAAGTCAGGACCGAGATCATGGTCCCAATACGGAAAACCATTGCATCTAATAGAGAGGCAAATACTAGAGTCCGTGAACATTGCTCCAAAGTCGGGATTTTTCGTTGATTTAATGTGCATGCAGAAGTAAACATTGACAGGTGCAAAGGCAGCAATATTTGACAAAACAAGATAAAGAAGGACTTCCCTATTCATCCCCGAAAAAAACAGCTGATTTTACGACTTCCGGTGCTGACGTAAGACAACCCATACGTGACAATAGGATGAACTAATACACTACGCTACTAAGACTATAGTGGCCATTAACAGTTAGCTGCTACAGCTGGGTTGCCCAAAGTGCAGCACAGGGGCCATCTGTGGTCCGTGACTCCTTTGTCATCGGCCTTAAGCACATTACAAAAAAACAAAAACAATATAAATCTCATTTGCACCCCCTGGTGGAGAAATCTATCAAAATGAAGGTGGCCCCAAAAAGGAAGGATTTTTCAAATTGACTGTGTGTCGGTGTTAAAAGCGCTCCCCCTCTGGTCAACATATGAAATAACAAGTGTGTGTAATAAATTGAAATGCTCCCCCTCTGTCCAACATATGTAATAACAAGGGTTTGTAAGAAAGTGAAATATGCCCCCTTTAGCCAATTTTTTTTTTTTTTTAAATAAATAAATAAATATGTATATAGAGACATACTGTAATAACGGGAAGTAACTAATGAAGATTAAAAACTAATTACAAACAAAAAATAACAAAAAGCACTCTGTTTCTCACAATGTGTCGACATTTTTCTAATAAAATTGGGAACAATTTCTCATATTCTTTCTGTTTCTGTAATATTGCAATATTTTCTCGTAAAATTATTACTTTTTTAATGTAAAATTATTGCTTTTATTGCAAAATGGTGACATTTGTCATACAAAATTCTGACTTTTATCACAATATTGCCAATTTTTTTGTTGTTCTTGCAAAATAGTGAAATTTTTCGAGTAAAATTCTGACTTTTGTCATCATTTTGCCAAGTAAAATTCCAGTTATTATTATAATATTGGCAACATTTTAAAGTTTTCTTATAAAATTGTGACTTTTGTCGAGAAAAATTGCGACTCTTTTCATAAAATTGCCAATATTTGAAGCTTCACTTGTAAAATTGCGACTGTTATAGTAAAATTCCAACTTTTATCATAATATTGCACAAATGTTCAGTTTTTATTGTAAAAATTTGACTTGCGTTGAGTAAAATTACGACTTGTATTATAATACTGCCAATTTTTTTTATTTTTCTTTTAAAATTGTGACCTTTTTCTTGCGACATTCCAACTCATTTTTCACAACAAGCTTTTTTACATTTGCATAGTATGTATATATTATTAATGTTGTAAATACACTTCTTTATATATCTAGAAAGACTGGTCCTAAAGAGGTAGGCATTTTTCGGAGGTCTCAAGAAGGTAATAAATACAAGAACGTGTGTGTGTGTGTGTGTGTGTGTGTGTGTGTGTGTGTGTGTGTGTGTGTGTGTGTGTGGGAGACAATGGTGATTCAAACCCACACTCCGCATGCGACACACTAATGGGGGAAAGCTGTTGCTGTGAGTCATATGTTTATTTGTTGACATTTTCAAGATATCACCTGGGCAATCTCAATGATTTCTTTATTAATACTTGGCAAGATGACCCCTTCCCGTTTGGTCCAATTCACGCCTAGCGTTCCATTCTCACACCTTCTTTTATTTTTCTCTCCCTGGCTGCGAGGGAAACGGCAACATTTCTACATAGGAAGTGCAGAATCTAGCAGTAATTGCTGAGAGATGCAGAAAAGGTGGAATTTGTCAAAGAAAAACTGGACTTTTTGGGGAGAATTTTGCCTATCATCCACAGTTCCTATGTTAGGGCTGTTCAAGTGACAGCCACTGGGGGCCAAATCCAGCCCGGGAATGACACCACTTAAATTTTTTTTGGGGAAAATACTGCATATTTTGTGTTTGCCATGCAACAAAAAACAACTATGTTTACTTTGAGAAAAAAGGACTTAAAACAAGAAGATCATAAACATTTATAAAAACGTATAATCGACAGATAGATCTAAAGTTGATGTAGACCAGGGGACTCCAAACTTTTGACTCAGGGGCCGCATTGGGTTAAACAAATGTGGCCGGTGGCCCGGCTGTATGTATATAAATATATATATATTCCGAGCGCGATGATGTCACGTTATCGAAGGGAAAGTGCATTTTTAGACAGTATTATTTGCATCAAAAAATAATAATAATAAAACAAATAAAATAAAATAAAAAACAATTTTTCAAAAATTACAATTTTTTTTAATTGTATTGTTTTTTTGTTTTTTTTTTAACTTGGGACTTCCTGCGGGCCGGATTTCGGATGCTTTAGTTTGGGGACCCCCGATCTAGACACGTAAGTGTTGAAAGTAAAAACTTTTTTTTTTTAAATAGTATGGCTTAACACTTGTTAGTTGGGTCCTTTTGGATTCCTTCGAATTTTAGGGTTTTTTTTGTTTGTTTTTAACGGCCATTGCAAAAAAAAAATTGAATCAAGAGTGTAATGTGACATCAAATATTCCACTTTAAAATCTTTTTTGGTGGAAAATACTGCATATTTTGCGTTTGCCAAACAAACAAGTTTTCTTTGAAAAAAAAAAAAAAGACATAAAACAATTTAAAAAATCATAAAAAATAATACAAACTTTTAATCGACAGATCAGTCTGAAATGATTCTAGACACTTAAGTGTTGAATGTAAAAACTTTTTTTTTTTTTTTTTAATTGGACAACTTAATTATTAGCGGGGCCCTTTTGGATCCCTTGGAATTTTAGTGGGATTTTTTTTAAACGGCCATAATAAATAATTCAAATCAAACGTTTAATGAATTACCTCACATCAAATATTCCACTTTAAAATCTTTTTTGGTGGAAAATACTGCATATTTTGCGTTTGCCAAAAAAACAAGTTTTCTTTAAAAAAAAAAAAAAAGACATAAAACAATTTAAAAAATCATAAAAAATAATACAAACTTTTAATCGACAGATCAGTCTGAAATGATTCTAGACACTTAAGTGTTGAATGTAAAAACTTTTTTTTTTTTTTTTTTTAATTGGACAACTTAATTATTAGCGGGGCCCTTTTGGATCCCTTGGACTTTTAGTGGGATTTTTTTTTAAACGGCCATAATAAATAATTCAAATCAAAAGTTTAATGAATTACCTCACATCAAATATTCCACTTTGAAATCTTTTTAGGGGGGAAATACTGCATATCAAACCAACTAAGTTTTCTTTGACAAAAAGGACATAAAACAATTAAAAAGATCATAAAAATGAATAAAAACTTATAATCGACAGATAGATGTGAAGTTGATCTAGACACTTCAGTGTTGTAATTAAAAAAAAAAAAATTAAAAAGAAAATTGCATGACTTAACACTTTTTAGTGGGACCCTTTTGGATCCCTTAAAATCTTAGTGGATTTTTATTGTATTATTTTTTTAAACGGTCAGTGCAAAAAAATAATGCATGAAAATCAAAAAGTGCAATGACTTATTGACCTACAGTAATTAAGGCACATATTACTTCACATCAAATATTGCACTTTTTGTGGGGGAAATATTGCATAAAAAAATTTAAAAAAACTTTATATCGACAAATTTGAAGTTGATAGAGTTACGCATTGAATAATAAAAAAAAAATATATTATAAGACTTATTTTTTCACATTTTTATGACCAGGACCCTTCTGGGTCTCCGGAACCAAACTTGAGGACAGTCCTAAAGTAAAAAAAAAAAAAAGGAATATATTGTATTGGTTTTGAAAAAGAAAACTATCAAAATGGCCCCCGCATGCTTTCATGGCTCAACGTGTGGCCCTCAGCGGAAAAGGTTGGGACCCGGCAGCCACGGACCAAAGAGAGAAGCGCTGACGACTCACCACTGCGACGAACTCTCCGTGCCGCCGACCTCCAGCAGGTCGTAGTCGTCCTCCAGCTGGAAGTCGGAGAAGACCAGGGCGATGGTGTCCCCCGGCTCGGCCAGCACGGTCCACGTGCAGTCGGCGTTGTTGTTGTACTCGGCCGGGTAATTGGGAGTGGTGATCACCCCGCTCTGGCCTCGGAGGGTACCTCCGCACCCGTCGTCCGCTGGAAAAGGACGAGGAAAAGTGTTTAGAAACAACCGGAGCAACCTGCGAGTCACGTCAACAACACCCACAGAGTTTAAAGGCATTCCTATCAAACAAAAGCCCATATTTGACTTTATGGACACAATGTATAGCCTGAGTTTATATCCTAAAATCTCAGTGCCACACTTATTGATAATATTTTTACTAATGATTTTGATAACAGTGGCCTGATAATATCCGACATCAGTGATCATCTGCCAGTTTTCATAAACTACGACGGAAACTACAAGAAGTAGAACATGGATGACAAAAAGACTTTTCGAAGAATACGTACAGAACAAAGACAGCTCTCGAAACTGATCTGAGGAAACAGAGTTGGGACAATGTCTACAGTGAAAATGAGGTAGAATGAGGCATATGGTATGTTTTTTTAAATACCTTCGAGATGCTTTACGGCAAACACTGTCCATTGAAACAACTTAGTAAGAAGCAGGGTTGCAAAATTCCGGGAATATTCAAAGTTGGAAACTTTCCATGGGAATTAATGGGAATTCATGGGAAATTAATGGGAATAAACATTGAATGCAACATGCTAGATCTTGCAGCATGATTGTTAGCTAAAAAAAACGGATTTAATGCAAATTCAGTAGAATTTCAACCCTGCACTGTGCATTCCTCCATCACATGTGCAGATAATTCCCAGCATGCTACAGCAGGGCTATTGAGGCCACACTCGTATTTGAGCCCAGGGACTTCATCCAGTCAGTTAAGTTTTGATGATATTACTGGGGCAAATATATTTGATCTATGGTATTTAAGTTTAATAGAGGTGTAATTGCTTGTTACTGTATGACTGTAGACTACTCCAGGAGACTTCCACTCAAGCTAGCTAGCTGTTCCTGTACTTGTTCAATGATTTTGGGGCCAATATCTCTAGCTAGCTAGGTTTATGTACCACCACAGTCTCATAATGAACTGAAAATGTTGCTCCGTTAGCCGTGCTGCTAATTTTCTCTATGTTAATTCCCATTCATTTATGCTAACAACGTTAGCGATCCGAATGTACCTTTTTTGTGATCTGTAAAGTTCAACTAGCAAATACAAAATCAAAAGGTGTAGTTTCCTCTGCCTTCTGTTCTGCTAGCCATTCTGTTGTCATACAAGAATGTAGGTTATAATTTGATTTAGCATGCTGATTGACTGTTCATTTATTCATCTGTCCTATTTATATTCATGTGTCCATCAGTCAAATATTTTTAAAGACTACTCCAATTATTTAGCTGACTATTTATATCTGTGTGTGGCATTGCATTAGTCTTTTACAAGAATACATAAATACAAACAGAATAATAATACACCATCTGTGTATGTGTGGAGACATTTCACCCCAACCAATGTAGGCGGAAAGGCGGTGTACATTTGCAAATACTGTGCAAAGAGCTACGTCAAACATGCCACAAAGATGCAGCAGCATATAGACAAGTGCCCAATAATATATCATTATTGTAATTCCCCATATATTCCCATTAATTCCCATGGACGGTGTCCAACTTTGAATAATCAAAAAATGGTCAATATTTACAAACTTCCCAAGCTTTACTTCCCGTGGTAAATTTCCGGAAAGTTTCCGGAAATTTACCGGAACCTTTCCACCCCTTTGAACCCTAGTAAGAAGCAAAAGAAAAACAATCCACCATATTTTTAATGCACCCTAAGATTTATTGTTAAAATAAAGCCAATAATGAATTTTTTTGTGGTACCCTTTATTTAGAAAATTATTGAAAAGTACCAAAATCCATTTTGGTACCGGTCCAAAAATATTGGTATCGGAATTTTTTTTTTTTTGAAGCCCTAATATTTAATGGGTTTTTTTTCCACTGTAACATTACACACAGTTTGAACAGTAACACTGTGTTTGGATATTTATTTAAGTGATTTTTTGGTGTACCACTAAATGGAGCCCGGGATAGGATAGAATACACTTGATTCATCCCACAATGGAGAAATGATGTGGTTGTTTCACATACAAAAAGTCCACAAAAAATGAAGTCAAAAAAGTATCAAAACAACAGAAGAATAAGTGATTATTACATTTGAACAGAAGTGTAGATAGAACATGTTCAAACAGAAAATAAGCAGATATTAACAGTAAATGAACAAGTGGATTAATAATCAATTTTTACAGCTTGTCCCTAATAATGTGTACAAAATAATAGGTGTATAAATGACACAATATGTTACTGCATATGTCAGCAGACTAATTAGGAGTCTTTGTTTGTTTACTTACTACTAAAAGACAAGTTGTCTAGTATGTTCACTATTTTATTTAAGGACTAAATTGCAATAATAAACATATTTTTAATGCACCCTAAGATTTATTGTTAAAATAAAGCCAATAATGCCATTTTTTGTGGTCCCCTTTATTTAGAAAAGTATCGAAATACATTTTCATCTGGCTTTGGTGATCTTAGAAACCATACCTGTATCAGTTTGATCCAATCTAAAGTTGCGTTGAAAAACGGGCAATGCGAGTACGACAGATCCAGGTCAGCAAAATCCGGATTATCTGGACCGCAGAGTCGACGTTACTAATGTTGGTCAGGTAGTCAAGTTGAGTTTTGATTGGTAACACCTGTGCATTTCTGCTTCTCCATACCACAAATGGCAGCTAAGGTAGACCAGGTCCATACAAGAAACTCCGTCCATTCATTATTTACTGAGAAATCAAGGGAACATGAACCAAAGGCAAGTAAAAATTAATGTATCCACAAAATTAATGTGTCCGCTCAGTCGTTTTATGACTCATCCCTTGGCCCGGACGCTCCCTCACAAACTTTTATGGGAACTGGTTAAGTAATTTTGAAAATGAGTCCCTGGGTCCGTCGTTGCCAAATACTTTTTTTTTCTTTTTTCCGGTGATTGTCAAGGAGTTGAAAATTGTTTTTGTTTTTTTTTGTGAACATGCTCCCAAATGTGCGCATTTGTTCTGATACCGATATTGGAGCCGTGATTATTGTCCGATACTGATGTTAATCCGATACGATATCATGCGTACGTGGTGTTAAAAAAGGCGAGAGCAGGTGAAATGACTCAAACAGAACACTGGTAGGTATGAAAAACTGGTCTTTGAAATTGAACCGTTTTGGATCACAATAATTCCTTCATTTAAAGCACATGTGTCAAACTCAAGGCCCGGGGGCAAAATCTGGCCCGCCACATTATTTTATGTGGCCCACCAAATTATTATTATACCAAATACATTGCAAGAATCGGTTTGAATCAAGAATCGATTCTGAATCGAATCGTCACACCAAAATCGATTTTGAAAAGTTAAAAAATATATATTTTAGAATCAATTTAAAAAAAAAGATGTTTTTAACGAGGAGCTTTTCTAACCTGTAAGCTGTTTTGAAAAAGTTCAATTATAATTATTATACCAAATAATACATTGCAACAATCGGTTTGAATCGAGAATAGATTCTGAATGCAATAGTCACACCAAAATCGATTTTGAAAAGTAAAAAAAATATATATATTATAATCAATTTTTAACAAAAGACGTTTTTTTTAACTAGGAGCTTTTCTAACATGTAAGCTGTTTTTGAAAAAGTTCAATTATAAATATTATACCAAATAATACATAGCAAGAATCAGTTTGAATCAAGAATCGATTGTGAATTGAATCGTCACACCAAAATGGATTTTGAAAAGTTTAAAAAAAATATATATATAAGAATCAATTTTAAATAAAATATGTTTTTAACTCTGAGCTTTTCTAACCTGTAAGCTGTTTTGAAAAAGTTCAATTATAATTATTATACCAAGTTAAACATTGCAAGAATCGGTTTGAATCGAGAATCGATTGTGAATCGAATCGTCACCCTAAAATCGATTTTGAAAAGTAAAAAAAAAAAAAAACATTAGAATCAATTTTTAAATTTTTTTTTTTTTTTAACTCTGAGCTTTTCTAACCTGTAAGCTGTTTTGAAAAAGTGCAATTATAATTATTATACCAAATAATACATTGCAACAATCGGTTTTAATCGAGAATCAATTCTGAATCGAATAGTCACCCCAAAATCGATTTTGAAAAGTAAAAAAAATATATTACAATAAAAAAATGTTTAAATAAGTTTTTAACTACAAGCATTTGTAACCTGTAAGCTGTTTTGAAAAAGTTCAATTATAATTATAGTACCAAGTTATACATTGCAAGAATCAGTTTTAATCGAGACTCGATTCTGAATCGAATAGTCACCCCAAAATCGATTTTGAAAAGTAAAAAATATATATATATTAGAATCAATTAAAAAAAGGCGTTTTTAACTCTGAACTTTTCTAACATGTAAGCTTTTTTGAAAAAGTTCAATTACAATTATTATACCAAGTTATACATTGCAAGAATCAGTTTTAATCGAGACTCGATTGTGAATCGAATAGTCACCCCAAAATCGATTTTGAAAAGTAAAACAAATATATATATTAGAATCAATTTAAAAAATATATGTTTTTAACTAAGAGCTTTTCTAACATGTAAGCTGTTTTAAAAAAGTTAAATTCTAATTATTATACCAAGTTATACATTGCAAAAATCAGTTTGAATCGAGAATCAATTCTGAATCGATTAGTCACCCCAAAATCGATTTTGAAAAGTAAAATTAAAATATAAATTAGAAGCAATAAAAAAAATAAAAAAAATTAACTCTGAGCTTTTCTAACCTGTAAGCTGTTTTAAAAAAGTTCAATTATAATTATTATACCAAACACATTGCAAGAATCGGCTTGAATCAAGAATCGATTCTGAATCGAATCATCACACCAAGAATCGGGATGCGATCAAAGATTCCTATATAATCCTTACATATGAATAATAATGCCGTACATTGACACTCCCCCTTGATTTAATCGGCGTGTGCTTTTGTGGGGGCTCACGGGTGGGCGGCCATCGAGATCCGTCCGTCACCCGTCCGACCTGTCACCACGGCAACCCCTCCCAGGGAGGGCAGGGGAGTGCAGAGACGAGCGAGGTGTGAACTTAAATAGCAGAGAAAGCCAGAAGAAGACGACAGGTGACAAGCGGGAGAAGTGAAGGCTTGGGGGGCCGGGCGGGGGTGGATGAGGGGAGTCAGATATGGCGTTGAAGTGACAGCAAGGCCGGGGGAGAAGATGGAAGGAGCATTGAAATTCCACACCAGCGACTTGCTCCACACTTGAAGGGAAGCATCAGACTCCCGAGCTCGCCTCTGTATTGTTCTCTCCATTTTGCAGCTGCCACTCGCCCGTGTGGGTGTGGAAAAGTAAAACAGACACCGTATGAAAGCCACGTCCTGGGCTTGCATATTTGCTGCCAGTCGCTGAGGATTCCCCGGTTTTCCGTCAAGGGGACAAAAAGCTCCTTCAGTTCCCGTGAGTGCCGTGGTAAGATCTCACATGTAGGCTTTTTGTGGCATATGCATTTGTTCGGGCTGGGATCATTTGGGCACCGTGCCATTCCATTCCATTCTTGGGGGTAACGATTCCATTCAGAATCGATTCTCAATTCAAAATCATTGAGTGCCAGTTCTATGATTAACTACATTCCTCCATAAAATAGATAAACAGCTCCGTCTATATTACTTTAAAGAAATGGTGTTTAAAAAAATTCTACCCAAATATTTATAAAACCCAAAACCAGTGAAGTTGGCACGTTGTGTAAATGGTAAATAAAAACAGAATATAATGATTTGCAAAACCTTTTCAACTTATATTCTATTGAATAGACTGCAAAGACAAAGATATTTAAAGGCCTACTGAAAGCCACTACTACCGACCACACAGTCTGATAGTTTATATATCAATGATGAAATCTTAACATTGCAACACATGCCAATACGGCCGGGTTAACTTATAAAGTGACATTTTAAATTTCCCGCCACACTTCCGGTTGAAAACGTCTATGTATGATGACGTATGCGCGTGACGTCAATGGTTGAAGCGGAAGTATTGGTACACCATTGGATCCAATACAAAAAGCTCGGTTTTCATCTCAAAATTCCACAGTATTCTGGACATCTGTGTTGGTGAATCTTTTGCAATTTGTTTAATTAACAATGAAGACTGCAAAGAAGAAAGCTGTAGGTGGGATCGGTGTATTAGCGGCTGGCTGCAGCAACACAACCAGGAGGACTTTGACTTGGATAGCAGACGCGCTAGCCGACGCTAGCCGTCGACCGCATCGATGATCGGGTGAAGTCCTTCGTCGCACCGTCGATCGCTGGAACGCAGGTGAGCACGGGTGTTGATGAGCAGATGAGGGCTGGCGTAGGTGGAGAGCTAATGTTTTTAGCATAGCTCTGTCGAGGTCCCGTAGCTAAGTTAGCTTCAATGGCGTCGTTAGCAACAGCATTGCTAGGCTTCGCCAGGCGGTACAGCATTAACCGTGTGGTTACAGGTCCAGTGTTTGGTAGTATTGTTGATCTTCTGTCTATCCTTCCAGTCAGGGGCTTATTTATTTTGTTTCTGTCTGCATTTAAGCACGATGCTATCACGTTAGCTCCGTAGCTAAAGTGCTTCGCCGATGTATTGTCGTGGGGATAAAAGTCACTGTGAATGTCCATTTCGCGTTCTCGGCTCTCATTTTCAAGAGGATATAGTATCCGAGGTGGTTTAAAATACAAATCTGTGATCCACAATAGAAAAAGGAGAAAGTGTGGAATCCAATGAGCCAGCTTGTACCTAAGTTACGGTCACAGCGAAAAAAGATGTGTCCTGCACTGCACTCTAGTCCGTCACTCTCACGTTCCTCATCCAGGAATCTTTCATCCTTGCTCAAATTAATGGGGTAATCGTCGCTTTCTCGTTCTGAATCGCTCTCGCTGCTGGTGTAAACAATGGGGAAATGTGAGGAGCCCTTCAACCTGTGACGTCACGCTACTTCCGGTACAGGCAAGGCTTTTTTTTATCAGCGACCAAAAGTTGCAAACTTTATCGTCGTTGTTCTCTACTAAATCCTGTCAGCAAAAATATGGCAATATCGCGAAATGATCAAGTATGACACATAGAATGGATCTGCTATCCCCGTTTAAATAAGAACATTTAATTTCAGTAGGCCTTTAACGTTCAAACTGGAAAACTTTGTTATCTTGCTATCTTGCGGTTTCTGGACAACCTTCCCTAGTCACTGAACCACTTGCTGCTCAATTTAGGATCACTTTGAATTGGTTGTTTGCCCTTTTTGATTGACATCTCTGAAAAGATTGACATGAATACATGAGGAACCCAACAATTAAAAAAAAAAAAAGATGATAGGTACGATAATCAATTAGATCTACAAACCCCAAAACCAGTAAAGTTGGCATGTTGTGTGAATAAAAAGTGAATACAATGATTTGCAAAACCTTTACAACTTATATTCAATTGAATGGATTGCAAAGACAAGATAATTAACGTTCAAACTGGTAAACTTTTTTTTTTTTGCAAATATTAGCTCATTTGGAATTTGATGCCTGCAACATGTTTCAGAAAAGCTGGCACAAGTGGCAAAAAAGACTGGGAAAGTTGAGGAATGCTCACTTATTTGGAACATCCCACAGGTGAACAGGCTAATTGGGAACAGGTGGGTGCCATGATTGGGTATAAAAGCAGCTTCCATGAAATGCTCAGTCATTCACAAACAAGGATGGGGCGAGGGTCACCACTTTGTTTAAGAAGAAATTGTTTAAGAACAACATTTCTCAACCAGCTATTGCAAGGAATTTAGGGATTTCACCATCTACGCTCCAATATATCATCACAAGGTTCAGAGAATGTGGAGAAATCACTGCACGTAAGCAATGATATTACGGACCTTGGATCCCTCAGGCGGTACTGCATCAAAAAGCGACATCAGTGTGTAAAGGATATCACCAAATGGGCCCAGGAACACTTCAGAAAACCACTGTCAGTAACTACAGTTTGTCGCTACATCTGAAAGTGCAAGTTAAAACTCTACTAAGCAAAGCCAAAGCCATTTATCAACAACACCCAGAAACGCCGCCGGCTTCGCTGGGCCCGAGCTCATCTAAGATGGACTGATGCAAAGTGGAAAAGTGTTCTGTGGTCTGACGAGTCCACATTTCAAATTGTTTTTGGAAACTGTGGACGTCGTGTCCTCCGAACCAAAGAGGAAAAGAACCATCCGGACTGTTCTAGGCACTAAGTGTAAAAGCCAGCATGTGTGATGGTATGGGGGTGTATTAGTGCCCAAGACATGGGTAACTTACACATCTGTGACGGCACCATTAATGCTGAAAGGTACATACAGGTTTTGGAGCAACATATGTTGCCATCCAAGCAAAGTATTTTAATGGACGCCCCTGCTTATTTCAGCAAGACAGTGCCAAGCCACATTCTGCAAGTGTTACAACACCGTGGCTTCATAGTAAAAGAGTGCGGGTACTAGACTGGCCTGCCTGTAGTCCAGCAATGTCTCCCATTAAAAATGTGTGGCGCATTATGAAGCCTAAAATAGCAGAAGGGAGACCCCCGGACTGTTGAACAACTTAAGCTGTACATCAAGCAAGAATGGGAAAGAATTCCACCTGAGAAGCTTCAAAAAAGTGTCTCCTCAGTTCCCAAACCTTTACTGAGTGTTGTTAAAAGGAAAGGCCATGTAACACAGTGGTGAACATGCCCTTTCCCAACTACTTTTGCACGTGTTGCAACCATAAAATTCTAAGTTAATTATTATTTGCAAAAAAAACAAAAACCTTCTAGATTTGTATGGCCAATACTGTTTATCTTTCCCTCATCCCTCTCTTCAAACGTGAGTGAAGACTCCACTACCGACCTGATAAGACCTAATAAGTCCGGACGAGAAAGAGATGATAGACTATTATCTGCTCACAGATGCTACCTGGTGGTGGTTTGAGCACACTGCATCTTCCACTCCTTAATGCTTCGGTCACACATAAGGGTGGGAACCCAGAACCGGCTCCCAGGGTTTCGATTCCTGGGAATCATTTGACAGTTTTGTGAACAATTCCCTTATCCATGCATGTGGGTACGCGTGACGTCACCACGGACTGCGCCGATCAGAAGCACGGGCGTGAGAATTATTCACGAGAAAGGAAGACGACTGGGCAACTTTTTGGTCTAATCTTCACTTGTGACAGAATCATTTATTTTGCTATCATTATTTCAAAACTAAATATTTTTACCTGGCTCCCCGTTGAGTCTGAGAGTCTTTTTAGACCTCACTGTTTGTGCACTCATGTTTTATTCTATACTAAACAAAGTCCTGGGTCATCCCCGTGGCCTCCTGCCGGTCGGACGTGCCCTAAACACCTCCCTAGGGAGGCGTTCGGGTGGCATCCTGACCAGATGCCCGAACCTCCTCATCTGGCTCCTCTCCATGTGGAGGAGCAGCGGCTTTACTTTGAGCTCCTCCAGGATGACAGAGCTTCTCACCCTATCTCTAAGGGAGAGACCCGCCACCCGGCGGAGGAAACTCATTTGGGCCGCTTGTACCCGTGATCTTGTCCTTTTGGTCATAACCCAAAGCTCATGACCATAGGTGAGGATGGGAACGTAGATCGACCGGTAAATTGAGAGCTTTGCCTTCCGGCTCAGCTCCTTCTTCACCACAACGGACCGATACAGCGTCCGCATTACACCTCCCGCTACCCCATACCCCTAATCCTGCCCCCCCCCCCAACCACGCCCACCTCATCCTCCTCATGCTCTCTCAGGGAGAGCATGTCCCAAATTCCAAGCTGCTGTTTTGAGGCATGTTAAAAAAAGTAATGCACTTTGTGACTTCAATAATAAATATGGCAGTGCCATGTTGGCATTTTTTTTTACATACATGACTTGAGTTGATTTATTTTGGAAAACCTTGTTACATTGTTTAATGCAGGGGTGTCCAAACTTTTTCCACTGAGGGCCGCACACGGAAAAATTAAAGCCTGCGGGGGCCATTTTGATAGTTTTCATTTTCAAACCATAACAAAATATATGGATTTTTTTTTTTTTTTTTTTTTACCTTTAGGGCTCCCGGGGACCATAAAGGGTCTAAGTCATTAAAATGTTAAAAACAAGTCAAATATATTTTTTATTTTTTTTATTTAACGCTTACAGTAAATCTCTACAGTATATCAACTTCAGGTTGATATTAAATTTAAAAAACCAAAAAGGTTTTATGCCTTTTCTGTCAAGACAACTTTGTTTTGTATAATAAAAGTGAAATATGCAGTATTTCCCCCACTGCCCAAAACATTCAGAAATAAATGTTTGATGTGAAGTAATTAGAGCCTTAAAAACATCAATAATGCAGGACACCATTGATATGAATTCATTGTTATTTTTGAGTAATCACAGTGAAAAGATCAATAAAATCCCATTAAATATATTTGGGATCAAAAAGGTGCCCCACTCATAAAGTGATACATTTTTATTAGTTTTGTTTTACTTTCAACACTTAAGTTACGAGCTCAACTTCAGATATATCTGTCGATTTTACATTTGAACTATTATTTTGTTTGTTTTATGCTCTTTTGTCAAAGAAAATGTTGATGTTTTTGTATGGCAACCACACAATATATGCAATATTTTCCACATAAAACATTTTAAAGTGAAATATTTGAAATAATTGGAGCCTTGAATAGGTCATTATTGACTTTTTTTTTTTTTGAGCAATGGCAAAAAAAATAAAATAAAGATAGACAAAAGAAAAAAAACAGCCTGCATGGCAGCTTTGTGTCAACATTGCAACTTTTTCTAGTCAGATTTCACCTCATTCCACTTTTTTTAATGTTTTCTTTTCTTTTTTCTGCAATATCATTTCCAGAATGTGTGGCGGGCCGGAAAAAACAATTAGCTGCGGGCTGAACTTTGGACACACCTGGTTTAATGCATCCAGCGGGGCATCACAACAAAATTAGGCATAATAATGTGTTAATTCCACGACTGTATATATCCGTATCGGTTGATATCGGAATCGGTAATTAAGAGTTGGACAATATCGGAATATCGGCAAAAAAGCCATTATCTGACATCTCTACACACCATATTATATATTTTTTTCATAAACTGTTCCATCCCAAATCACTGGGATGTATATACACTACCGTTCAAAAGTTTGGGGTCACCCAAACAATTTTGTGGAATAGCCTTCATTTCTAAGAACAAGAATAGACTGTCGAGTTTCAGATGAAAGTTCTCTTTTTCTGGCCATTTTGAGCGTTTAATTGAGCCCACAAATGTGATGCTCCAGAAACTCAATCTGCTCAAAGGAAGGTCAGTTTTGTAGCTTCTGTAACGAGCTAAACTGTTTTCAGATGTGTGAACATGATTGCACAAGGGTTTTCTCATCATCAATTAGCCTTCTGAGCCAATGAGCAAACACATTGTACCATTAGAACACTGGAGTGATAGTTGCTGGAAATGGGCCTCTATACACCTATGTAGATATTGCACCAAAAAGCAGACATTTGCAGCTAGAATAGTCATTTACCACATTAGCAATGTATAGAGTGTATTTCTTTAAAGTTAACACTAGTTTAAAGTTATCTTCATTGAAAAGTACAGTGCTTTTCCTTCAAAAATAAGGACATTTCAATGTGACCCCAAACTTTTGAACGGTAGTGTATATACTAAATAGTCCAGTGAGTGCAGGTATGTTTTCACCAAGTAAACATTTAAGTCGGAGAAGACCATATTAGTCATGAAATGGAATCAATGGCTTCCCCTCAATTATAGGTCAACCGGTCGCAGAAACATTTGGCCGGCTCCTCCAGGCAGCAGATGGTGAGCTCGGCACTCGGCAACACAAATGGCCAGCAACTGCACGTCGACCGCCGTGTCATTAGGAATTCTCTCGTGCACCGAGGAGAAACCTGCAGGCGGACATGTTGGACTTCACGTGCTAGCGGGGAAGTGGAATTAATCACCGGGGAACGACGTGCATGTCATTTTGGCTGAGGAGCTGACAAAAAATAAATAAATCGCACCCTTGTGTGCCCGAGGAGTCTGGCTGAGCTTTGTTGAGGAGTACCAAATAGCAGATTTGGCTTCTAAACGGGCAGGCTGGTGGTGGATTTAAATGCAGAATGAATACGTTGAGACGAAGAGGGATTTAAACGCATGGGTGGTCATGTCGCATTAAACACGCGTGTCCTGGCGCGTGCGGGCACCGACATGTGCGCTCGCGTGCGGGCTTCCCGACTCCCGGCCTGGACGCAGATGGCACACTGACACGGAGCGTCGCCGGTGAAACTCGGGTGCCATGGATTTGAAACGAAAACCATGATTGATTGCAGCACCGTCGCCTGGAGTCCAGTATTTTGCCCCCAAAAAAAAAACAAAGAAAAAAAAAGAAACGGTGTCAAGGTGGGTCAGACGGTCCAAACTGGCAGGTGTTGCTGCTGCAGGGGGGGGGGGGGGGGGGGTCTGACTGTGAGGTATGTGCACCTGACTGGGAGCGAACATTTCGTGCTAAATAAGATACCAGCGGAAGCAGATTTATTTATTTTTTCCATCAACAGGAGAAAGGGAACATTAAGCATACCGTATTTTTTCGCACTTAAAATCCTTACATTTTCTCAAATATCGACAGTGCGCCTTATAACCCGGCGCGCCTAATGTACGGAATCATTTTGGTTGTGCTTACCGACCTCGAAGGTATTTTATTTGGTGCATGGTATGATGATAAGTGTGACCAGTAGATGGCAGTCACACATAAGAGATACGTGTAGACTGTAATATGATGGCAGTCACACACAAGAGATATGTGTAGCCTGCAATATGCAGCAAAAAACACGGGCAAGCGGTACTTTTCCAACAGAGTATAGTACTATTTTTTATTTATTAGTACCGCAATACTGTACTAGTACTGCCATACCGTACAACCCTAGTGTGTATGTGTGTGTATATTTGTATATATATAAAACAACACATTCAAATATATATGTATTCACACACACACATATACGTACATACATACATACATACATACATGTATATATGTCTAAACACTCCCAGTTGATAGATTTCAAATTTGAAAAAAATCTGTCTAAAGTGCACTTATTAAGGATTAATTATGATTATACTTTTCAAACAGAGTATAGTACTGTTTTTGATTTATTGGTACCGGAATACTATACTAGTACCGGTTTACTGTACTACCCTAGTGTGTATGTGCGTATATATACAGTATATATATATATATAAACACATACAAATATACACTACCGTTCAAAAGTTTGGGGTCACATTGAAATGTCCCTATTTTTGAAGGAAAAGCACTGTACTTTTCAATAAAGATAACTTTAAACTAGTCTTAACTTGAAAGAAATACACTCTATACATTGCTAATGTGGTAAATGACTATTCTAGCTGCAAATGTCTGCTTTTTGGTGCAATATCTACATAGGTATATAGAGGCCCATTTCCAGCAACTATCACTCCAGTGTTCTAATGGTACAATGTGTTTGCTCATTGGCTCAGAAGGCTAATTGATGATTAGAAAACCCTTGTGCAATCATGTTCACGCAACTGAAAACAGTTTAGCTCGTTACAGAAGCTACAAAACTGACCTTCCTTTGAGCAGATTGACTTTCTGGAGCATCACATTTGTGGGGTCAATTAAACGTTAAAAATGGCCAGAAAAAGAGAACTTTCATCTGAAACTCGACAGTCTATTCTTGTTCTTAGAAATGAAGGCTATTCCACAAAATTGTTTGGGTGACCCCAAACTTTTGAACGGTAGTGTATATGTATTCACACACACATACATACATACATACATACATACATGTATATATTTCTAAACAGTCCTAGCTGATAGATTTCAAATTTGAGAAATATCTGTCTAAAGTGCACTTATTAAGGATTTATTATGATTATACTTTTCAAACAGAGTATAGTACTGTTTTTGATGTATTAGTACCAGAATACTATACTAGTACCAGTATACCGCACAACCCTAGTATATATATATATATATATATATATATATATATATATATATATACACATATATATAAACACATACAAATATATATGTATTCACACACACACATATACATACATACATACATACATACATGTATATATGTCTAAACACTCCCAGTTGATAGATTTCAAATTTGAAAAATATCTGTCTAAAGTACACTTATTAAGGATTATTTATGATTATACTTTTCAAACAGAGTAAAATACTGTTTTTGATTTATTAGTACCGGAATACTATACTAGTACCGGTATACTGTACAGTACAACCCTAGTGTGTATGTGTGTGTATATGTATATATGTATATATATATGTATGTACACTACCGTTCAAAAGTTTGGGGTCACCCAAACAATTTTGCGGAATAGCCTTCATTTCTAAGAACAAGAATAGACTGTCGAGTTTCAGATGAAAGTTCTCTTTTTCTGGCCATTTTGAGCGTTTAATTGACCCCACAAATGTGATGCTCCAGAAACTCAATCTGCTCAAAGGAAGGTCAGTTTTGTAGCTTCTGTAACGAGCTAAACTGTTTTCAGATGTGTGAACATGATTGCACAAGGGTTTTCTAATCATCAATTAGCCTTCTGAGCCAATGAGCAAACACATTGCACCATTAGAACACTGGAGTGATAGTTGCTGGAAATGGGCCTCTTTACACCTATGTAGATATTGCACCAAAAACCAGACATTTGCAGCTAGAATAGTCATTTACCACATTAGCAATGTATAGAGTGTATTTCTTTAAAGTTAAGACCAGTTTAAAGTTATCTTAATTGAAAATAAGGACATTTCAATGTGACCCCAAACTTTTGAACGGTAGTATATATATATATATATATATATATATATATATATATATATATATATTCACACACACATACATATATACATACATACATACATGTATATATGTCTAAACACTCCTAGTTGATAGATTTCAAATTTGAAAAATATCATACTTTTCAAACAGAGTATAGTACTGCACCGGTATACCGTATAACCCTAGTGTGTATGTGTGTGTATATATATATATATACTGTATATATATATTCACACACACACACATACATGTATATATGTAAATTAACACTTGAATGCACAATATTTATGCATTTTAACTGTCTATTGTTTTTCGTTGAGGGCTTTTACATTAATGACACTGGCGTGGAAAAGACTACTTCCTGCTTTGTGGTGAACGATGCAAAGTTATTTTCATGCCTCACTACATTTACATGTTGATGCAGACCGTCACCGTCTTTTAATGGCTTCCTCTTTGATGCACGTGCCAACTTTGCACTACGTTTCATGGCAATGGTTTGTGCAGTTTTCGTGCAATCCTTCAACAAACACGCACGCCTTCAGTATTTAAAAAATAAAAATAAAATAAAAACCTTCAACCTTTGTGGCGGAACTTGGGAATCCTCCCCTTTTTTTCCAATCCCCTCGGGTTTTGACATTTAGATGATAAAAAAAAAGTTCCCAGTGAGGGTTGCAACGTTTTTTTCGAGTTCAACTCACCGCAAACAACGAAAAAGACCAAACTGCAAAAATAGTGGCCAGGCTACGTTGACAAAGCAAGAAAACTTGAAAAAATGGTCCCTTATTTTCCTATTTTTGTTTCTCTTTTTTTGGCCAAAGTGGCACCGAGTTGCCGCCCGTACCTCTGCAGTAGGGCAAGGGGAAATCCCACGCTGCGGTTCCGGCTGACGTGGCGAGGCAGGACAGCGTGGTGTGACCCTCCAACACGTGGCCCGGGTTGCAGCTGTAGCGTATTTTGTCCCCGATGTTGAAGGTGGAGCCTTGCTGCAGCCCGTTGACCAGCAGCCCGGGGTTGCCGCACGTGTAGCTGGGCAGAGCTGAAAGGGAAACAAACAAAAACTGTACTTTAACTTCCGTTACGTAAGCCGGCGTTTTTCAACCGTTGTGCCTGATTGCTCAAAAAAAACAACTAAATAATTATAATCCCCAAATAACGTGTCTGTGCTGTGTAGAGATTGGCAGAGTAGCCATGTAATACTCTTCCATATCAGTAGGTGGCAGCAGGTAGATAATTTAAGTTACAACTGCATTCTTTTTGTTTTGTTTCAGTTTGACAAATTCCTCGGTAAATTCACCAAAATGTCACCGTGGAGTTATTGAGTCTGTTTAGCTGATTGGAGAGCTAGCTTGCGCAGCTAGCTGGTCCATGACGACGACTTCTGTTTTGTTTGATCAGCCGTTTTACTGCCGTGTTACAGACACCGTTTGGAAACAGTTGAGGTATGTAAATAAACATTTACAATATATTTTTGTGTAAATAACTCATTTCGCAACGTATATATATGTGGCTTATAGTTTGGTGCGGCTAATATATGGGGGACAATGTTTTCCCTAAAATTTAGTGGGTGCGGCTTTTATACCGGTGCACTCTATAGTCCGTAAAATACGGTACTTATCCTTCCACTTAGTTAATTACTTTTTTACGAAAAATACTGGCAATTAAAATGAGTCCCTCAGTGTTATAAAACAAAGTGTATGTACCATTTTACCGTAGGCTATTTAAAGTTGAACATAAGTAACGATTGAAGACCATTCCTACTACTTTTTACATTTATATTTTCAAAGCACACTTTACGAAGTTTTGGTCTAAATTAAAACTTTTCAAGCATAAAAAAAAAAAAAAAGTAAATGTACTGAAAATATCAAGACAATATAGAAAAAAAATGCATTTCTTTCAATATGCATCATTAAAAAAAAGGGTAATATTAAAAAAAAAAAAAAAAGGATAGATGTTGATAGTCCAACTCATACTGCCAACGCTATGGAGATGATATCAGGAGAAAAGATAGTTTAGATAATAATGAGTTATATATTGGAATATGGGATCCATTATTTACATTTGTTTCAACTATTAAATTAACTTAAAATATGACTTATTTTATCTTTGTGGTAAATATTGATCACAATGTGTTGTCAAGCTCATGAGATGCGATGCAAGTGTAATTATTTATTGTTTAGAAATGGCTGTGATGATAATGTAAATGAGATTTTTTTTAATCCCTGTTATGGTGGAATTGTTATTAATATTGATACTGTTGTTGATAGTATTGATTTTTGTTTGACTACTTTTGGATTGTTTTGTGTCATGTTTGTGCGTTCTCTCAATTGCTCTGTTGAGTGCTATTCCGAATGTTGCTGGGCCTGGTTTGGATTTGGAATTGGAATTGTATTATTGTTGTATTTTTTTGTGCCCTGCGATGAGGTGGCGACTTGTCCAGGGTGTACCCCGCCTTCCGCCCGATTGTAGCTGAGATAGGCTCCAGCGCCCCCCGCGACCCCGAGGGGAATAAGCGGTAGAAAATGGATGGATGGATGTATTATTTTGTCGGACTGATTATTAATTTTAAAAAATAAAAAATAAAAAAAATGACCAGACAGTGCGTGTATTTTTGCACAAAGTATCAGACCGGTATCACTGATACCAGAGTGATTTTTTACTGGGTATCGGATGGGAAATAAAATGAGTGGTATTGCACATCACTAGATTGGGACATGGTACAGTAAACGTGTGAAAACATTTTTCTATGGCTGTGATGATAAAGTAAATGAGATTTTTTAAATCTCTATTACGATGGAATTATTATTAATATTGATACTGTTGTTGATATTATTGATTTTTGTTCGACTACTTTTGGATTGTTTTGTGTCATGTTTGTGTGTCCTCTCAAATGCTCTGTTGAGCGCTATTCTGAATGTTGCTGGGCCTGGTTTGGATTTGGAATTGTATTATTATTGTATTATTTTGTTGGACTGACTAACAGATCATTTCGTGTTACCATGGCAACGCTATTCACGAACAAAAAACCCCCACCTTTTGTCTACTACGAGACTAAACGGCTAACGAACCCCCACATATGATATACCGTCGGTAAGGTCTAGTTTGCGCCGATAGGCGTTATCTAAAATTGGGAACATTTTGTGTTTCCACGGCAACGCAATTCACGAACAAAAAAACCCCACCTTTTGTCTACTACGAGACTAAACGGCTAACAAACCCCCACATATGATATACCGTCGGTAAGGTCTAGTTTGCGCCGATAAATTTCGTGTTACCATGGCAACGCTATTCACGAACAAAAAAACCCCACCTTTTGTCTACTACGAGACTAAACGGCTAACAAACCCCCACATATGATATACCGTCGGTAAGGTCTAGTTTGCGCCGATAAATTTCGTGTTACCATGGCAACGCTATTCACGAACAAAAAAACCCCACTTTTTGTCTACTACGAGACTAAATGGCTAACAAACCCCCACATATGATACACCGTCGGTAAGGTCTAGTTTGCGCCGATAAATTTCGTGTTACCATGGCAACGCTATTCACGAACAAAAAAACCCCACTTTTTGTCTACTACGAGACTAAATGGCTAACAAACCCCCACATATGATATACCGTCGGTAAGGTCTAGTTTGCGCCGATAAATTTCGTGTTACCATGGCAACGCTATTCACGAACAAAAAAACCCCACCTTTTGTCTACTACGAGACTAAACGGCTAACGAACCCCCACATATAATATACCGTCGGTAAGGTCTAGTTTCCGCCGATAAATTTCGTGTTACCATGACAACGCTATTCACGAACAAAAAACCCCCACCTTTTGTCTACTACGAGACTAAACGGCTAACAAACCCCCACATATGATATACCGTCGGTAAGGTCTAGTTTGCGCCGATAAATTTCGTGTTACCATGGCAACGCTATTCACGAACAAAAAAAACCCACTTTTTGTCTACTACGAGACTAAACGGCTAACAAACCCCCACATATGATATACCGTCGGTAAGGTCTAGTTTGCGCAGATAAATTTTGTGTTACCATGGCAACGCTATTCACGAACAAAAAAACCCCACCTTTTGTCTACTACGAGACTAAATGGCTAACAAACCCCCACATATGATATACCGTCGGTAAGGTCTAGTTTGCGCCGATAAATTTCGTGTTACCATGGCAACGCTATTCACGAACAAAAAAACCCCACTTTTTGTCCACTACGAGACTAAATGGCTAACAAACACCCACATATGATATACCGTCGGTAAGGTCTAGTTTGCGCCGATAAATTTCGTGTTACCATGGCAACGCTATTCACGAACAAAAAAACCCCACCTTTTGTCTACTACGAGACTAAACGGCTAACAAACACCCACATATGATATACCGTCGGTAAGGTCTAGTTTGCGCCGATAAATTTCATGTTACCATGGCAACGCTATTCACGAACAAAAAAACCCCACCTTTTGTCTACTACGAGACTAAACGGCTAACGAACCCCCACATATGATATACCGTCGGTAAGGTCTAGTTTACGCCGATAAATTTCGTGTTACCATGGCAACGCTATTCACGAACAAAAAAACCCCACCTTTTGTCTACTACGAGACTAAACGGCTAACGAACCCCCACATATGATATACCGTCGGTAAGGTCTAGTTTGCGCCGATAAATTTCATGTTACCATGGCACCGCTATTCATGAACAAAAAAACCCCACTTTTTGTCTACTACGAGACTAAATGGCTAACAAACCCCCACATATGATATACCGTCGGTAAGGTCTAGTTTGCGCCGATAAATTTTGTGTTACCATGGCAACGCTATTCACGAACAAAAAAACCCCACCTTTTGTCTACTACGAGACTAAACGGCTAACAAACCCCCACATATGATATACCGTCGGTAAGGTCTAGTTTGCGCAGATAAATTTTGTGTTACCATGGCAACGCTATTCACGAACAAAAAAACCCCACCTTTTGTCTACTACGAGACTAAATGGCTAACAAACCCCCACATATGATATACCGTCGGTAAGGTCTAGTTTGCGCAGATAAATTTCGTGTTACCATGGCAACGCTATTCACGAACAAAAAAACCCCACTTTTTGTCTACTACGAGACTAAACGGCTAACAAACCCCCACATATGATATACCGTCGGTAAGGTCTAGTTTGCGCCGATAAATTTCGTGTTACCATGGCAACGCTATTCACGAACAAAAAACCCCCACCTTTTGTCTACTACGAGACTAAATGGCTAACGAACCCCCACATATGATATACCGTCGGTAAGGTCTAGTTTGCGCCGATAAATTTCGTGTTACCATGGCGACGCTATTCACAAATAAAAAAAAACAGTAGACACACAACGGAGCCCCTCAGTACAAAAATCATGTTTTTTTTCTATCTGCGTTGGTGTCGAGCATGTTTGCTAGCAGTTAGCGTGCATTAGCACGTGAACTGCTTTTTTTGCTAAATGTACTCTCTCTTCTGGCCCTGTGATGCGGTGGCGACTTGTCCAGGGTGTACCCTGCCTTCCGCCCGAATGCAGCTGAGATAGGATCCAGCACCCCCCGCGGCCTCAAAAAGGGACAAGCGGTAGAAAATGGATGGATGGATGATTAGTAATTAAAAAAAACAATAAAATAAAAATAAATAAAACACTGACCGTGCATGAATTTTACTGAGTATCGGATGGGATGGGAAATAAAATGAGTGGTATTACTCATCTGGGCGGTATAGCTCGGTTGGTAGAGTGGCCGTGCCAGCAACTTGAGGGTTCCAGGTTCGATCCCTGCTTCCGCCAACCTAGTCACTTCCGTCGTGTCCTTGGGCAAGACACTTTACCCACCTGCTGCCAGTGCCACCCACTCTGGTTTAAATGTAACTTAGATATTGGGTTTCACTATGTAAAAGCGCTTTGAGTCACTGGAGAAAAGCGCTATATAAATATAATTCACTTCACATCACTAGATTGGTGTGAAACATGTTCCATGGCCGTGCCAGTCTTGCAAGGTTAAGAGCAGCTTGAACAAAACCAGTTACAGTATTTGCTACAAAAGCCACTTTAAATCCTGCACAGTCCCACTCCCACAAAGTCCAAAGCGCGTGTGCTGGACTTTGGCTGCAACTCTGCCTCTCTGCAGGGACCCGGCGGAGGACAGAATGGCTTGGACACGGCCAGGGTTTACTGGCGTGGCACCAACACCCCGCTCACTTCCAGCTCACACGCATTAGAAAAGCCTCACAAATGGTTTGTTTCTGGAAAAAAAGCTCTTTGGTCGCGTCCAGTTCCTGATATTTAATCATTTCTTCCACACATAATGACTTTTAAGTCCCAGGCACTCGCCCAGTTTTGTCGGTCGTTTACCCTGCAGCAGAACCACCTGCTCCCAATGCGGCATTATCACTGGGACGAGGCGGTGCCAGTAAATATATTTTACTATAGCTTTTTTTTTCCCCAAAAACGCTACATTCATTATCTCAATTTGATATGTTTGAGCAGATAAAAACTGATAAATTAGATACAGTCGTGGTCAAAAGTGTACATACACGTGTAAAGAACATCATGTCATGGCTGTCTTGAGTTTCCAATCATTTCTACAACTCTTATTTTTCTGTGATGTAGTGATTGGAGCACATACTTGTTGGTCACAAAAAACATTCATGAAGTTTGCTTCTTTTATGAATTTATTATGGGTCTACTGAACATGTGCACGGTCAAAAGTATACATACAGCAATGTTAATATTTGCTTACATGTCCCTTGGCAAGTTTACCTGCAATAAGGCGCTTTTGGTAGCCATCCACAAGCTTCTGCTTGAATTGTTGCCACTCCTCTTGACAAAATTGGTGCAGTTCAGCTAAATGTGTTGGTTTTCTGACATGGACTTGTTTCTTCAGCATTGTCCACACGTTTAAGTCAGGACTTTGGGAAGGCCATTCTAAAACCTTCATTCTAGCCTGATTTAGCCATCCCTTTACCACTTTTGAGGTGTGTTTGGGGTCATTGTCCTGTTGGAACACCCAACTGCACCCAAGACCCAACCTCCGGGCTGATGATTTTAGCTTGTCCTGAAGAATTTGGAGGTAATCCTCCTTTTTCATTGTCCCATTTACTCTCTGTAAAGCAGCAGTTCCATTGGCAGCAAAACAGGCCAGAGCATAATACTACCACCACCATGCTTGACGGTAGGGATGGTGTTTCCGGGATTAAAGGCCTCACCTTTTCTCCTCCAAACATTATGCTGGGTATTGTGGCCAAACAGCTCCATTTTTGTTTCATCTGACATCACATGGACAAAGATAAGACCTTCGGGAGGAAAGTTCTGTGGTCAGATGAAACAAAAATGGAGCTGTTTGGCCACAATACCCAGCAATATGTTTGGAGGAGAAAAGGTGAGGCCTTTAATTCCAGGAACACCAACCTACCGTCAAGCATGGTGGTGGTAGTATTATGCATATATATTCCAATTGAAAAAAATATATAAAGACAGAACAATAAAATCATGGACAGCCATAAGTGTTTACATTTTACATTTTGCTTTATATTTATTATTTTACTTATTTTTTGCCTGGTTTTGTATTTGTTTTGTATCATCCCGTGAGGTGTATATTACTTCTTTTGTTTTTTTGTTCGGTTTGTACTTCATGGAGTTTTGCACTTGTGTATTTTTAGTGTGTTTTTGTTATATTTGGATGTAATTGTTGGTTTATACATCATTAAGTAAGACTACGTATTATGTTGAAGGGGGCAGGAACATATAAGATTTTTCTTCATCCTGCTCCTTCTCAGGCATTGATGTGTAACTGTATAACTGAATAATTGTGGTATAATTGTCTATCAAAGATGCACATCAATGAAGGAGATAAATAAAAATGAAATGAAAAAAAAAATGAAATGAAATATATATATATACATATACACACAAACACACACATATATGCATACATAAATGCATAAATACATGTGTATATATATATATATATATATATATATATATATATATACATATATATACATATATATATATATATATACATATATATATATATATATACATATATATATATATATATATATATATATATATATATATATATATATATATATATATATATATATATATATATATATATATATATATATATATATATATATATATAATATTTCATCATAATTTATCACATTTGTCTGTAGTTAACTCAAATAATGGTGATTAATAATAGATAAAAGTGTTTTAGTTGAGGTGTACCATCGATCATTTCCAAGTGTGTATTTCTCTCATCATGGGACTGCACACATTTGTCCAGAAATTTTGATTTTTAAGAACTCTTTAACACAAAATGGACATACACACTCTTTTACAGACACACAAACACATTCTATCACAAAAAAACATACACATGTTCATACATTGCCCTTTTTTTATTCATGGTAATCCTGCACGTGGGGTAATTATGTTACAGTTGGAAGGGTATTCATTTGGCCACATTCGTCCGGGTTTCCCTGACACATGAAACGTGACGAATTGGGGAGTTGCACTACCCACTTTCGCCGCCAATGATTAATCCCCCCCCTCTTCCTCTCATGCGAGATCCACCCAGGAATGGGGCGGTATGACTCCCCTACCTTCTGTGTATATTAAATGAAAAAAAAAGATGTCACTCATCCTCTAGTGTGCACAACTCAAGGATGGCCGTTGTGAAAACATTTAAATGTATTTTGTACAACAAAATACACGCAGAGGTGATGCTTGCATCTCTTAATGAAGTCAATTAAACTCAGAATCTACTTCAATCTTTCCCACTTCTAGTACATTAGAGTCATGTTTTTATCACATATTAAAGGCCTACTGAAAGCCACTACTAGCGACCACGCAGTCTGATAGTTTATACATCAATGATGAAATCTTAACATTGCAACACATGCCAATACGGCCGGGTTAACTTATAAAGTGACATTTTAAATTTCCCGCTAAACTTCCGGTTGAAAACGTCTTTGGATGATGATGTATGCGCGTGACGTAGCCAGTGAAACAGAAGTATTGGTACACCATTGAATACAATACAAAAAAGCTCTGTTTTCATCGCAAAATTCCACAGTATTCTGGACATCTGTGTTGGTGAATCTTTTGCAATTTGTTTAATGAACAATGGAGACTGCAAAGAAGAAAGCTGTAGGTGGGATCGGTGTATTAGCGGCGGACTACAGCAACACAACCAGGAAGACTTTGACTTGGATAGCAGACGCGCTACCCGATGCTAGCCACCGACCGCACGGATGATCGTGGTGAAGTCCTTCGTCCTTCCGTCGATCGCTGGAACGCAGGTGAGCACGGGTGTTGATGAGCAGATGAGGGCTGGCTGGCGTAGGTGGAGCGCTAATGTTTTTATCATAGCTCTGTGAGGTCCCGTTATACTAAGTTAGCTTCAATGGCGTCGTTAGCAACAGCATTTTTAAGCTTTGCCAAGCTGGAAAGCATTAACCGTGTATTTACATGTCCATGGTTTAATAGTATTGTTGATCTTCTGTCTATCCTTCCAGTCAGGGATTTATTTATTTTGTTTGTATATGCAGTTAAGCATCACGTTAGCTCCTTAGCTAAAGTGTTTCGTCGATGTATAGACGTGGAGATAAAAGTCACTGTGAATGTCCATTTCGCGTTCTCGACTCTCATTTTCAAGAGGATATAGTATCCCAGGTGGTTTAAAATACAAATCCGTGATCCACAATAGAAAAAGGAGAGAGTGTGGAATCCAATGAGCCAGCTTGTACCTAAGTTACGGTCAGAGCGAAAAAAGATATGTCTTGCACTGCATTCTAGTCCGTCACTCTAACGTTCCTCATCCACGAATCGTTCATCCTCGCTCAAATTAATGGGGTAATCGTCGCTTTCTCGGTCCGAATGGCTCTCGCTGCATTGAAAACAATAGGAAAATGTGAGGAGGCGAACAACTGACTACGTCACGCTACTTCAAGGCTTTTTTTAATCAGATACCAAAAGTTGCGATCTTTATCGTCGTCGTTCTCTACTAAATCCTTTCAGCAAAAATATGGCAATATCGCAAAATGATCAAGTATGACACACAGAATGGATCTGCTATCCCCGTTTAAATAAAACAAATTCATTTCAGTAGGCCTTTAAGACCTCATTCAGTCTTTGGACATCAAATGAAAGTCAAGAGACGCTTTTACAATATTTCCAGCGACGCACTTCCTCTTTGCTTCACATCCTGCCTCCAAATCCTCCTTTTTTAGTCTGTTTTGACCAAACAAAGTTGAATTATTATCGCAGCTTCCCCTCCATCATTAGCAGATTAGCGTTCGCACGAGGACGCCGCCTGGCTAGCATATCAACCAGCGTGACATTGTCTCGCAGAGCAACACAACGTACAGGTGTCACTATTAATTATTAACAGGCGGCCTTTGTTTGCCTATGAATAATTTCTCAGCCAAGGCGCTCACATCCAGCCGGATGCAGACAAATAAACGGAACACAACTATCGGATGAACAATAAACAATTTGCCTTATTTGCATTCATTGTTTGTCCTTTGTGTTCCATGAGTACTTTCTCTTTGGCAGCCTGACCGGTACATCCTGGCATTGCAATCACGTGACCACGTTTTGTTCTCCTCCCCGTGCAATTCCCAGAAGGCGAGTTTGAAATCTAAAACGACCGACAATTAGCCACATTCCTCACTTGTGTGAATGCCGGCCATTGCATTGCAATGTGGTGGAGCAGTGGAATGCTTGAAGAGAGGGAAGCTTCAGACATCTACTGAGAAATCTCAAGTTGGCTGTAGGACTGAAGGAAATATTAGCTGCAAATATCTCTAATTGGAGATACTATTTCTTATGTGGTCCATGTCCAAGTGCCCTTTTACAAAACTGCCATTGACTTTTTGGTTCAAAGTTTTTATTGATTACGTCGATATTTTTTTATCGTCACACAATCTTTTTTTTTTTAATTCATGTTATGTTTATAAAGTCAGTAAATATGTCCCTGGACACATGAGGACTTTGAATATGACCAATGTATGATCCTGTAACTACTTGGTATCGGATCGATACCTAAATGTGTGGTATCATCCAAAACTAATGTAAAGTATCAAACAACAGAAGAATAAGTGATTATTACATTTTAACAGAAGTGTAAATAGAACATTTTAAAACAGAAAATAAGCAGATATTAACAGTAAAGGAACAAGTAGATTAATAAACAAACTTCTACAGTTTGTCCCTCATAATGTTGACAAAATAATAGAATGATAAATGACACAATATGTTACTGCATACGTCAGCAGACCAATTATCAATCAATCAAAGTTTACTTGTATAGCCCTAAATCACGAGTGTCTCAAAGGGCTGCACAAGCCACAACAAGTATATATAGCCACGTGTGTGTATATATATATATATATATATATATATATATATATATATATATATATATATATATATATATATATATATATATATACATATATATATATATATATACACACACACACATATATACTGCATATATATATACATATACACACATATACATATATATATATATATATATATATATATATATATACATATATATACACAGACACATACTGTACATATACACACAAAGTATATATAAGTATATACACAATAGTTACATATATACATATAATATATACATACATATATAATACATACATATAAATAAAAATATACATACATACTGTATAATAACAATATACATATATAATTATACACAAATATTACAAACATTTTTGAATTTGTTGTCAATATATATAGTAAAATATATATAATATACACTACCGTTCAAAAGTTTGGGGTCACCCAAACAATTTTGTGGAATAGCCTTCATTTCTAAGAACAAGAATAGACTGTCGAGTTTCAGATGAAAGTTCTCTTTTTCTGGCCATTTTGAGCATTTAATTGACCCCACAAATGTGATGCTCCAGAAACTCAATCTGCTCAAAGGAAGGTCAGTTTTGTAGCTTCCGTAACGAGCTAAACTGTTTTCAGATGTGTGAACATGATTGCACAAGGGTTTTCTAATCATCAATTAGCCTTCTGAGCCAATGAGCAAACACATTGTACCATTAGAACACTGGAGTGATAGTTGCTGGAAATGGGCCTCTATACACCTATGTAGATATTGCACCAAAAAGCAGACATTTGCAGCTAGAATAGTCATTTACCACATTAGCAATGTATAGAGTTTATTTCTTTAAAGTTAAGACTAGTTTAAAGTTATCTTCATTGAAAAGTACAGTGCTTTTCCTTCAAAAATAAGGACATTTCAATGTGACCCCAAACTTTTGAACGGTAGTGTGTATATATATATATATATACACACATATACATATATATATATATATACCTATATATACACATACATATACACACAAGCATATACAAGTATATACGCAATAGTTACATATATACATATAATATATATATATATATATAATATACATATAATATATAATATACATATAATATATATATATATATATATATATATATATATATATATAATATATATATAACATATATATATATATATATTATATATATATGTTATATATATATATATATATATATATATATATATATAATATATATATATATATAATATATATATAACATATATATATATATTATATATATAATATATATATATACATAATATATATATATATATATATATATATATATATATATATATATATATATATATATATATATATATATATATATATATATATATATATATACAAATATTACAAAAAATGTAGAATTTTTTGTCAATATATATCGTAAAATATATGAAATTTATATGTATATAGCAAAATAAAAGAATGTATTAAAAGTATTAATTAGGAGTCTTTGTTTGTTTACTTACTACTAAAAGACAAGTTGTCTAGTAAGTTCACTTTTTTATTTAAGGACTAAATTGCAATAATAAACATATGTTTCATGTACCCTAAGATTTTTTGTTAAAGTAAAGCCAATAATACAATTTTTTGTGGTTCTTTTTTTTTAGAAAAGTACCGAATAGTATCGAAATACATTTTGGTACCAGTACCAAAATATTGGTATCGGGACAACCCTAGTTTCTATACATGCCAAACTACAAAATATCAAAAGTATGGATGGTCCGTGCTGATATCGCATGGGATTTATATGGATATTGGCCAACAGTTGTCTGGAGACAGCCCTGTTATAAGAACCGTGTACGTTTCACATAAAACTCCAACAGGCTGATTGTAACAGAAAGTCTCTTGTATCAAACTTGTCTGAATGTAAGAAACGTCGGAGCAAAATGTGACTTAGTCGCATTGTGTGCAGAAAAAAAACACTTTTTCTTCTTTTCAAATCTAAAGAAGCAACTGATAAATATTTCATATTTCCAGCTAAAAAGAACTACTAAGATGTTTTTGTCCTTGTTTTCCTCGCAGATGACAGCAAATGGAAGAAACAAGAGTGCAGAGGTGAGATGTAGAGATGTGATGTTTGCACCAGGGAATCCCGCTCCTAACATGCCGAGGCTGCTACGGAAGCCTGCGTGGTCCATGTAGACCCGCGTCTTCAACGAGTAACTCCTGTGATTCGCCGTTTTGTCAAATCCCTCAACGGCGTTTTCTCTCAGGACGCGCGAAGAAGAAGTTTGCAAGCTCGGAGGAGTCGTGACATCACATCAGGCGTCTGATCGATACTTGGCATCATTAGCGGATGTTTGGCTGCAATCTGCATGACTTTCCCCTCGCATTTTTTTATCCTGCTCTGCCCTTCGCTCAGTCGGCAGGTTGCCATGGAAACAGAGGATCGCCACGGAGGAATATGTGAACAGGAAGTGCCGGTGCATGAATTTAATACAGCAAAACCCTCCAATGTAGAGAATATTCTGTGTATGCAAATGCAAAAATGGTAGCATTCTTATTTTTTTGGTAAAAAAAAAAAGTGGCAGCTCAGTCGCCCGAATTCTACCGAAAAAACAACAGTTTCCATTTACACTAAAATACTTTACTGTTGATTTACAGTAAAAAATAGTAGTGTTTCCATTTACAGTATAACTGTAAAACAAATTTTTTAAGGTAATAAACTGGCAGCTCAGTTGCCAGAATTCTACAGTACAATAACATTGATAGCGTTGTTCTTTTTACAGTAATACACTGTAAAAATACAAAGATCGTAGATTTTACAGTAAAAAATTGGCAGCTCAGTCGCCCGAGTTCTACCAAAAAAACAACACAGTTTCCATTTACACTAAAATACTTTAAAAAAACGACTGTTGAATTACAGTAAACAGTGCTAACGTTTTTCCATTTACAGTAATACTGTAAAAAAAAAAAAAAATTTAAGGTAATAAACTGGCAGCTCAGTTGCCAGAATCCTACAGTAAAAATAACAGCGTTCGTCTTGTTCTCTTTACAGTAATGCACTGTAAAAATACAAAGATCGTAGATTTTACAGTAAAAAATCGGCAGCTCAGTCGCCCGAGCTCTATCAAAAAAAAACAACAGTTTCCATTTACACTAAAATACTTTAAAAACTATCGTTGATTTACAGTAAACAGTGATAGCGTTTTTACCATTTACAGTAATACACTGTAAAAAATAAATAAATACAGATTTTAAGGTAAACCTGCAGCTCAGTCGCTCAAATTCTACTGAAAAACAAAAGTTTCTATTTACACTAAAATACTTTAAAAACTACTGTACATTTACAGTAAACAGTGGTAGCATTTTTGTATTTACAGTAATACTGTAAAAAACAACAAGAAAAACAACAGATTTGAAGGTAATAAACTGGCAGCTCAGTTGCCAGAATCCTACAGTAAAAATAACATTGATAACGTTGTTCTCTTTACAGTAAACAGTGATAGCATTTTTTTCCCATTTACAGTAGTACACTGTAAAAAAACCCCAACTGATTTTAAGGTAAACCTGCAGTTCAGTCGCCCAAATTCTACTGAAAAACAAAAGTTTCTATTTACACTAAAATACTTTAAAAACTATTGTTAATTTACAGTAAACAGTGGTAGTGTTTTTCTATTTACAGTAATACTGTAAAAAAACAACAGATTTCAAGGTAATAAACTGGCAGCTCAGTTTCCACAATCCTACAGTAAAAATAACATTGATAAAGTTGTTCTCTTTACAGTAACACACTGTAAAAATACAAAGATCCTAGATTTTACAGTAAAAAAATTGGCAGCTCAGTCTCCCGAACTCTATCAAAAAAAAAACAACAGTTTCCATTTACACTAAAATACTTTAAAAACTACTGTTGATTTACTGTAAACAGTGGTAGCTTTTTTTCCATTTACAGTAATACCGTAATAGAAATGATTTAAAGGTAATAAACTGGCAGCTCAGTTGCCAGAATCATAATATAAAAATAACATTGATAGTGTTCTCTTTACAGTAATAGACTGTACAAATACAAAGATCGTAGATTTTACAGTAAAAAATCGGCAGCTCAGTAGCCCGAATTCTACCAAAAAAAACAACAGTTTCCAGTTACACTAACATACTTTACTGTTGATTTACAGTAAACAGTGGTAGCATTTTTCCATTTACAGTAATACAGTAAAAAAAAACAGATTTTAAGGTAATAAACTGGCAGCTCAGTTGCCAGAATCCTACTGTAAAAATAACATTGATGGTGTTGTATATACTGGGTAGGTCGTGAGTTTAAAGCAGTGGGGTGGCACTGGGAGCAGGTGGGTAAAGTGTCTTGCCCAAGGACACAACGGCAGTGACTAGGATGGCGGAAGCGGGAATCGAACCTGGAACCCTCAAGTTGCTGGCACGGCCACTCTACCAACCGAGCTATGCCGCCCCAATTAAATTGTTTAAAGTTAAAAGATAAAGTAGCAATGATTGTCACACACACACTAGGTGTGGCGAAATTACTCTCTGCATTTGACCCATCACCCTTGATGGGTCAAAGGTGAGGGGAGCAGTGAGCAGCAGCGGTGGCCACGCCCGGGAATCATTTTTGGGTGATTTAACCCCCAATTCCAACCCTTGATGCTGAGTGCCAAGCAGGGAGGTAATGGCTCCCATTTTTATAGTCTTTGGTATGACTCGGCCAGGGTTTGAACTCACGACACTCTAACCACTAGGCCACTGAGTAGGTGGGTGGTAGGTTTTAATTGTTATACATTGTCATTTTACATGTTTTTAATTGACTTATTATTGTTCATGTGCAGCGCTGTGCAAAGGGTTCGATTGTTAATAGTGCAATGTGAACAAATAGTGGATTTGGATGAATAATTATATTTGAATGTATTTTATTGCACGTCTTTTCTTTGATCAGACCCTTAATTGGGGGAACGATAAAGCCTCCCAACACAAAATATTAGACGTGTTCATGTTCCAAAGACCAACGTGAAGAGCGTCTTGGTATTTCTAATGGTCTTGGCCACGACAAGTCCGCCTGAAAGTATTTATTTGTTCATACCAAACGCCGGCAGCTGGCGACGCAGCGTCGTGTCGGGAAAGAGCGTTTCACATGATTTCTCGACCGTGTGAGCCAATGAAAAGAAAGTGTTTCCCACTGATCTTGCAATTACCAACAAGCCGAGCGCGTTGTGTTGAACAATAGGAGCACGTTCAGTCAATGATTAAGCTGCAGGGAAATTAGTCCGGCAATCAGGGACTGATATTATTGGCCTCTGTGACCTGATCTTTCAACGTGTCGTACTAGTGTTGTCCTGATACTAATGTTTTGGTACTTCTACCAAAATGCACATAGAAACTTTTCGGTATTTTTCTAAATACACGGCACCACAAAAAAGGGCTTTATTTGAACAAAAAATCTTAGGGTACATGAAACATATGTTTATTATTGCAATTTAGTCCTTAAATAAAATAGTGAACATACTAGACAGCTTGTCTTTTAGTAGTAAGTAAACAAACAAAAGCTCCTAATTAGTCTGCTGACGTATGCAGTAACATATTGTGTCATTTATACACCTATTATGTTGTCAACATTATGAGGGACAAACTGTAAAAAAAAAAGATTATTAATCTACTTGTTCATTTACTGTTAATATCTGCTTATTTTCTGTTTTAACATGTTCTACCTGCACTTCTGTTAAAATTAGAGATTAGACATTTTAAAGCATTTATCGGCCGATAATATCGGCAGGCCGATATTATCGGCCGATAAATGCTTTAAAATGTAATATCGGAAATTATCTGTATCGTTTTTTTTATTATCGGTATCGTTATTTTTTATATATATATATATTTTTTTAATTAAATCAACATAAAAAAAATTTATTAAAAAAAATCGACATGAAAAACACAAGATACTTACAATTAGTGCACCAACCCAAAAAACCTCCCTCCCCCATTTACACTCATTCACACAAAAGGGTTGTTTCTTTCTGTTATTAATATTCTGCTTCCTACATTATATATCAATATATATCAATACAGTCTGCAAGGGATACAGTCCGTAAGCACACATGATTGTGCGTGCTGCTGGTCCACTAATAGTACTAACCTTTAACAGTTAATTTGACTCATTTTCATTCATTACTAGTTTCTATGTAACTGTTTTTATATTGTTTTACTTTCTTTTTATTTAAGAAAATGTTTTTAATTTATTTTATTTTATTTTATGAACTTTTTTTAAAAAGGACCTTATCTTCACCATACCTGGTTGTCCAAATTAGGCATAATAGTGTGTTAATTCCACGACTGTATATATCGGTATCGGTTGATATCGGTATCGATAATTAAGAGTTGGACAATATCGGAATATCGGATATCGGCAAAAAAGCCATTATCGGACATCCCTAGTTAAAATGTAATAATCACTTATTCTTCTGTTGTTTGGATACTTTACATTAGTTTTGGATGATGCCACAAATGTAGGTATCGATCCGATACCAAGTAGTTACAGGATCATACATTGGTTATATTCAAAGTCCTCATGTGTCCAGGGACATATTTCCTGAGTTTATAAACATCATATGCATTATAAAATAACAAAAGAAGATGTTGTGATGCCAAAAAACATCGATATAATCATAGTAGTATCGATTAGATAAGTTTCTGTACTTGGTATCATTACAGTGGATGTTATGTGTAGATCCACCCATGGCGTTTGTGTACATTTTGACGCCGGTGAGCTACGGTGTGTAGTGAAGCATGTTTAGCTATTCCTCGTCCTGCAGTGATAATGATACTTGTAAGAAACATTATTTATTTGTCTCCACGGAGGTGAGGATTAGTGATTTTAGCTGCCAGCTAGCTAGCCATGTCTTAAAGCACCTCTTCCTGAGGGTGTTTCAGTGTTATAACTTCACCTTTATCTTTACCTTTTAAGCCAAAATGCGTCCGTTCTCCCTTTTCTGTCTACACACTGTGTCTGCTTGTAAGTACTCTGTGATTGTGCGCTGCCGAACATGCTCCCCTGCTCGTAAAACCAGCAATGACACGACGGCGGTATAGTACCGAAAACGATTCATTAGTATCGGGGTACTATACTAACACCGGTAAACCGTACAACCCTAGCACATACTAACATTTGGTCTTTTTCTATGAAATATTCATCTTGTGGTCGCTTTAGTCCCTGATGAAAAGAGAGAGCTTACCGGCGTCATCGCGTTCATAATGCCTTCCGTTCCCGCGGGGGCTTGTCAAGCTGTGACGGCAGACCTGCGACAAAGCTCTGTGGCGAGTAGTAGGGTCGTATGGTATACCGCTACTAATAAAGCACCGCAGTACCAATACATTAAAAATGGTACTATACTGCTTCTGAAAAATACCGGTATTTTTTATTTATTTTTTTCCCTGGACATGACGTCGAGACATTGCTGGTAATACGAGCAAGGGGACGCACACGCACAGAGTACTTACAAGCAGACCAACCTAAGAGGGAGAATGGCTTAAAAACAAATGGTAAAGGTGAGGCTTTTCACCGTGGAGAGGCTGTTTTAAACATGCTGACGTCCATCCAAGGCTATGTCTACATTAAGCCGGATAACCCCTTAAAGCAGGGGTGTCCAAACTTTTTCCACTGAGGGCCGCACACGGAAAAATTAAAGCATGCGGGGGCCATTTTGATGTTTTTCATTTTCAAATCATAACAAAATATATAAATATAAAGGGTCTCAGTCATTAAAATGTTAAAAATAAGTCACATTATTATAATTTTTTTTAATTTAACGCTTACAGTAAATCTCTATATCAACTTCAGGTTGATATAACGTTAAAAAAAAGGTTTTATGCCTTTTCTGTCAAAGACAACTTTGTTTTTTATACTAAAACTGAAATATGCAGTATTTTCCCCACCGCTCAAAACATTCAGAAAGCAATGTTTGATGTGAAGTAATTAGAGCCCTAAAAAGATCAATAACGCAGGACACCATTGATTTACATTTATTATTATTTTTAATTAATCACAGTGAAAAGATCAATAAAATTCCATTAAATATATTTGGGAATCGAAAAGGTCCCCCATTCATAAAGTGATACATTTTTATCATATGTTTTCTTACTTTCAACACTTAAATTACGAGATCAACTTCAGATATATGCGTCCTTTTTACGTTTGAACTATTATTTTGTTTGTTTTATGCTCTTATGTCAAAGAAAACATTGTTTTTATATGGCAACCACACAATATATGCAATATTTTCCACATAAAACATTTTAAAGTGAAATATTTGAAGTAATTGGTTGAATTTTTTTTTAAACATATATATTTTTTTAACAATGGCAAAAAAAGCAAAATTAAGAAAGACAAAAGAAAAACAAACAGCCTGCATGGCAGCTTTGTGTCAACATTGCAACTGTCCCTCGTTAGATTTCACCTCATTCCACTTTTTTTTATGTTAATTTTTAATTTTTGCAATAGCATTTCCAGAATATGTGGCGGGCCGCTAAACAATTAGCTGCGGGCCGCAAATGGCCCCCGGGCCGCACTTTGGACACTCCTGCCTGAAACGAATAATTATTTAGCCTAAGCATGGTGTCAGCCACACTAACCCATCATTTAACGTTCCTCTACTTGGATCATTTTTTTACACGGGTAAGTGCGCCGTGTAGTTCTTGAATCTCCGGCTCTTAGCTCTGTGTGGACTCATTGATCGTTTACAAACTGAGTTTGGAGAGGAAGTGAAGTCAGGAAGACCGCGCTCCACACAGGAAGTGACGTCAGAAAGAAGGCGGTTTCGTAACTCGGAGGTAAGCGCTGGAAGAATGGAGGCGAGTCATCCAGACAAGCCATGATTCTCCTTCCTCTACATGTACAGACGCTTGTGGAAATCACACATGAATACCTTAACCCTTGTGTAATGTTCATATTGTTGTTACTCAGCCAGCGTTTGTGGGTCTGATGGACCCGTTGCATTTTGTGGCTTTTAATGCCTCACAATCAAACACTTTTATGTTAAAATACTGAGCAGATGTTTACCTTATCCCAATAAACATCTGTTCAGTATTTTAACATAAAAGTGTTTGATTGTGAGGCATTAAAAGCCACAAAATGCAACGGGTCCATCAGACCCACAAATGCTGGCTGAGTAACAACAATATGAACGTTGCATGGAAATTTCTATGCCAGTTTCTGCATCCCACAGGGATTCTTCTTTTGGGTTTCTGCACCTGCAGTTCCCACACAAGGTTGCAACATTGTTTGTCAACACTGTCTGCTCTCATTTTCTCGCACATTTGACCCTCTGATGTTCTGTGTACCTACACTCTGTCCTCCTCCTGTCTAGGCCTGCTCTGTGTGTGTGTGTGGACCCGGACATCTTATATGTAATAGAAATGTGTAGGGGGTGTGTATAGTGTGTGTGGTCATTAAATATGTATTCTGATATATGTTCTTCACAGAAAATGAGCCAAAGCCAGTGAGTGTCAGTTTGAAAAATTAATTAATTCTATCATTTTTCTTTTAATAAAAATCGGAAACGGGTCCCACAGACCCGAACACCACACAAGGGTTAAGAGAAAGCGATCGCAGCTATTTGGGATACAACACTTCTCAGGCGGCAAGAGAACTTTCCAACGTCCAGGCCAGCTGGGATTCTACTTAGCGAAAAACTTTGCCTATTTGTCGAAGGAGAGACAACGCGGACGTGATAACAAAAAAGGTAGCCTGTGCTTTGTATTACCTGGCGAATGCATTTGGACTGGCAAAGCAGACCGTATCGGTTATTGTCCACCATGTATGTTGCGAACTCAATGTCTAGGTCCAGAGTATATAAAGTCACCAGAAAGGAATGGACAATGAAGGTGAAGGAAAAAGAGTGAGGAGTGTGCTGACCAAATATCTACACCCCTAAATTGATTGATGTAAAATCTTCTTTATCATATTGTTTACTTTCAATCAATCAATGTTTACTTATATAGCCCTAAATCCAGAGTGTCTCAAAGGGCTGCACAAGCCACGACGACGTGTGGCTTTCACGTGTCCACTAAATATTTGATTAATTGATGATGTCTCAGGTTTGAGTCACTACAATAGGGCCCCACAGCACACTGGATTCCAGTTCATTGAAATACCACAACACTGGATATTGTGCAGATAAGTTACATTTAAGAACTTGCACACAAAGCAACACTGGAGGTGACTATGACCTGAGCATTTTTCGAGCATGCGTACTAGGTCGCGTTGCGCCAGCGGACGGAGGGGGGTGGGGGGGGGGGGGGGTCTTAAACGACCATTGTGTGTGTGTGGACAAGGATAAGGTTAGGTGGGATATACCTGGTAGAAGCAGCCTTAATTACTAATATTTGCCTCCAAGGCGACAAAGAAAACGATGTTTCTTACAAGTAAGGAATAGCTAAACATGCTTCAATTTAAAAAAAAAAAACAGTAGCCTAGTAGGCCTGAGTATTCATGAAAAACACGGGAGAGGTTTTATTTAACAAGTAAAAAAAAGTACCAATGATAGTCACACACACACTATGGACACAATGAAACACAAATAAGGATATCAAGTCAATTTGTTTTTCCACTTGACTGCTACTTTAGGTCTCGTTTTAAAACCCACTTTTATTGTCTGGCTTGAGTCACGTGGTCCTCAGTCGTTCATTGTTAAATTATATTTATTTAATTTTGTTTTGACTTATTTAGTTTTTATTATTATTATTATTATTATTTAAAAAAAAATAAAAATACAATTTTTTTGTATTTTTATAGCGCTTTTCTCTAGTGACACAAAGCACTTTTACATAGTGAAGCCCAATATCTAAGTTACATTTAAACCAGTGTGGGTGGCACTGGGACAAGGTGGGTAAAGTGTCTTGCCCAAGGGCACAACGGCAGTGACTAGGATGGCGGAAGCGGGAATCAAACCTGGAACCCTCTAGTTGCTGGCACGGCCACTCTACCAACCGAGCTATGCCGCCCCAATTAAATTGTTTTAAAGTTAAAAGTTAAAGTACCAATGATTGTCACACACACACTAGGTGTGGCGGAATTATTCTCTGCATTTGACCCATCACCTTTGATCACCTCCTGGGAAGTGAGGGGAGCAGTGGGCAGCAGCGGTGGCCGCGCCCGGGAATTATTTTTGGTGATTTAACCCCCAATTCCAACCCTTGATGCTGAGTGCCAAGCAGGGAGGTAATGGATATACAATATGTTGGGCCACTGTGACATTACACATAATTTGAACAGTCACACTGTGTTTAAACAAAGATACATTATTATTTATGTATGTAATATTTGTTTACTTATGGTATTGTTTATTTATTTATTATCTATTTATTCACTGTTCTGTTACAGAGAACAAAGCAATGGGATAAAACTGCTATGATATCAGAATCAGAAATACTTTATCAATCCCTAAAGGGGAAATTTTCAGCACAATCCCATTCAAGATCAAACAAACATTAGAGGGAGACAGAACAGGATCAAACATTACAGGGAGACAGAACAGGATCAAACATTACAGGGAGACAGAACTGGATCGCTGACGGCGTCTGCCAACTTCCGGCGCCTATATGAAAACGACTATAGGATTCTTCCTACTCCTTTTTGGACGTGCTGCAATGAAGCATCTGGAAATGTGTGATGTAATGCATTGTAATTGTATTGTACACACGTTGAAAATGAACTGATATGAACTACACACTGTAGGAGGATACAATAGCTTACAGCAAGCCAGCGCTCTGAATGTAAACAAAGGAGTGGATCTACAATACTACAATGATTACATCCATTTTTTTTAGCATCTCAAAATCCTTTGTCATTTTTTTTTTATTGTTTATGAAGTCAGGAAATCTGTCCCTGGACACATGAGGACTTTGAATATGACCAATGTATGATCCTGGTTTTTTTGTTTCATCTGACCACAGAACTTTCCTCCAGAAGATCTTATCTTTGTCCATGTGATGTCAGATGAAACAAAAATGGAGCTGTTTGGCCACAATACCCAGCAATATGTTTGGAGGACAAAAGTTGAGGCCTTTAATCCCAGGAACACCAAACTGATAGAATAATTATATATAAGTTATCACACAACTCTTATGCTTAAAGGCACGTAACTTGGTATCTTCCACTGCAAGTTAGGAGTTGCCTCTCTGCAGCTGTTTCGGTTTTTCAGCCTGCTAACAGCCAAGGACGGACCTCAAGTACCTCAACACAGACAAAGCAGGGCGAAATCACGAGGCTCAGCACATTTCCATTCTGAATAATCACGTATTGTGTCTACTGGAGCTGCTTGCATAATATATGACCCCTCCATTTAGAAGCAGCCTCAGCGATGTAACTAGGGAAACCCTGAATAAAATGGGGGGGCGCGGGGGCTGTACCTCAGAGCATGAATTGATTAATGTGGACCCCGACTTAAACAAGTTGAAAAACTTATTCGGGTGTTACCATTTAGTGGTCAATTGTACGGAATATGTACTGTACTGTGCAATCTACTAATAAAAGTCTCAATCAGACTGTAACTGAGTGTGCAGCTCCATACGTTCTCCCCATGAGCAAAATTGAAATCTGTCTCTGCTTGATTCCTTGCTTCTTGTTCTGTTTAATAGATAGTTCGGTGGTTAAACCTGACAGGAACTGGTGCTTGACAGAGAGTAAATGGGACAATGAAAAAGGAGGATTACCTCCAAATTCTTCAGGACAAGCTAAAATCATCAGCCCGGAGGTTGGGTCTTGGGCGCAGTTGGGTGTTCCAACGGCACAATGACCCCAAACACACCTCAAAAGTGGTAAAGGTATGGCTAAATCAGGCTAAAATGAAGGTTTTAGAATGGCCTTCCTAAAGTCCTGATGTATGGACAATGCTGAAGAAACAAGTCCATGTCAGAAAACCAACACATTTAGCTGAACTGCACCAATTTTGTCAAGAGGAGTGGTCAAAAATTCAAGCAGAAGCTTGTGGATGGCTACCAAAAAGCGCCTTATTGCAGGTAAACTTGCCAAGGGACATGTAAGCAAATATTAACATTGCTGTATGTATACTTTTGACCCAGCAGATCTGCTCACATTTTCAGTAGACCCATAATAAATTCATAAAAGAACCAAACTTCATGAATGTTTTTTGTGACAAACAAGTATGGGCTCCAATCACTCTATCTGTCAGGTTCAAAAACTGATGACATCTTTTAAACGAGACAAGAAGCAAGGAATTAAACAGAGACAGAATTAAATTTGCTCATTTTGAGGAGAAACGTCTGGACTGTACTCTCTGCACAGTCTTCCAGCACACTCTGGCGAAAGATTGTATGCCACCTCTTTTTATTTGGACTTTCCCTGTTTACTTAACAACAGCTGTTTCTAAAGGAATGGGGGGTATGTAAACAGCCATTGTTTTCGGTCAAGTTAACACAAAAGAAAAAGATGCCTCGGGCTTGGACTGGTCCTGGATCGAGCTTGGGCAGGTCTTGGATGACAATAGATAACCCCTCCCGTCTCTTCCCATCGTACACAGCGGAATTTTCCAAGCCTTTGGCTTGGTGCAACAAAGACAGCTTTCGTCTGTTCACTGGGAACCCAGGGAACGGAAAGTTTTTTGATAATTTACATACCATTTTTTTGACACTATCACAAAAAAATAAGAGTTGTAGAAATGATTGTAAACTCAAGACAGCCATGACATGATGTTCTTTACAAGTGTATGTAAACTTTTGACCACTACTGTATGTTTATTATATCATACGATTTCTAGTTAAAAACAAAGCCAGGGACATTTTGTTTGTGGTCCCCTTTATTTTGAAAAGTATCAACATACATTTTGATACCGGTACCAGAATATTGGTAGCGGGACAACCCTAGTGCTTGTGGGTCTGGTCACGTGATCCAGTCAGGTCCATCCATAGCGTATCTGCTGTGTAAACCCAGAAGCACATTCATCTGACCCGAGGACGCACCTCTGATGTTTACGTGGATAACCGGTGAACATCCCGGAGTGGATAAGGTCCGAGAGGGACGGGAAGGCGGGACCAGGCGACGGTTGATCGATAAATCCTTCCTGATGAATGACTGCACATTAGAGCGGCGCTCAGATTAATGATTCCAGGCTGCGGTGGTTGGTTGATATCAATTATAGCCGGGGTGAGAACGCACCCCTTCCTGTTCATAACCATCTGGGTATTTAATCACAGAAGATAACGCGGCTGAAATCTTAATTGGATTCATCGCGCGGCTGCTTAATTATAAACATGGGGTTTACCAAAGTGGCCTACGGTGCGGTCTCCCAATGCGGCTCATGTTCCCATCAATCCCAGACAGGCAGGGGCTGCACCAGCGGGACGCGGGCTGAGTGCCAGGGACGCAGGGTTGGATCCAAACAGGTCAAGGGGGAACTCGGGGAAGAAAGGGCCGAGTCGTGGTGAAGTGGACGACTTCCACTTCCTGTCACGTGGATTCCAAATGTCACCGTCTTGAAAAGACGGAGTGATGAGTACGGAGTTTGCTACTTCCAGTGATACTTCTGATTCACGTGAAATACCTTTTGATACCTTTGTTGCACGTGATGCCACGTTCACTTGCAGACTCACACCGGCTCAAACATTTGGCCAGGAAACAGGCAGTAGAGCACTCAGTTGAAATATGGCCCGCCACGTCATTCTAATATGGCAAGCCCATAATTTAAAGTGGACCGGGTGCATCATTTTTAATGTGGCCCGCCACGTCATTCTAATGGGGCCAGGGCCCATCATTTTAATGTGGCCTGCCACATCATTTTTACTGGGGCCAGGCCCATAATTTTATGAGGCCATAATTTTAATTTGAATGTGACCAGGCCCATAATTTTAATGTAGCCACATCATTCTTTGGTGGTCAGTCCCATAATTTTAAAATGGCCCGCCACGTCATTCCTAAGGTGGCCAGCCACATCACTCTTAAAGTGGCCTGCCACATCATTCTAATGTGGCCAGGGCCCATAATTGTAATGTGGCCAGGGCCCATAATTTTAATGTGGCCAGGGCCCATAATTTTAATAATAATAATTATTATTGGGGCCAGGCCCATATTTTTATGAGGCCATAATTTTAATTTTAATGTGCCCAGACCCATAATTTTAAGTGGCCAGGCCCATCATTTTAATGTGACCAGGCCCATAATTTTAAGGTGGCCACATCATTCTCTGGTGGTCAGTCCCATAATTTTAAAATGGCCCGCCATGTCATTCCTAAGGTGGCCAGCCACATCACTCTTAAAATGGCCCGCCACATCATTTTAATGTGGCCACGTCATTCTCTGGTGGTCAGTCCCATAATTTTAAAATGGCCCGCCACATCATTCTTATTGTGGCCCGCCACGTCATTCCTAAGGTGGCCAGCAGGGTCACTCTTAAAGTGTCCTGCCACATCACTTTTACAGTGGCCCGTCACATCATTTGACGTGTTCCGCTACTTCATTTTAGGTGGCCTGCCACAGCATTTTAGGGTGGTCCGCCAAATAATTTAAACTGGCTCGCCACATATTTTTTGTGTGGCCTGCCACAGCATTTTAGGGTAGTCCACCACTTCATTTAAATTGGCCCGCCACGTCATTCTTATTGTGAACCACCACATCATTCTAATATAGCCAGTCCCATAATGTTAAATGGCCCACCACATCATTCTTATGGTGGTCCATAAATGTCATCCTTATTGTGGCCCGCCACATAATTCTAATATGGCCAGTCCCATAATTTTAACATGCCCGCCACATCATTCTTATGGTGGCCCGTAAACATCATTCTTATTGTGGCCCGCCATGTCATTCTAATGTGGCCAGGTCCCATAATTTTTAAATGGCCTGCCACATCATTCTTATTGTGGCCAGGCCCATACATTTAGTGTGGCCAGGCCCAAACATTTAATGTGGCCAGGCCCATACATTTAATGTGGCCAGGCCCATAAATCTAATGATGGCCAAGCCCATACATTTAATGTGGCCAGGCCCATAATTCTAATGATGGCCAGGCCCATACATTTAATGTGGCCAGGCCCATAAATCTAACTATGGCCAAGCCCATACATTAAAGTGGCCAGGCCCATAATTCTAATGATGGCCAGGCCCATACATTTAATGTGGCCAGGCCCATACATTTAATGTGGCCAGGCCCATAATTGTAATGATGGCCAGGCCCATAATTGTAATGATGGCCAGGCCCATAATTTTAATGTGGCCTGGCCCATGATTTTAAAGTGCCAGGCCCATTCTAATGTGGTCAGTCCCATAGTTTTAAAATGGCCAGCCACATAATTCCTAAGGTGGCCGCCATGTCATTCTAACGTGGCCAGGTCCCATAATTTTTAAATGGCCTGTCACGACATTCTTATTGTGGCCAGGCCCATAAATTGAATGTGGCCAGGCCCAAACATTTAATGTGGCCAGGCCCATAATTCTAATGATGGCCAGGCCCATACATTTAAAGTGGCCCATGATTTTAAAGTGCCAGGCCCATTCTAATGTGGTCAGTCCCATAGTTTTAAAATGGCCAGCCACATCATTCCTAAGGTGGCCGCCTTGTCATTCTAACGTGGCCAGGTCCCATAATTTTTAAATGGCCTGCCACATCATTCTTATTGTGGCCAGGCCCATAAATTGAATGTGGCCAGGCCCAAACATTTAATGTGGCCAGGCCCATAATTCTAATGATGGCCAGGCCCATACATTTAATGTGGCCAGACCCATAATTGTAATGATGGCCAGGCCCATAATTGTAATTATGGCCAGGCCCATAATTTTAATGTGGCCCATGATTTTAAAGTGCCAGGCCCATTATAATGTGGTCAGTCCCATAGTTTTAAAATGGCCAGCCACATCATTCCTAAGGCCCATAATTTTAATGTGGCCCATGATTTTAAAGTGCCAGGCCCATTATAATGTGGTCAGTCCCATAGTTTTAAAATGGCCAGCCACATCATTCCTAAGGTGGCCCGCCATGTCATTCTTAAAGTGTCCTGCCACATCACTCTTATCGTGGCCCGCCACACCATTTTAGGGTGGTCCATCACTTCATTTAAATTGGCCCGCCACATCATTCTTATTGTGAACCGCCACATCATTCTAATATGGCCAGTCCCATAATTTCAACACGGCCCGCCAAATCATTCTTCTGGTGGCCTTCTTATTGTGGCCCGCCACGTCATTCTAATATGGTCAGTCCCATTATTTTAATAAGATATTTGAACACACAAAAAGTACAAAAACGGGTGCCGTCAAGTACCGGTATCGATCCCCAGGGACCGTGAATTGGTTCCGTATCGATTCAAATGTGCAAAGTACAAATCCCTATTTATGATAAAAGCTGGCTGGTATTCAAGATAGTCAGTAGTTCCAGGCCTGGAACCGACGTCAAAGAACTGAAAGTCTTTACCAGCCCACCACTCGGTAGTTTGGAGCTCCTCTCTGAGCGCCACATCTCTCAGTCTATTAGGAATGATCACAGTACCAAATCAACAACAGGTAATTTGCACTCAGCATCCCATCTCCATCTCACCGGGATGTCGGGTTTTGCATCTTCTCACAACATACAAGTGGACCCCCTGCTGGGTCCTCCACCAGTTGAGTATCTCCCTCCCGCTGGGTTAATATACGCATTTTTTTTTTTTTTACGGCTGAACTCGTCCTCCACGCTTCTGTCGTTCTGCTTGTATCGCATGACAAGAACGTGGGTAAACATCCAGGACGTGAGTAGCTTCGAGGCAAATATGGGTTCCATATGGGTATGCCTTGGACCGAGTATGCCTCAACACGGTGGTGTTTCACAACAATCTATGGCCACACAAAAACACTTTCACTGGCAATAATGTGCAAATGTATCCAATTCTGCATATTTGTCAATTTATCAGATTTGAAGAACCTTGGAGCGTTCAGATTGGAAAAATAAAAAATAAAAAAATGTCCGATCTTTGCTACTTTCGGGCAAAACAATCCGATTTGGTGTCCAGTGTAAACAGAGCCTATATTGGGTGAAAGGAGTGTAAAGGAGTTATTTAATGTTAAGTTATGAGATCAACTTCAGATATATCTGTCCATTTTATGCTGGAACTATTATTTTGTTTGTTTTATGCGCTTTTGTCAAAGAAAACTTTGATGTTTTTATATGGCAACTACACAATATACGCAATATTTACCACATAAAACATTTTAAAGTGAAATATTTGAAGTAATTGGAGCCCTGAAAATAATTCATTATAACATGGATTTTGTCTTTTTTTTTTTTTTTTGAGCAATGGCAAAAAAAAGAAAAATGAAGAAAGACAAAAGATAAAAAAAACAGCCTGCATGGCAGCTTTTGTGTCAACATTGCAACTTTTTCTCGTTAGATTTCACCTCATTCCACTTTTTTTAATGTTCATTTTTATTCTTTACATTAGTATTTCCAGAATGTGTGGCGGGCCGGTAAACAATTAGCTGCGGGCCGCAAATGGCCCCCGGGCCGCACTTTGGACACCCCTGCTTTACGGCATACGTTACTATCCCTTTCCCCGTTTGTTAAAAAGACAGAAGTCGATGTGAATGCCTGCGTGCAATTAGTGCTATTATAGTAGAAGCTCAAAAATAACCAAAGAAACAAAAAGTTTTTTTCCTGAGGAGACAAAAAAAAGATAAAAACGGAGCTTACACAGATAAAAGGGCAGTCAGGATCAACATTGCCCCAGAAAAAAAATATTTGAAAAAATTCTCCCACCTTGATACATTATTGGTAGTAGTGTCTTTGCTACTTTCGGGCAAAACAATCCGATTTGGTGTCCAGTGTAAGCGGAGCCTATATTGGGTGAAAGGAGTGTAAAGGAGTTATTTAATGTTCAAAGCAGCAATAAGGAACTTTTCAACCTTCATAAAATATTCTCACAACTTTCGGGATGATACATGGACTTAAAACTAGTTGAATGACACCTCTGTCATGGCCTAAAGGGGGTCCGCATCGCTTTTACTGGCACTTAGTGACTTCGAGGAGGGTGGCAGGAACCCTGCCACGCAAAAAAACACAAATGTGCTGACTTGCTTTACGGCAGGGGTGTCCAAACTTTTTCCATTGAGGGCCGCAAACGGAAAAATTAAAGCATGTGGGGGCCATTTGGATATTTTTCATTTTCAAACCATAACAAAATATATGCATTTTTTTATTTATTTTACCTTTAGGGGTCCCGGGGACCATAAAGGGTCTCAGTCATTAAAATGTTAAAAATAAGTCAGATTATTATTATTTTTTAATTATTTAACGCTTACAGTAAATCTCTATCAACTTCAAGTTGATATAAAGTAATACAAATTAAAAAAAATGTTTTATGGCTTTTCTGTCAAAAACAACTTAGTTTTTTATAGTAAAACTGAAATATGCAGTATTTAGTAATAAGAGCCCCAAAAGATCAATAATGCAGGACACCATTGATTTTAATTATTTCATATTTTTGAGTAATCACAGTGAAAAGATAAATAAAAAATCACTAAATATATTTGGGATCCAAAAGGTGCCCCACTCATAAAGTGATACATTTTTATTAGGTTTTTCTTTTACTTTCAACACTTAAGTTACGAGATCAACTTCAGATATATCTGTCCATTTTATGCTGGAACTGTTATTTTGTTTGTTTTATGCGCTTTTGTCAAAGAAAACTTTGATGTTTTTATATAGCTACTACACAGTATACGCAATATTTACCACATAAAACATTTTAAAGTGAAATATTTGAAGTAATTGGAGCCCTGAAAATAATTCATTATAACATGGATTTTTTGTCTTTTTTTTTTTTTTTTGAGCAATGGCAAAAAAAGAAAAATGAAGAAAGACAAAAGAAAAAAAAAACAGCCTGCATGGCAGCTTTTGTGTCAACATTGCAACTTTTTCTCGTTAGATTTCACCTCATTCCACTTTTTTTAATGTTCATTTTTATTTTTTACAATAGCATTTCCAGAATGTGTGGCGTTGCCAGTAAACAATTAGCTGCGGGCCGCAAATGGCCCCCGGGCCGCACTTTGGACACCCCTGCTTTACGGCATACGTCACTACCCCTTTCCCCGTTTGTTAAAAAGACAGAAGTCGATGTGAATGCCTGCGTGCAATTAGTGCTATTATAGTAGAAGCTCAAAAATAACCAAAGAAACAAAAAGTTTTTTTCCTGAGGAGACAAAAAAAAAGATAAAAACGGAGCTTACACAGATAAAAGGGCAGTCAGGATCAACATTGCCCCAGAAAAAAAATATTTGAAAAAATTCTCCCACCTTGATACATTTTTGGTAGTAGTGTCATGTTTGTAGCACAATCCAAGATCATTTCTTGATAGTGTGTGCTATTTAACATCAGCATACCCATTAGAGACCTAATATGTGTGCCAATATGTCAGTGTGACGCTATATGCGCTATTCCTCATGGGAAATGTAGTCTTCTTCTACCGCTTCGGTCCACTGGCACCGCCAAAATCAATCAAAACTGAAAGTTCTGAGTGGGGCTTTAAAATCTGCATCCATCCAATGCTCTAATTATGTTAAACAAACTTTTATTTTTTTTGTATACTCTAACTCAACCGTTCTCATACTATTTTTCTTTTTTTTTTCACCAAGAACCACCTCAGAAAAAACTTGATGACCACTTTTAAACCACAGTAGCGTAGTAGGCCTAGTTAATCATTAAAAACAAGTATATTTGATATTTTTGATTTTGATTTTAATCATAGTCAATGATGAAATCTAACCTACTTTCAGTTTATTAACCTTGTCAAATGATATGAAAGCATGTGTTAATCGCAAAGATCGTTATTTATTTAACACATCAACCTGAGGCTTAGGTCAGGCTGATGAGGATAAGTACTAAACAGCGCTGCATAAAGAAAGGAATCAAATATTACATATTAATTAAATTATTAATAAATAAATAAATATTATTACATAAATAATAAATATTACATAAATACATATTTATAAATAATATTAATAATAATAATATAAATCAATATTAATTAATTAAACATTAAACTACAGTAGCGTAGTAGCCCTAGGTAATCATTAAAAACATTTATATTTAATATTTTTGGCCACTAACATTACACACAGTTTGGACAGTAAAACAGTTTGAACATAGGAAAATGAAACACGGTTAAAAACAACTAACCGTGATAAACGAGGGACGACTGCAAATAAGTCACATCCGGCAAATTAACACGTCCACATTTGGTAATGCAAATTACAACCAACATGCACATTAGAACCAAACAGCTGGTGTGTAATAAGTACAATACTTACAGTACAACCACTTTGTAGGACTCAACAATACACAAGACGGGCACATTCAACATAGTGGCAAAGACTACTTCCCGGCTAAGGCAGCACACTGTAATTGATACACCACTGCCATCTAATCTCTTGGAATTTGTTACATCAGGGGTCCTTCATCTTTTTGACCTCGCAACAAAGGGGCCCAAACAAATATTAACACTGAATTTGGAATATTACCCTTGATTTTAATCGTACTCAATTATGAAATCTAACCTACTTACCGTTTATTAACCTTGTCAAATGATATGAAAGCATGTGTTAATCGCAAATATTGTTATTTATTTAACACATCAACCTGAGGCTTAGGTCAGGCTGATGAGAATAAGTACTAAACAACACTGCATAAAGAAGGGAATCAAATATTAAATATTAATAAATAATAAATAATAAATATTAACAAATAATAAACAACACATAATACATTATAAATATGTATATATAATCATAATATAATAAACATTAATAAATAATAAACATTAATACATAATAAACATTAATAAATAATACACATTAATAAATAATAAATGTTTTATATAATAATAATATAATAAATATATATTAATTAGTAAATTAAATATTAAAGTACAGTAAAGTAGTAGGCCTAGGTAATCTTTAAAAACAACAACAAGTACAATACTTACAGTACAACCACTTTGTAGGACTCGACAATACACAAGACGGGCACATTCAACATAGTGGCAAAGACTACTTCCTGGCTAAGGCAGCACACTGTAATTGATACACCACTGCCATCTAACATATTGGAATTTGTTCCATCAGGGGTCCTTCATCTTTTTGACCTCGCAACCCAACTTTTCCACAACAAGGGGGCCCGAAACAAATATTAACACTGAATTTGGAATATTACCCTTGATTTCAATCATACTCAATTATGAAATCTAACCTACTTACCGTTTATTAACCTTGTCAAATGATATGAAAGCATGAGTTAATCGCAAATATCGTTATTTATTTAACACATCAACCTGAGGCTTAGGTCAGGCTGATGAGAATAAGTACTAAACAACACTGCATAAAGAAGGGAATCAAATATTAAATATTAATAAATAATAAATAATAAATATTAACAAATAATAAACAACACATAATACATTATAAATATGTATATATAATCATAATATAATAAACATTAATAAATAATAAACATTAATACATAATAAACATTAATAAATAATACACATTAATAAATAATAAATGTTTTATATAATAATAATATAATAAATATATATTAATTAGTAAATTAAATATTAAAGTACAGTAAAGTAGTAGGCCTAGGTAATCTTTAAAAACAACAACAAGTACAATACTTACAGTACAACCACTTTGTAGGACTCGACAATACACAAGACGGGCACATTCAACATAGTGGCAAAGACTACTTCCTGGCTAAGGCAGCACACTGTAATTGATACACCACTGCCATCTAACATATTGGAATTTGTTCCATCAGGGGTCCTTCATCTTTTTGACCTCGCAACCCAACTTTTCCACAACAAGGGGGCCCGAAACAAATATTAACACTGAATTTGGAATATTACCCTTGATTTCAATCATACTCAATTATGAAATCTAACCTACTTACCGTTTATTAACCTTGTCAAATGATATGAAAGCATGAGTTAATCGCAAATATCGTTATTTATTTAACACATCAACCTGAGGCTTAGGTCAGGCTGATGAGAATAAGTACTAAACAACACTGCATAAAGAAGGGAATCAAATATTAAATATTAATAAATAATAAATAATAAATATTAACAAATAATAAACAACACATAATACATTATAAATATGTATATATAATCATAATATAATAAACATTAATAAATAATAAACATTAATACATAATAAACATTAATAAATAATACACATTAATAAATAATAAATGTTTTATATAATAATAATATAATAAATATATATTAATTAGTAAATTAAATATTAAAGTACAGTAAAGTAGTAGGCCTAGGTAATCTTTAAAAACAACAACAAGTACAATACTTACAGTACAACCACTTTGTAGGACTCGACAATACACAAGACGGGCACATTCAACATAGTGGCAAAGACTACTTCCTGGCTAAGGCAGCACACTGTAATTGATACACCACTGCCATCTAACATATTGGAATTTGTTCCATCAGGGGTCCTTCATCTTTTTGACCTCGCAACCCAACTTTTCCACAACAAGGGGGCCCGAAACAAATATTAACACTGAATTTGGAATATTACCCTTGATTTCAATCATACTCAATTATGAAATCTAACCTACTTACCGTTTATTAACCTTGTCAAATGATATGAAAGCATGAGTTAATCGCAAATATCGTTATTTATTTAACACATCAACCTGAGGCTTAGGTCAGGCTGATGAGAATAAGTACTAAACAACACTGCATATAAGGGGACTCAAAACCCTGGTGAATAATAAAATGACATACAATTATGTTGTGCGAAAATAAATGTTTCTTAACTAAACTGTCAATAGAATTTAAGTACAAATGTGTTAATCGCACATTTGTATTTATTTATTTGACACATCAACCTGAGGCTTAGGTCAGGCTGATGAGAATAAGTACTAAACAACACTGCATAAAGAAGGGAATCGAATATTAAATATGAATATATTAAAAATGTAATATTAAATATTAAAAATATTAGTAAATAATAAATAATAAATATTAGTAAATAATTAATAAATAATAAATATTAATAAATATGTATATCAATAACAAACCATACACATTAATAACTAAATATTTATATATAATAATAACATAATAAACATTAATAATGAAGATTAATAAACAATAAATATTTTATTTAACAATGATATAATACATACATATTAATTAGTTAATTAAATATTAAAGTACAGTAGCATAGTAGGCCTAGGTAATCTTTAAAAACAAGTATATTTAATATTTTTGGCCAGTAACATAACTCACAGTGTGGACAGTAACACTGAACATAGGAAAATGAAACACCGTTAAACACAATTAGCCGCAATAAACGAGGGACGACTGTAAACAAGTCACATCCGGTATATTCAGTGGAAAGTTCCACCCTCATCCCATTTTAAACAATGGCCACATAATCCGAAGACAATACAGCCACTAATCCACACAACACAGGGACAAAAAGAGAGAAAAAAACGGGAGAAAAATAAATAAGAAATTGAAGCCGGACGCGGGAGGATGAAGTTACTTTTAGGAGAGGACAAAAATGGAAGGCTGAAAATTAGCATCATGTTGCCCGGGGATAATGATTATGAACTGCAGGTAATAAAGTCATTACAGCCGGAAAAATGATTGGTTGCACGTAAAAAAACAAAGTGATGGATTGCCTTTTAAAACAGATTTGCAGCGGAGAGAACACGCCGCCTCTGATGTGCGTCGTGTTTTACCGGAATGTGTCTGGCCGTGTGCACGCTTTTAAAGTTCAAAAGCATCCAAAATACATCACTTTTAAAGACCACTTCCCACTTTTTTTCGTGTCCGTCAAACTGAAGCCATCAAAATAAGTTTAATTGAAAAGATTGCTGCGGTTTCTCACCGGATCGTGGGTGTGAGTGCCGGGGGGTTTGGGAGGGGGGGGGGGGGGGTTAATTACATCAAAGCCTCCAACCCAGATGGGCGGCGAGATGACATTTACAAGAGGCCGAGTGAGATTGTTAATTACACACTCATGTAAAGTTGCACGTTTTTTTTTTTTCTATTGTCAGCCGCTGCTGCTTAAAAAACAACAACTGGTGAGTAACAGCATATGCGACCTTTAAAAGATGTCGGACAAAGTGGGCGATCTGGGTGGCATTTTTGGGGTAGCCTGGGCCTAAATAGCTGCACACGCCTCCGTCAACGCTCAGATTTCATGAATCGTTTTATGACTACCGTATTTTCCGGACCACGGGGTGCACCGGATTATAAGGCGAGTGGTCTGTTTTTGATCTTTTTTCATATACAGTCGAGGTCAAAAGTGTACATACCGTAATTTCCGGACTATAAGCCGCTACTTTTCCCCCTCGTTCTGGTCCCTGCGGCTTATACAAGGGTGCGGCTTATTTACGGCCTGTTCTTCTGCGACACCGACGAAGAGGATTTCGGTGGTTTTAGTACGCAGGAGGAAGACGATGACACGATGATTAAAGACTGACTTTTCATATACCGGTAGGCTGGTTATTTTGATAACGTACAGGCGAGCACTTTGTATTACTTTGCACCGTTGTATTATTTGTACTCTGCACGAATGCTGTTCGCCATGTCAAAGATGTGAAAGTTTGATTGAATGATTGAAAGATTTATTGTTAATAAATGGGACGCTTTGCGTTCCCAAACAGTCATCTCTGTCCCGACAATCCCCTCCGTGGTAGCAGGAACCCCTATATACTACGCTAATTACACATCAAAACCCTGCGGCTTATAGTCGGGTGCGGCTTATATATGGAGCAATCTGTATTTTCCCCTAAATTTAGCTGGTGCGGCTTATAGTCAGGTGCGGCTTATAGTCCGGAAATTACGGTACCCTTGTAAAGAACATCATGTCATGGCTGTCTTGAGTTTCCAATCATTTCTACAACTCTTATTTTTTTGTGATGTAGTGATTGGAGCACATACTTGTTGGTCACAAAAAACATTCATGAAGTTTGCTTCTTTTATGAATTTATTATGGCTCTACTGAAAATGTGACCAAAAGTATACAAACAGCAATGTCCCTTGGCAAGTTTACCTGCAATAAGGCGCTTTTGGTAGCCATCCACAAGCTTCTGCTTGAATTTTTGACCACTCCTCTTGACAAAATTGGTGCCGTTCAGCTAAATGTGTTGCTTTTCCGACATGGACTTGTTTCTTCAGCATTGTCCACATGTTTGAAGTCAGGACATTGGGAAGGCCATTCTAAAACCTTCATTCTAGCCTGATTTAGCCATTCCTTTACCACTTTTGAGGTGTGTTAGGGGTCATTGTCCTGTTGGAACACCCAACTGCGCCCAAGACCCAACCTCCGTGCTGATGACTTTAGCTTGTCCTGAAGAATTTGGAGGTAATCCTCCTTTTTCATTGTCCCATTTAAAGCAGCAGTTCCATTGGCAGCAAAACAGGCCCAGAGCATAATACTACCACCACTATGCTTGACGGTAGGGATGGTTTTCCTGGGATTAAAGGCCTCACCTTTTCTTCTCCAAACATATTGCTGGGTATTGTGGCCAAACAGCTCCATTTTTGTTTCATCTGACCACAGAACTTTCCTCAAGAAGGTCTTGTCTTTGTCCATGTGATGTCAGATGAAACAAACATGAACATGACATTATGTTCTTTACAAGTGTATGTAAACTTTTGACCACGACTGTGTAAGACGCACCGGATTATAGAGAGCATTAAAGGAGTCATATTATTATTATTTTTTGTAAATGTAAAATACTTCCATGTAATGGTGGTTCTTTGGTGAAAATGTTGCATAGATGTTTTACACATCATCTTCAAGTCGCTTTCTGACAGTCGCTTCAGGATGCGCCGTTTTGTGGGCGGGTCTTATTTACGTGGCTCACCTTCGACAGCGTCTTCTCCCCGTCATCTTTGTTGTAGCGGTGTAGCGTGCAAGGACGGGAGTGGAAGAAGTGTCAAAAGAGGGCGCTAACTGTTTTAATGACATTCACACTTTACTTCAATCAATCAATCAATCAATGTTTATTTATATAGCCCTAAATCACAAGTGTCTCAAAGGGCTGTACAAGCCACAGAGACATCCTCGGTACAGAGCCCACATACGGGCAAGGAAAACTCACCCCAGTGGGACGTCAATGTGAATGACTATGAGAAACCTTGGAGAGGACCGCATATGTGGGTAACCCCCCCACCCTCTAGGGGAGACCGAAAGCAATGGATGTCGAGTGGGTCTGACATAATATTGTGAAAGTCCAGTCCACAGCGGATCCAACACATCAGCGAAAGTCCAGTCCATAGTGGGGCCAACAGGAAATCAATCAATCAATAACGGAGCAGCATTCCCTCATCCGGAAACAACAACAATGCCGGAAATGTGTCCCGTGAAAAAACGTCCGACCGGAACTCTCTAATAACTAAAGTTCCTTGGGTGAATAATGTCAACTCACTACACCGGTATGTTTTAGCGCTTTCATGGCGAGTTTACTGACAGATATAAGTAAGAACTTTACACAATGTCACATAACAAGAAGATAGAGAAAAAGAAGAAGCTTATCGACTACGGGGTCTCCACGGGCTACAAAGGCGGATGCGCGCAATTTTTCAGGATTTATGCAGATCCCAAACACAGATCAGCAGGTACCAGAAGGTAAGAAAAGTTGGTTTTGCATAATATTGCGAAACAAAACCGCAGATATGTCTTACCTTACACACACACACCATAATAATACTCCTATGTTGAAGCACAGTACAATCCATCAAGCGGTGTGGCTTCATAGCTTACCAAAGTCCTACTAAAACATTTTGATAGATTTTTGAGCGCCGTGTGTAATGTTCTATATTTTCAATGGAACATATACAATGTTGGCGTTGCTTATTTGAGTCATATTGCCATCATATTGCAGTCTACACAAATGTATTATGTGTGACTGCCATCTACTGGTCACACTTATCATTTCATCATGTACAAAATACAATTACTTCGAGGTCGGGAAGCAAAACCACAATTATTCTGTACATTATAATAATTTTGATAGATTTTTGAGAGCCGTGTGTAATGTTCTATATTTTCAATGGAACATATACAATGTTGGCGTTGCTTACTTGAGTCATATTGCCATCATATTGCAGTCTACACAAATGTATTATGTGTGACTGCCATCTACTGGTCACACTTATCATTTCATCATGCACAAAATACGATTACTTCGAGGTCGGGAAGCAAAACCACAATTATTCTGTACGTTATAATAATTTTTAAAGATTTTTGAGCGCCGTGTGTAATGTTCTATATTTTCAATGGAACATATACAATGTTGGTGTTGCTTACTTGAGTCATATTGCCATCATATTGCAGTCTACACAAATGTATTATGTGTGACTGCCATCTACTGGTCACACTTATCATTTCATCATGTACAAAATACAATTACTTCGAGGTCGGGAAGCAAAACCACAATTATTCTGAACATTATAATAATTTTGATAGATTTTTGAGCGCCGTGTGTAATGTTCTATATTTTCAATGGAACATATACAATGTTGGTGTTGCTTACTTGAGTCATATTGCCATCATATTGCAGTCTACACAAATGTATTATGTGTGACTGCCATCTACTGGTCACACTTATCATTTCATCATGCACAAAATACAATTACTTCGAGGTCGGGAAGCAAAACCACAATTATTCTGTACATTATAATAATTTTGATAGATTTTTGAGCGCCGTGTGTAATGTTCTATATTTTCAATGGAACATATACAATGTTGGTGTTGTTTACTTGAGTCATATTGCCATCATATTGCAGTCTACACAAATGTATTATGTGTGACTGCCATCTACTGGTCACACTTATCATTTCATCATGTACAAAATACAATTACTTCGAGGACGGGAAGCAAAACCACAATTATTCTGTACATTATAATAATTTTGATAGATTTTTGAGCGCCGTGTGTAATGTTGTATATTTTCAATGGAACATATACAATGTTGGTGTTGCTTACTTGAGTCATATTGCCATCATATTGCAGTCTACACAAATGTATTATGTGTGACTGCCATCTACTGGTCACACTTATCATTTCATCATGTACAAAATACAATTACTTCGAGGTCGGGAAGCAAAACCACAATTATTCTGTACATTATAATAATTTTGATAGATTTTTGAGCGCCGTGTGTAATGTTCTATATTTTCAATGGAACATATACAATGTTGGTGTTGCTTACTTGAGTCATATTGCCATCATATTGCAGTCTACACAAATGTATTATGTGTGACTGCCATCTACTGGTCACACTTATCATTTCATTATGTACAAAATACAATTACTTCGAGGTCGGGAAGCAAAACCACAATTATTCTGTACATTAGGCGCACTATCGAGTATTGAGAGAGAGAAAAAAAGATTTTAAGTGCGCCTTATAGTCCGGAAAATACGGTAACTAAAAGGACAATATCATATATGATCAACTGACCTCAGTTCAGGGCTCAGGGGAACATGTCGGAAAGGTTGTTGCTGGACACACGAAGGACTAAAAAGAGGAGTGACACGTGACAGGAGACCCTTTTAGTCGATGGCGTGGAAGACGGGAGTCATGGTAACAGCATATGTGCTGATTGGAGTAAGTGTTGTCCTGAGGCATCCACAAATTGTCATTCAAAGTACCTGAAAGCTGCCACAAATGATTGGAAGATGCGAGCAGAACTGTGGACTGTCAGGCTTTTTGTGATGTTGAATAATATGACATTGTTTGCCCTGCAGGATGAATTTTAAGGCCAGAATTGCATTCTATTTTAATTTAATTTATTTATTTACGGACAATTTTATATGACCTTATTGTGTCTTTTGGTATTATCAGAGTTTGTTCTGGAGAAGGGTAATCCCTCGAAGCGTACAAATGATGGATAGGTTAAAATAAATAGTACAGGCCAAAAGTTTGGACACCTTCTCATTCAATGTGTTTTCTTTATTTTCATGACTATTTACATGACATCAAAACTATGAATGAACACATGTGGAGTTATGTACTTAACAAAAAAAAAAGGTGAAATAACTGAAAAAAAAAAAGTATATTCTAGTTTCTTCAAAATAGCCACCCTTTGCTCTGATTACCGCTTTGCACACTCTTGGCATTCTCTGGATGAGCTTAAAGCACACCTGTGAAGTGAAAACCATTTCAGGTGACTACCTCTTGAAGCTCGTAAAAGTCGTACAAATGATGTGAGGGGTGCGACGACCTGATCTTTGCATATTTTGCGTCATGGGTGTGAGAAACGGTTCTATCGTGATTCAAATGGTAAAAACAGATTAACTTCCCTAAAAAAATTTAAAAAATGTGCAACATTGTGTTCCTTAGTGGTGTCCTGGCACAACTTTTTCACTTCTGATACAATACTGATATTGCAGCTTTGAGTGTTCGCTGACACTGATATCAATCTGATACGATATCAGCAATAACCATAGTACATACTGGTATTATTTAGTATTAATAATAATTCAAACAAACGTATTACCATGTCACTACACGCATGTGCACACCATTTTTGTCTTTTTGCACACACATTTTTTTTTTGCACAATGAAACCAGAATGGTATTTGTTGTATATTTTATATAACTCTTATTTATTGTTTTTAAACCTTACAAGCCTCTGTGTGTTTCTACTCTTAAAAAGAGATAAATAAAGTATTTATCTAAATATTTTGCAATCGCCTCCAGTTTGCACGTACATTTCAGACGTGCTAAATAAAGACGCAAAACAGCTCCCGCAGAACAGTTTCAGCCTTGATAAATCACTTTGCGCCTGGTGAATATTGTATTTTCCCGCCCACAGAGCGCACCGGTATTTAAGCCGCACCCACCAACTTTTAGAGAACAACATATTTCGACATATATTAGCCGCACCGGACTATAAGCCACAGATTTATACCGGTACGAAATATTTTGTAAATGTTTATTTACATGCCTTATTTTTTTCCCAAATAACAGGGCAGTAAAATGGTTGATCCAACAAAACAGAAGTCATTGTCATGGACCCACTAGCAGCAGAAGCTAACTCTCCAATCAGCTAAACAGACTCAACAGTAATGTCTTGGTAAATTTACGAAATAAAGAAAAAATAAACAAAAAGAACACCATTGTAAGTTAATTATACTAATACAGACACTTGTACACATGTTAGCATATTTTCTAATGCCAACGACGCTAGCTTCATTACATTACATAATGAAATATGCATGGAAACACTCCTACACACATCACACATGAGACGGTTTCGTAAGTAAGAATTGTTTTAGTTATATTGTTGAACTTCAATCAATGAAGAATCAATACGAGTAGAAACGTTGCAGACTTTTGGTTCAAGGAACGAAACAGTAAGTGCCTTTTCAACGTGCCAGCATATTTAGTGAGCGAACTCGTCCAAAAGATGGCGCCGTAGCACAAAACAAAAACATTTTGAATACAAAACATTACGGGAGTTTGCAAAGAAAAATCCATAAATTTGCTGCACCGTTTTATATGCCGTAGAATTCAAAGTGAAGAAGTCCGGAAAATACGGTAATTATATTTGCACACCCTCCTTCCAAGATTGTGCTTTGTATTTAGCTCACTTAAGAGACGCGATCCTCTGTGCACAAGTTTTGGAAATCCGCTTTGCGCCGCTATCAAGTTTGCACAAGTTTTAATGCCCGCTAGTGTTGCCAATATTTTGGTACCGATACCAAAGTTATTTCGATACTTTTCAATACTTTTCTAAATAAAGGGGACCACATAAAATTGCATTATTGGCTTTATTTTGACAAAAAACTTCTTACAGTGCATTAAACATATGTTTATTATTGCACATTTGTCCTTAAATAAAATAGTGAACATACTAGACAACTTGTCTTTTAGTAGTAAGTAAACAAACAAAAACTCCTAATTAGTCAGCTGACATATGCAGTAACATATTGTGTCATTTATACACCTATTATTTTGTACACACTATAAAGGACAAACTATTATTAATCCACATGTTCATTTACTGTTAATATCTGCTTATTTTCTCTTTTAACATGTTCCATCTACACTTCTGTTAAAATGTAATTATCACTTATTCTTCTGTTGTTTTGATACTTTTCATTAGTTTTGGATGATACCACAAATGTGGGTATCGATCCGATACCAAGTAGTTACAGGATCATACATTGGTCATATTCAAAGTCCTCATGTGTCCAGGGACGTATTTCCTTAATTTATAAACGTAAACCCGAAATAAAATGTTGTGATGCCAAAAAATATCGACGTAATCATAGTAGTATCGACTAGATACGCTACTGTACTTGGTATCACTACAGTAGATGTCAGGTGTAGATCCACCCATGGCGTTTGTTTACATTGTGACGCCGGTGAGCTATTGTATCCTCCTACGGTGTGTAGTGAAGCATGTTTAGCTATTCCTCGTCCTGCAGTGATAATGGTACTTGTAAGAAACATACTTTGTCGCCAAGGCGGCGAGGATTAGATTCAGAGGCGGTATAGTACCGAATATGATTCATTAGTGTCGCAGTCTATTTTCCGCGCTATAAGGCGCAAAGAAATGTGTTCCACACCAATATGTGATATTGTAACCATCATTTGTCAGGATAAAATGAGTGCATGAAATCAATAATTAATAAGGCGCACCTTCAATGAATGGCCTATTTTAAAACTTTGTTCATATACAAACCCCGTTTCCATATGAGTTGGGAAATTGTGTTAGATGTAAATATAAACGGAATACAATGATTTGCAAATCATTTTCAACCCATATTCAGTGGAATATGCTACAAAGACAACATATTTAATGTTCAAACTCATAAATTATTATTTTTTTTGCAAATAATCATTAACTTAGAATTTCATGGCTGCAACACGTGCCAAAGTAGTTGGGAAAGGGCATGTTCACCACTGTGTTACATGGCCTTTCCTTTTAACAACACTCAGTAAAGGTTTGGGATCTGAGGAGACACATTTTTGAAACTTCTCAGGTGGAATTCTTTCCCATTCTTGCTTGATGTACAGCTTAAGTTGTTCAACAGTCCGGGGGTCTCCCTCTCAATGGGAGACAGGTCTGGACTACAGGCAGGCCAGTCTAGTACCCGCACTCTTTTACTATGAAGCCATGTTGATGTAACACGTGGCTTGGCATTGTCTTGCTGAAATAAGCAGGGGCGTCCATGGTAACGTTGCTTGGATGGCAACACATGTTGCTCCAAAAGCTGTATGTACCTTTCAGCATTAATGGTGCCTTCACAGATGTGTAAGTTACCCATGTCTTGGGCACTAATACACCCCCATACCATCACACATGCTGGCTTTTACACTTTGCGCCTATAACAATCCGGATGGTTCTTTTCCTCTTTCCACGACGTCCACAGTTTCCAAAAACAATTTGAAATGTGGACTCGTCAGACCACAGAACACTTTTCCACTTTGTATCAGTCCATCTTAGATGAGCTCAGGCCAAGCGAAGCCGATGGCGTTTCTGGGTGTTGTTGATAAACGGTTTTCGCCTTGCATAGGAGAGTTTTAACTTGCACTTACAGATGTAGCGACCAACTGTAGTTACTGACAGTGGGTTTCTGAAGTGTTCCTGAGCCCATGTGGTGATATCCTTTACACACTGATGTCGCTTGTTGATGCAGTACAGCCTGAAGGATGGAAGGTCACGGGCTTAGCTGCTTACGTGCAGTGATTTCTCCAGATTCTCTGAACCCTTTGATGATATTACGGAGCGTAGATGGTGAAATCCCTAAATTCCTTGCAATAGCTGCTTGAGAAAGGTTTTTCTTAAACTGTTCAACAATTTGCTCAGGCATTTGTTGACAAAGTGGTGACCCTCGCCCCATCCTTGTTTGTGAATGACTGAGCATTTCATGGAATCTACTTTTACACCCAATCATGGCACCCACCTGTTCCCAATTTGCCTGTTCACCTGTGGGATGTTCCAAATAAGTGTTTGATGAGCATTCCTCAACTTTATCAGTATTTATTGCCACCTTTCCCAACTTCTTTGTCACGTGTTGCTGCCATCAAATTCTAAAGTTAATAATTATTTGCAAAAAAAAAAAAGTTTATGAGTTTGAACATCAAATATGTTGTCTTTGTAGCATATTCAACTGAATATGGGTTGAAAATGATTTGCAAATCATTGTATTCCGTTTATATTTACATCTAACACTATTTCCCAACTCATATGGAAACGGGGTTTGTATAAGGCGCACCACATTATAAGGCGCATAGAATAGACGCTACAGTAGAGGCTGGGGTTACGTTATGCATCCCGTAGTTGCGAGACCTATATTGGTCCATATATAAGGCGCACCGGATTATAAGGCGCACCGTCAGCTTTTGAGAAAATTGGAGGTTTTTAGGTGCGCCTTATAGTGCGGAAAATACGGTATACTAAACAATAATAATAATAATAATAATACCTGGGATTTATATAGCGCTTTTCTAAGTACCCAAAATCGCTTTACATGTTAAAAACCCATTCACACCTGGTGGTGGTAAGCTACTTTCGTAGCCACAGCTGCCCTGGGGTAGACTGACGGTCTAAACAAATCTTTTGTAGACCAGGGGGAAGTGTCACCGTGCACACTGTGTGGTGTAGTTTCTCTTTAAAAGGCAAAAGCAGGCTATGCAAAGTTTCCAAAAAAAATAAAAAAAATAAAAAAGGAGCTGCAGAAATATGTAACTTTTGTGCGACTCTGCAAAAACCAACCGGCAAACAAAAGGAAACAACCTCTCGCCTCTGCTCTTTGGTGTTTGGCGCGTTGAAGAGGGAGAAGGGGAACAAGTCATGAAAGGGCGAGTGCAGGAATAATGACCCAGGAACGGTGCCAGCGGGGTTCGAACACGCTCTTCGCCGTGCTGCATTTTTTTCAAAATTGTGAGTCACCCTGGTGGACCGAGCGCACTCTGATTATCTTGACGACTTTTCTTTCCAGTAGTTATCCGCAGCTCTGCGCACCGTAGTTATCACCCACTCAGCCTGCTCACTCTCACCGGGCCCCGCACTTGAAGAGAGCAGTCGGCCATTACGGGCACAGTAGGTGGCGCAGAGCGGGGCGGGGCGCCTTTCAGGGGAACAATACAGTAAATAAAGACAGGCATTGGCGAAACGTGTATTTTAAAGGGGAACTGCACTTTTTTCCACAGTCATTATGAAAGACATGACGGATGGATTTTTTTTTTATGCATAACTTGTAAATAAACGTATATAAAAGTTTATTAAACCATCCAAAAATCACCAACAATACCCCATTTACATTTTGTGACTTGAATATTAACCAAGTATTAGTGATATTGTTATTATAAGTGCTAACGCAGACAGACTATTTATAGCGGTGCCGTGAACACAAGCCTGTGTACAATTTCCTCGCTTTCTTGCTCCCTGGAAGTTTATTCTAGATCATAAATCATGCCTCTCACCTGGATAGTAGAAGGATGAGGACATATTCCAACAAGGTGGTACATTTTGACAGCCAATTTAGACCCGGGGACGGCGAGAACGACACAAAAAGACACTTGGATTATGAGTCATTCTTCATTTATATTGGAATATATGAACATCCTAGCAGTCGGCATCCTAATGACAGCAGACATTGTACAGTAAGTGATGTTTTATTATGTTTGTTGGCTCTCGTGAAGTCTGCAGTGAGTAGCAATCAGTGATGTTAAAAAAAAGGGAACATTGTGATGCATTTATGAAATGAATGCGCTGTAAATACGTAAATAATAAATGTTTTTATAAATGTGCCCGTTACTGCATGACATGTAAACTTACATCATGTATATAAAACCCTAATGGAGGTGTTTGGAGGTTTTTTAAGGGCTTTGTGGGCAGAATAGAGCGACTTATATAGGCTCCTTTGCAAGCGGACTTTTGATTGTGTTTATTTACTATTTAGAATAAATTAAAAATACAACCTCTTTTGGCTGTCTTTTTCAGGAGATAATTTTAATTTTACATTAAAATGCATTGTAAAATATATAACATGCAAATAAATGTAAATACAAGTCGAGGTCCTCTATTCTGCCCGTACAACCCAATAAATAACCATCCAAAAAGCGACAACAATACCCCATTTACATTTTGTGACTTGAATATTAACCAAGTATTAGTGATATTGTTATTATAAGTGCTAACGCAGACAGACTATTTATAGCGGTGCCGTGAACACAAGCCTGAGTACAATTTCCTCGCTTTCTTGCTCCCTGGAAGTTTATTGTAGATCATAAATCATGCCTCTCACCTGGATAGTAGAAGGATGAGGACATATTCCAACAAGGTGGTACATTTTGACAGCCAATTTAGACCCGGGGACGGCGAGAACGACACAAAAAGACGCTTGGATTATGAGTCATTCTTCATTTAAATTGGAATATATGAACATCCTCGCAGTCGGCATCCTAATGACAGCAGGCATTGTACAGTAAGTGATGTTTTATTATGTTTGTTGGCTCTCATGAAGTCTGCAGTGAGTAGTAATCAGTGATGTTAAAAAAAGAGAACATTGTGATGCATTTATGAAATTAATGCGCTGTAAATATGTAAATAATAAATGTGCCCGTTACTGCATGACATATAAACTTACATCATGTATATAAAACCCTAATGGAGGTGTTTGGAGGTTTTTTAAGGGCTTTGTGGGCAGA
>NC_084750.1:43062491-43124991 GCF_033978785.1 Entelurus aequoreus
CGTTGACATTTAAAGATGACCTTCCCGTACTTGGCAGTAGATGTGCTGACTTGTTTGAATCGGTGTTCTTGAACGTCTGCCGGGCGTGTGACTATTGTGTGGAAATGTGTTTTTTGATTCTTTAGCTACAGAGCCGAACAGATATGGGATAAAAGGTAAGGGAACACTTTTGAAAACAATAGTTTCAATGAGTTTTCAATTGATCATTTTAGGTGTTAAAAATGGGACCAAATTAAATAAATAAATGCATATTCAAATAACTTACATGTGTCCTTAATTATGAATGGAATTAAATACATATATCGGTTATTAAATGTAGAATTTAATAATTTATAAATCATTGATTTTTAATTTAAAAACAAAATCCATAATTTAATTAATTATGTTTTGACGTATTTAATTATTTCATTAACCTGGTGGCATCACTTCATGAATTTATTCTATCTGTCAATTATTGAAATTATTAAATCAATAATGAAATGTTTAGGTATATATGGAAATAATTATATCAATAATTGCATGTTTGTGTAAGTAAATATGGAAATAATTAATTCAATATTTAAATAATCATATACGTACATATGAAGTCATGCAAATCAATAATTACATGTTTGTATGAGTACATATGAAAATAATTAAATTAATAATTAAGTTAATATAAATACATATGGAAATGCATCAATAATTAAATGTTCATATAAATATGAAGTAATAAAAATCAATAATTAAATGTTTTGGAAATAATTAAATTAATAATTAAGTTTGTATAAGTAATAATGGAAATAATGAAATCAATAATTAAGTTTTTATAAGTATATATGGAAATAAATCAATAATTACATTTGTATATAAGTAAATATGAAGTAATACAAATCAATTACATGTTCATATATTTTAATATGAAAATAATTAAATCAGTAATTGATTAAATTATGAAACAATTAAATAATTAATTAATAATAATTAATACATTAATTTATAACCGCCTTTCAAAAACCCAAGCACACTTTAAAATATACAGTAATTAAAAGTGATGATAAAAACAAAAAAATACAGGTACAATTAATATTGGAATAATCAAATAACTGAATCAAAATAATTAAATGTACTTTTACACATTAAATAACAAATGTACGTATTTAACTCCAGTTATATTTAATGAGTGACACTTTTATTGTCAAGTGGGCTCATCATCCACGTAGACGTATAATGTCAATACAATGCATGCATGCAACATATCCATTACCGCTGAGGAAATACAACACATACTGTATCTTCACAGCATGTCGTTTAAGAGCTAACATGTACATTGTTACTCATAGGAAAAAGGTAATTGACTACTGGGCTGGGACTGACCTTTTTATAATGCTAATTTGTTCATTATCTTCATTTCTCTTTCCCCAACTGGTATCTCACGCTGGAGGCTCATGGTCACATTTAATCAAGAATGTTTCTCAGCAAAAAAATAACGCGTTAGCTGACCGCATGTGCTCCATATCAACGTAGGAAGTGGGAATTATGACTCACACAAATGCCAAAAAAAGTATCAATTAAAGGAAATGTGACTGTTTCTGAAATTGCAACATTATTTAGAGGAGCTGTACTTTTTTCACCAAGGACCACCTTAGAGAAAAGTTTTCTCTCCAAGTACCACAATAACGACCGACATTAAAATCCAGTAGCGTAGTGGGTCTAAGTCAGAGATGTGTGAAAATGGAAAAAGATGAAAAATATATATATATTTCTAGTTTTACTATGGTTTCTGTAGAGTACACGAACCTTCCTAGTTGTTAGCAATCCCACTGTTTATATTAAACATGCTTCACTGATGAGAGTACTTGGCGAGCGCCGTTTTGTCCTACTAATTTCAGCGATCCTTGAACTCATCGTAGTTTGTTTGCATGTACAACTTTCTCTTTTTTTATGCCACTCCTCCTTTGTCTCATTTTGTCCACCAAACGTTTTATACTGTGCATGAATGCACAAAGGTGAACTTTGTTGATATTATTGACTTGTGTGGAGTGCTAATCAGGCAAACTCGGTCAGTGCATGACAGCAAGCTAACTGATGCTAACATGCTATTTAGGCTAACTGTGCGTACACATTGCATCATTATGCCTCGTGTGTAGGTATATTTGAGCTGATTTTTTCCCCCTTAAAACCTCTAAAGGCTTAGTGGCCACATGCGTGGACAGCACCTTTTAGCTCTTATTTCCAAAATTGTGTACACTACTGAATTGGGGTCTTATGGCCACTTATGTGGACACTTATACTGCCATCTGGTGGTGTCAGAAGAGTATAAAATATAATGGAATTTGGGGAAAAAAAGTGTAAAAATAAGAATTAGCATGTCACTAAACATGAAGTACACGTTTGTGTACTTATGGACTAAGTACATCATATCAAAAGATGATTCTTAGTTTTTATTCTAATTAGGGTCCAATAAGCCCAAATAGCAAAGAGAAATGAAAAAAGCATGTAAACAAACAGCTTGGGCCTTTAGAGGTTAATTAATGTCCTCTGTGTATTTCATTTATATTTGCATGTCTCATGACACATTATCTGTATGTAATATTGGCTGCATTTCTACTAGTTGTTTGTGTGCCATGTTGTTCCAGACCACAGCAAACGTTAGCTAGCTTGCAAAGATTGTAATAAATCCATTAGAAGAAGACAGCCTGCTGTTTCCTTTAACTTGGACACACACATCTATACCTTTGGCCGTTCTAAGCCAGTAATTTCCAGAAGTTATCTCACCCTGTGAGAAGCTTCTGATTTACTGATGGTTTCAAAATGTTGTAAAAATGTGTAGAATATAAATTAAAATAAAACATTTCTATCAACAAAGATTTGCCTTTGATGGTAGGCTAATATAGCTAATATAGATCATCATGTGTTGCCTTCATTGTATGTTTTAATTTTTTTTTTGGCCCAATATGACTCTTTCAACGTTTTGGGTTGCCGATCCCTGGTCTAAGTATTAGTTAAAAACAAGGCATATTTTGTGTTTAATAAGTCTCTTTCTTGGCTGAAATATATTTCTGACACACACAAACAGCACTTGTGTTTGATTGGCATGTGTCGAATGAAATCCCGTACCAGGTTTTCCCAGGATCCGGAGCACTAACAGTTCAACACAAAAAGACCCCTTATACCACAGACTGCCTCGGTCATGCGATTATGTCTCCCATCTCTGGCTGACCCACTTGGGAGGTGCGCTGTTGAGAGGCAGAACCTTGCAACGGCAGACTGGATAATCATCCTGCGAGATCCGGAGGAACAAGCGGGACCAGATCAAATGTTTCAAAGTCCCCTCTAGCTCCGAGAGCGAGGCGTTTGCAAAGAGATGCGCGGGGGAAGATAAGGGGAAGTCTACTGGTTGCCATGGTGACTCCAGAGTAGTCTTGGTGGTGGGCTTTGGTGCACAGTAGGAACTGTAGGACAAGGGTTCTTAACCTTTTTAGTCTCGGGGCACAACTTTTCCACTGCAGAAGGCCCCGGGGCCCCCTCAAGTATTAACATGAATTACTAGTCTTACTCTTGATTTTAATCATATTAATTAACCCACAGTTTACAACCTTGTCAAAGGATATGTGTTTATTAATTATTAGTTATATTTAACACATACACCCCACAGTAGGCTTAGGTCAGGCTGATTAGAAAAATAAGTACTAACCAAATATATTGCGCAGGAAAGCACTTAATAAAATACATAAAAAAACTGAATTAATAATGAATATTTCTTAACTTAATTCTCTATAGTAGCTGCACCAATTTAGTCATAATTTTTGCGCTTGAGAAACTTATGACTTTTGTTTGAAATTGTCATTACTGCCACAGGTGGTGTAAAAGTGCATTACAAGTCCTATTGATATGTGGGCTGATCCTAACAGATAGGACTATCAACAATACAATAAAATAAAAAAACAGTTTTTGAATGAAATGACGATTCTTATTTGTGACGATTCTTAATCGGAAAAATGTGTATTAATTCTTTTAGTTTTTTTTATAATCTGTACTGTAAGTGCTGTAAGTAATACACACATTTATCAAAGCTGTTTGTCTATTTTATGGAGGAATAAAGTTAATCATAAAACTGTTACTAAAGTATTGATTATGAATCGAGGAATCGTTCTGAATCGAGAATATATTCTGAATTGAATCGTTAAGCCCAAGAATCGCATACAATTTTGTGGTGCCCAAGGATTCACAGCCTTACTAACATATCTAATCTAATCTAGTCTAGACCAGGTGAGCCCAGACCAACATGGGGGATAGAACCCTTTAAAGCAGGGCTGTTCAAAGTGAAGTCTAGGGGCCTAATCTAATCTAGTCTAGACCAGGTGAGCCCAGACCAACATAGGGGATGGAACCCTTTAAAGCAGGGCTGTTCAAAGTGAAGTCTAGGGGCCTAATCTAATCTAGTCTAGACCAGGTGAGCCCAGACCAACATAGGGGATGGAACCCTTTAAAGCAGGGCTGTTCAAAGTGAAGTCTAGGGGCCTAATCTAATCTAGTCTAGACCAGGTGAGCCCAGACCAACATAGGGGATGGAACCCTTTAAAGCAGGGCTGTTCAAAGTGAAGTCTAGGGGCCATTCTTCATGGCCCCCCACACATTCTAAAGACCAAATAATTAGAATGTTACACAAGAAAATAACACAAAATATAACTGAACCTAAAAACGAGGTAGTTTTTCACTTTTGACACTGATATTGGAGACTTGAGTATTGGCCGATATTGATAATATTCCGCACAAAACATAGTACATCATTTGATAACTCTGTACTGTGGAATGTTAGACAAGGCTTGATCAAGTAAAATTACTCGGAGAACAATTGTAGGAATGGAATACATTAACCTTATAACTAGGGGTGTAAAAATTAATCAGTACAAATCAAAAAGAAACAAACTTTAGAAATATGAATACATCGTAAGGATCGGTCGTATCGGTTGATTGGAGCTCTGCTACGAAATATGGCCGCGCTAATCTTACGAGATTTCTGTGACGACTTAATATGAGAGTAACGTTCTTGTTTGCGGCTGACAGCAACAGAGGAACGTAGCAGGCAAGGAAAATTGCAAATATTACTTTAAGCCCCACTTAAGAACTTTCAGTTTTGGTTACTTTTGGTGGTGCCATAGTGGTAGCGTTTTGCCAGAAGAAGACCTCATTTCCCATGAGGACTCGCGCATATAGTGGTCAAACTGACATCATGTCCGCTGTAATATTGTCCCAAATATTAGGTCTCCAATGGTAATACTGATGTTAAATAGCAGACACTATCAAGAAATTATCTTGAATTGTGCTACGAACATGACATTATTACCAAGAATGTATCGGGGCGGATGCAAGTCTGAATCAAATAGACCGGGGAGAGATTATTTTCAAAGAAAGTAGTAGTGAAACTATCAAGCTGGTGACTATTTATTGTTCCCACGCAACTTTCCAATAGCTAACATTAGCATTAGCATTTTGATTTGAGCATCGAAAGTCACTTTCTAGTTTAGCACAAACAGAGCCAAGGCAGCATGAGTCTTTGAGCACACACCAGCGAGTGAATACCAGTTCAATGTTGATCCTGACTGCTGCGTTTTTCTTTTTTTGTCTCCTCAGACAAAACTTTTCGTTTCTTTGGTTGTTTTGGAGCTTCGGCCATGGTAGCAGTATTTGCACGCAGCAATTGACTTTTGTCTTTTTAACGAACCTATGCCGTAAAGCAAGTCAGGACATTTGTAGTTTTTTCTTCAATGTCGCTAAGTGCCGGCAAAAGTGATACATACCCCCTAAGGCCGTGGCGGGGGTTGTGAATCCACAGGGGTTGTAAATCCACGTATCATCCCAAAAATTTCTGAGAATATTTGATAAAGTTGAAAAGTTCCATCCATTGTTTCTGATTAGTTGGCATATTACTGCGTGGATTGTTCTCCCAAGATGCAGACGGAACTCCGGAGGCAAGGTGCGGGTAAGGAAATTATTTATTTTCCATAAATCATGCGGTATACAAACAAACAAGGGTGCCTATAGCACAGGAAGCTAACGGAATCTCTAAGCAAATGAACACGAAAACAAAAGGCAAAGCTTAGATCAGGAATCAGGAATACTCAACGCGACGTGTTGCACGAAGTAAATGAGTAAGCCAGACTGAGTGTGGCGAACAACGGGAATGAGTAGCTCTCTGATTAGTGCCCAGGAGCAGGTGAGCGCCCATACACTAATCAGAGGCAGGTGAAAACATTCTGCAGTCATGGCAATTAAAACACAAACCCAGGGGTGCTCAAAAACAAGAACTGAGGGAGTCCAAAACAAAACAAAATATGAGTTTCCTTGATGTGCGGTTTAGTCTGCGACCGGACATGACGTCACGTGCAACAAAAGTTTTGTAAAATGGCATAGTTTTAAATGACATGTATCGATATCCCGGTAGCGCAGACGGAACTTGAGTGGTGCCCATAAAAGTACCGGATTCGGTACCCATCCCTATGGTGAAGTCCTTTAACATCCCCGATGCTCACTGGACCTCAAAAAAGACTGGTGTACCCCTCTGTCAGGTAACTAGCCTAATTAGGAGAGCGGTCATTAATATCATTAGTGCTTGGGTCATGAAGCATCCCATGTCAACGTGACGAGCAGAAACATGGTTTTAGAATGGCCTTCCCAAAGTCCTGGCTTAAACGTGTGGACAATGCTGAAGAGAGGTCATTCTAAAACCTTAATTAAGGCTAGAATTAAGGTTTTGGAATGGCCTTCCCCAAAAGTCCTGGCTTAAACGTGTGGACAATGCTGAAGAAACAAGTCCATGTCAGAAAACCAACAAATTTAGCTGAAAGAGGAGTGGTAATACACTCAACCAGAAGCTTGCCAGAAGCTTGTGGATGGCTACCAAAAGCGCCTTATTGCAGGTAAACTTGCCAAGGGACATGTAAGCAAATATTAACATTGCTGTATGTATACTTTTGACCCAGCACATTTGCACACATTTTCAGTAGACCCATAATAAATTCATAAAAGAAGCAAACTTCATGAATGTTTTTTGTGACCAACAAGTATGTGCTCCAATCACTACATCACAAAAAAATTAGAGTTGCAGAAATTATTGTAAACTCAAGACAGCCATGACATGATGTTCTTTACAAGTGTATGTACACTTTTGACCACGACTGTAGTTCTCCCCAAGGATGCTTGACTCAAGGTCAAGTCCTCCCGTGTTGTTTTTATGACATGGACTTGTTTCTTCATCATTGTCTACACCAGGGGTGTCCAAACTTTTTCCACTGAGGGCCGTACACGGAAAAATTTAAGCACGCGGGGGCCATTTTGATATTTTTAATTTTCAAACCTCAACAAAATACATGGACTATAAAGGGTCTCAGTCATTAAACTGTTAAAAATAAGTCAAATTATTCTTATTATTTTTTATTTAACGCTTACAGTAAATCTCTATATCAACTTGAGGTTGATATAAATTTAAAAAAAAAAAAGGTTTTCTGTCAAAGACAACTTTGTTTTTTATAGTAAAACTGAAATATGCAGTATTTAGTTATTAGAGCCTTAAAAGATCAATAATACAGGACACCATTGATTTTAATTCTTTAATATTTTTGAGTAATCACAGTGAAAAGTTAAATAAAATCCTACTAAATATATTTGGGATCCAAAACGTCCCCCACTCATAAAGTGATACATTTTTATTAGTTTTTTTTTTACTTTTAACACTTAAATTACGAGATCAACTTCAGATATATCTGTCCATTTTACCTTTGAACTATTATTTTGTTTGTTTTATGCTCTTTTGTCAAATAAAACGTTGATGTTTTTATATGGCAACCACACAATATATGCAATATTTTTTCCACATAAAACATTTTAAAGTGATATTTTTTAAGTAATAATTCATTATAACATAGATTTCTAGTCTTTTTTTTTTTTAGCAATGGCAAAAAAAAGAAAAATAAAGACAAAATAAAAAAAACAGCCTGCATGGCAGCTTTGTGTCAACGTTGCAACTTTTTCTTGTTAGATTTCACCTCATTCCACTTTTTTAAAATGTTTTTTTTAATTTTTGCAATACAATCAATTTTGCAATTTTTGCAGAATGTGTAAACAATTAGCTGCGGGCCGCACTTTGGACACCCCTGGTCTACACGTTTAAGCCCGGATTTTGGAAAGGTCATTCTAAAACCTTAATTAAGGCTATAATTAAGGTTTTATAATGGCCTTCCCAAAGTCCTGGCTTAAACGTGTGGACAATGCTGAAGAAACAAGTCCATGTCAGAAAACCAACACATTTAGCTGAACGGCACCAATTTTGCAAGGAGGAGTGGTCAAAAACTCAACCAGAAGCTTGCCAGAAGCTTGTGGATGGCTACCAAAAGCGCCTTATTGCAGGTAAACTTGCCAAGGGACATTTAACCAAATATTAACATTGCTGTATGTATACTTTTGACCCAGCACATTTGTTCACATTTTCAGTAGACCCATAATAAATTCATAAAAGAACCAAACTTATGAATGTTTTTGTGACCAACAAGTATGTGCTCCAATCACTCTATCACGAAAAAATAAGAGTTGTAGAAATGATTGGAAACTCAAGACAGCCATGACATGATGTTCTTTACAAGTGTATGTACACTTTTGACCACGACTGTAGTTCTCCCCAAGGATGCTTAACTCAAGGACAAGTCCTCCGGTGTTGTTTTTATGACATGGACTTGTTTCCTCATCATTGTCTACACCAGGGGTGTCCAAACTTTTTCCACTGAGGGCCGTACACGGAAAAATTTAAGCATGCGGGGGCCATTTTGATATTTTTAATTTTCAAACCTCAACAAAATACATGGATTTTTTTTCTTTTAACCTTTAGGGCCCTCAGGCACTATAAAGGGTCTCAGTCATTAAACTGTTAAAAATAAGTCAAATTATTCTTATTATTTTTTATTTAACGCTTACAGTAAATCTCTATATCAACTTGAGGTTGATATAAATTTAAAAAAAAAAAAAGGTTTTCTGTCAAAGACAACTTTGTTTTTTATAGTAAAACTGAAATATGCAGTATTTAGTAATTAGAGCCTTAAAAGATCAATAATGCAGGACACCATTGATTTTAATTATTTAATATTTTTGAGTAATCACAGTGAAAAGTTAAATAAAATCCTACTAAATATATTTGGGATCCAAAAGGTCTCCCACTCATAAAGTGATAAATTTTTATTAGTTTTTTTTTACTTTTAACACTTAAATTACGAGATCAACTTCAGATATATCTGTCCATTTTACGTTTGAACTATTATTTTGTTTGTTTTATGCTCTTTTGTCAAATAAAACGTTGATGTTTTTATATGGCAACCACACAATATATGCAATATTTTTTCCACATAAAACATTTTAAAGTGATATTTTTTAAGTAATAATTCATTATAACATAGATTTCTAGTCTTTTTTTTTTTTTAGCAATGGCAAAAAAAAGAAAAATAAAGACAAAAGAAAAAAAACAGCCTGCATCGCAGCTTTGTGTCAACGTTGCAACTTTTTCTTGTTAGATTTCACCTCATTCCACATTTTTTAAATGTTTTTTTAAAATTTTTGCAATATTATCAATTTTGCAATTTTTGCAGAATGTGTAAACAATTAGCTGCCGGCCGCAAATGGCACCCGGGCCGCACTTTGGACACCCCTGGTCTACACGTTTAAGCCCGGATTTTGGAAAGGTCATTCTAAAACCTTAATTAAGGCTATAATTAAGGTTTTATAATGGCCTTCCCAAAGTCCTGGCTTAAACGTGTGGACAATGCTGAAGAAACAAGTCCATGTCAGAAAACCAACACATTTAGCTGAACGGCACCAATTTTGTAAGGAGGAGTGGTCAAAAACTCAACCAGAAGCTTGTGGATGGCTACCAAAAGCGCCTTATTGGAGGTAAACTTGCCAAGGGACATGTAAGCAAATATTAACATTGCTGTATGTATACTTTTGACCCAGCACATTTGCTCACATTTTCAGTAAACCCATAATAAATTCATAAAAGAAGCAAACTTCATTAATGTTTTTTGTGACCAACAAGTATGTGCTCCAATCACTACATCACAAAACAATTAGAGTTGCAGAAATTATTGGAAACTCAAAACAGCCATGACATGATGTTCTTTACAAGTGTATGTAAACTTTTGACCACGACTGTAGTTCTCCCCAATGATGCTTGACTCAAGGACAAGTCCTCCGGTGTTGTTTTTATGACATGGACTTGTTTCTTCAGCATTGTCCACACGTTTAAGCCCGGACTTTGGAAAGGCCATTCTAAAACCTTGATTAAGTCTAGAATTAAGGTTTTAGAATGGCCTTCCCAAAGTCCTGGCTTAAATGTGTGGACAATGCTGAAGAAACAAGTCCATGTCAGAAAATCAGCAAATTTAGCTGAACGGCACCAATTTTGTCAAGAGGAGTGGTCAACAATTCAAGCAGAAGCTTGTGGATGGCTACCAAAAGCGCCTTATTGCAGGTAAACTTGCCAAGGGACATGTAAGCAAATATTAACATTGCTGTATGTATACTTTTGACCCTCACATTTTCAGTAGACCCATAATAAATTCATAAAAGAAGCAAACTTCATGAATGTTTTTTGTGACCAACAAGTATGTGCTCCAATCACACTATCACAAAAAAATAAGAGTTGTAGAAATGATTGGAAACTCAAGACAGCCATGACATGATGTTCTTTACAAGTGTATGTACACTTTTGACCACCACTGTAGTTCTCCCCAAGGATGCTCGACTCAAGGACAAGTCCTCCGGTGTTCTTTAACAAACCTCGTTGTTTCCCTCCCCTTCAGCAGCATCTCTTTAAAGCGGTCACCCGGATGATATATGGCGTCGTTTCATGTTCTAATGGGAAACAATGAAGGGCCGTTACCTTCATAGGAGGCTTTAAATCCCTGGCCGCTCACCGCGTAGTCCGATAGCAGCCACAAAGTGAGCCGGGAGCTGGTGCTTACGATAGGCGACGGCAGCTGGAACCCCGTTAACCTGAGGAGACACAGACAGAGGACAATAACCGTTTTGACCAAAAGCATCGACAACACCCGCGAGGTCAGGCGAGGCGTTGGAGCCAGCCGTCTCTCAATGCAGTCGTGGGTAACTTTTTATCCCGAGCGGAACGAGGACAAGCAATTTAAGATGACAACTCCTCAACGGGACAGAGGAGCTGGATAGATTTCTCTCAGGCTGCAATCGCGCCGTGAATCAGACGCTCTGTAAACGGTTGAGTAGACAAACATAAAAACGTCAGGTCCTGAGTCAACAAACATCCCTAATAACCGTGCGGAACATTCTACATGCGGGAGTATGAGCTGGAAACAAGCAGATGTTTGCTGTTTAGGAGACAAACACTGCAACTCCATGTCTGCCATGAATCCTCCAGTGGAACACACAGGGGGAAATGCTACATAAACACCACCAATGCGGCATTTTCTTGACTTTTGTGTGGCATTTTTAACACTGATTACGTTTTGGGTCGAGCAAATGTAGAGACTTTTTTTCCCAGATTGCAGTCCTTCTCAAACAGGCACAAAGACATTGAAACAACGTTGAGAACTCGGTGAATTAAGTCCTGACGTTGAGCAACACAAACCTAACGTGGAAACAGCATGTTTTTGGACGTTTAATCCAGGGCTGTCCAAAGTGCGGCCCGGGGGCCATTTGTGGCCCGCAGGTCATTTTTTTAACGGCCCCACGGCACATTTTAAAAATACGATTGAAAACAATTAAAAACATGATAAGTGGTATAAAAGAGCAAACAGGTGAAATGTAACAAGAACATTTCGCAATGTATACTCTAATAACACAAAGCTGCCATTTAGGCTGTTTCTTTCTTCAATGTTACTATGAATTATTGACCTATTCAATGTCACATCTGAGATATTTTGGGGGAAAATGTTGCATATTTTGTGTTTGCCATATAAAAAACTGAGCTGTTTTTATAAAGAAGGGCCTAAAACGAACAAACGAAAAACATAAACAACAATAAAACGTATAATTGACGGATAGATCTGAAGTTGATCTTGAGATTATTGTGTTAAAAGTAAACAGTAAAAAAAAAAAAATTGAATTTATTTTTTAACACTATAATTATTTGGATCCCCAATAATTTTTGTGTGATTTGTTTTTAAGTGTTGTTGCTCAAAAAATAATAATGAATTAAAATCAATGTTGTTATGAGTTATTGACCTTTTTAAGGCCCCAATTATTATATAATCTCAAATATTCCACTTAAAAATTTTATTGTGTGAAAATATTGCATATTTTGTATTTTTTCCATTATAAAACAGGGTTTTCTTTGACAACAAGAGCATACAACTTAAATCTTTAAAACCGTTATATTGACAGATAGACCTAATGTTGATCTAGAGATTTAAAACTTCTATAATAATACAAATAATAATACTGAATAATGACACATTTTTAATATTTTTTTGACCAAAACCCTTTGGGGTCCCCGGGATCGAGCCTGAGTGGAGGCCTAAATGTATGTTTTTTTATACATATATTATATTGGTTTTTAAAATAAAAAATTTCAAAATGGCCCCCGCTTGCTTTGATTTTTCAGAATGCGGCCCTCAGTGGAAAAAGTTTGGACACCCCTGGTTTAATCAATGTTGGGGTCTGAAAATGTTATGACCATTGACATTTGCTCATTTTCCAACCAATATTCTACAACACGAATACAATGTTGAAACAATAATGCTTTTTGACAACGTTTATTCAATGTCAGGTTGTGACGTAGATTTGACCTTGGCTATTCAGTCATTTTATAACCATTATTGTACACCACAAATACAACGTTGAAACAACATGCTTTTTGACGACGTTTAATCAATGTTGGGGTCTGACGTTATGACCATTGAATTTTGGTCATTTCCCAACCAATATTCTACAAAACAAATACAAGGTTGAAACAACATGCTTTTTGACAACATTTAATCAATGTTGGGGTCTGATGTTGTTATGACCATCAAACTTTGGTCAAATATTGTGGTGCACTTAAGACAATATTTATTGATTTTGTAAATTTCAAACCTCACCAAAACGTCACAATCCGGGAATGTTTTAAATTGTTGGTAGACAAGTGCAATTTTGAAAACTCTTGAGCTATGTTGGGGCCACAAAAAAGCTTTTAAAGAGGGCTATTCTACTGAACTATTCTGGGAATTCTGTATTTCTAGAAAGAAACAGACGCCAAATAGCCCTGCTTTAAACTACGGTATTTTTCGGACCATAGGGCACACCGGATTAAAAAGCGCACATTTTTAGGACTCATGCAGATCCCAAATACAGATCAGCAGGTACCAGAAAGTAAGAAAAGTTGCTTTTGCATAATATTGCGAAACAAAACGCCAGATAATATGTCTGCTAATAGGTGACATTTTGCGGTACTTTTTCCACACACCATAGTAATACTTGTATGTTTAATGCGCCGACAATCCATCAAGCTGTGCGGCTTCATAGCTTACCGAAGTTGTACTAAAAACATTTTGACAGATTTTTGAGCGCCGTGTGTAATGTTCTATATTCTCAATGGAACATTTAAAGTTTTGGTGTTTACTGGCCTCATCTTGCAGTCGTGCTGGGTGTTGTGGCCAAACAGCTCCATTTTTGTTTCATCTGACATCACATGGACAAAGATAAGACCTTCTGGAGGAAAGTTCTGTGGTCAGAAGAAACAAAAATTGAGCTGTTTGACCACAATACTCAGCAATATGTTCGGAGGAGAAAAGGTGAGGCCTTTAATCCCAGGAACACCAGGCCTACCACCAAGCATGGTGGTGGTAGTATTATGCTCTGGGCCTGTTTTGCTGCCAATGGAACTGCTGCTTTACAGAGAGTAAATGGGACAATGAAAAAGGAGGATTACCTCCAAATTCTTCAGGACAAGCTAAAATCATCAGCCCGGAGGTTGGGTCTTGGGCGCAGTTGGGTGTTCCAACAGGACAATGACCCCAAACACACCTCAAAAGTGGTAAAGGAATGGCTAAATCAGGCTAGAATGAAGGTTTTAGAATGGCCTTCCCAAAGTCCTGACTTAAACGTGTGGACAATGCTGAAGAAACAAGTCCATGTCAGAAAACCAACAAATGTAGCTGAACGGCACCAATTTTGTCAAGAGGAGTGGTCAACAATTCAAGCAGAAGCTTGTGGATGGCTACCAAAAGCGCCTTATTGCAGGTAAACTTGCCAAGGGACATGTAAGCAAATATTAACATTGCTGTATGTATACTTTTGACCCAGCACATTTTCAGTAGAGCCATAATAAATTCATAAAAGAAGCAAACTTCATGAATGTTTTTTGTGAGCAACAAGTATGTGCTCCAATCACTACATCACAAAAAAAATAAGAGTTGTAGAAATGATTGGAAACTCAAGACAGCCATGACATTATGTTCTTTACAGGTGTATGTAAATTTGTGACCATGACTGTATATCTTATGTGTGCCTGCCATCTACTGGTGACACTTATCACGACACCATGCACCAAATAAAATTGCTTCGAGGTCAGTAAGCACAACCAGATGTATGCCGTACATTAGGCGCACCAGGTTATAAGGCGCACTGTCAATTTTTGAGAAAATGAAAGGATAGTCCGAAAAATAGGGTAAATACAAGTTAAATCAAGCAAAACTGCTATAAACAGGCAATTTTTGGGGAATTTCTCTAATAAATCTTTACGAGTCCTTTGTGTGCTTTAATGAAACGGTGCATTGGTAAAGTCCAGTGTGTGCAATTCAATATCCGCTTTCATTGCTACGTTTTAATTCATTAGCATTACCATGAAAAGAAACAAAACAAACAAGAGACTATTCCCCGTATGTCTCTTTGAGGTCAGACTGTGAGTATTCATTATTATGCCGGTGTTACGCAACAACCGTGGCCCACTACACACGATACTGACATATTACGTGGCGGTAATGGCAGCATCTGTGCCAGCCACGCCAGCTGCATCCATAAAATTATATATATATATCGTCCACAAGGTCAAAATGCGGAGGCTTTTTATTCCGGGTGAAGCAGATGCTGACCAAAACAAACCGGTCCCCATCACGAGCGATCCATCCAAAAAAGCTCGGCCCAGTAAGGCAGATCTCATTTTCCAACAGACTCATTCAGCTCGGCTGTCATAAATAATGTTGGAGGACATCCTTCTCATGCTTTTGCCCGAAAACCACTCGCCTCCGCTTGACAGGAGGAACCATCATTTCTCACTCACACACACACACACACACACACACACACACACACACACACACACACACACACACACACACACACACACACACACACACACACACACACACACACACACACACACACACACACACACACACACACACACACACACACACACAAACATTAAATCTAAAATATTCATTGTCATTTCATATTATTTTGATGTGCTTACAACAAAGGAATCCACAATTCTTTTTGACAATTCTAATTTATCATTATTATTGTCCCATCCATCCATCTCTGGTGGATGGGGACAGCGTTCATCATGACTATTAATATCAGCCCTGATACATAATTCAGAGGCCAAATGTTCTTAAAATGCAAAACGTTTTCTCAAGCGATAAGCAGAAAAAAATATGACACACACGCAAGCTCAATGGTGGCAATAATAATAATAATAAAAATAATAATATCAATAATAATAATAATGAGGATGATGATGCACAGATGTCGGCCATCCTCGGAACAGCTCACATGTTGTGAAACGTGTTGTGTCTTTAAGGCAGGGGTGTCCAAAGTGCGGCCCGGGGGCCATTTGCGGCCCGCAGGTCACTTTTTAACGGCCCCACGGCACGTTCTAAAAATAGGATAAAAAAAAAAACAACAACATAAAAAGTGGTATAAAAGAGCAACCAGGTGAACAAGAAAATGTTGCAATGTTGACTTCTTTCTTTAAAAAATAGTAATGAATCAAAATCAATGTCATTATGAATTGTTGACCTATTAAAGACTCCAATCACGTCACATTAAATATTCCACTTTGAGATATTCTTTGCTGAAAATGTTGCATATTTTGTGTTTGCCATATAAAAAACTAAGCGTTGTTTTTTTTTTTTTTTAAAAGGGCCTAAAACGAACAAACAAACCATAAACAACAATACAACTTATAATTGATAGATCTAAAGTTGATCTCAAGATTATTGTGTTAAAAGTAAACAGTAAAAAATATATGTAATTTATTTTTTAACACTTTTGGATCCCCAATAATTTTAGTGTGCTTTGTTTTTAAGTGTCATTGTTCCAAAAATAATAATTAATTAAAATCAATGTTCTAGATGGGTAGGTTGGAGTTCAAATCCCGGCCGAGTCATACCAAAGACTATAAAAATGGGACCCATTACCTCCCTGCTTGGCACTCAGCATCAAGGGTTGGAGTTGGGGGTTAAATCACCAAAATGATTCCCGGGCGCGGCGCCGCTGCTGCCCACTGCTCCCCAAGGGGATGGGACAAATGCAGAGGACAAATTTCACCACATCTAGTGTGTGTGTGACAATCATTGGTACTTTAATCTTTAATTTAAGAGTTATTGACCTTTTTAAGGCTCCAATTATTATATAATCTGAAATATTCCCTTATGGAGAGGGAGTCGCACAGGTCCGGTGGCCACGGATGAAGTGCTGGCTGTCCTGAGTCGGGACCCGGGGTGGACCGCTAGCCTGTGCATCGGTTGGGGACATCTCTACGCTGCTGACCCGTCTCCGCTCGGGATGGTTTCCTGCTGGCCCCACTATGGACTGGACTCTCGCTGATGTGTTGGATCCACTGTGGACTGGACTTTCACAATATTATGTCAAACCCACTCGACATCCATTGCTTTCGGTCTCCCCTAGAGGGGGGGGGGGGGGTTACCCACATATGCGGTCCTCTCCAAGGTTTCTCATAGTCATTGACGTCCCACTGGGGTGAGTTTTCCTTGCCCGTATGTGGGCTCTGTACCGAGGATGTCGCTGTGGCTTGTGCAGCCCTTTGAGACACTTGTGATTTAGGGCTATATAAATAAACATTGATTGATTGATTGATGATTCCACTTACAAATTTTATTGGGTGAAAATATTACATATTTTGTGTTTTTTTCCATTAAAAACCAGGGTTTTCTTTGACAATAAGAGCATGTAACTTAAATCTTTAAAAACGTTATATAGACAGATAGACCTAATGTTGATCTAGAGATTTAAACCTTGAATAATAATACAAATAATAATACTGAATAATGACACATTTTAAATATTTTTTCGACCAAAACCCTCTGGGGCCCCCGGGATCGAGCCTGAGTGGAGGCCTAAATGTATATTTTTTATACATATATTGTATTGGTTTTTAAAATATAAAAATATAAAAATGGCCCCCGCTAGCTTTGATTTTTCCGTGTGCGGCCCTCAGTGGAAAAAGTTTGGACACCCCTGCTTTAAGAGAAGTAGCTAAAAACAACATAATAATTAAAAATAATAATGATAATACATTTGGCCAAGCGGGATTGTGTAAATCAGGGGTTCTTAACATTTTTAAGCCCCTAAGGCCCGCTTAAATATTAACACTGAAGTACTCTCACTCTTGATTTTCATCATATTCAATAATTACATGTAACCTACTTGACGTTCACAACCTTGTTGCACGATATGAAACAATGTGTTAATATTATAATCAAGACTTAGGTCAGGCGGATTTGAAAGAATGAATACTTATCAAAAATACTGCAAAAGAAGAGACAAAAAAAAAAAAAACGATGCAAAATACTTTATATAGTGCTAAAATAAATGAATTCTAACTAAATCAATAATACAAATGTTTCTTACATAAACTGCCAATGAAATTAAAGTGCAAATGAAAGTACAGCTTCATCACTTTAGTCATATTTTTTTGCGCTTAGGAAACCTCTCTTCTGTTTGTTTAATATTGTCATTACTGCCACAAGTGGTGGAAAAGTGTATTACAACAGAGTACCGCTGCGGCCCATACGGACCACAGCTGAGAAACATATTTTTTTATAAACAATGGGCCCCGGGCCCTATGGTTAAGACACAATGGTGTAAATTGTGACAAGGATGGGACCCAGTACGGAACCCTGTGGTACGCCTTGGATCTAAGGATGGGTAGTTTTTTGTTGTTATTCTAACTGAAGTTTTTATTTAGGTTTAAAAATGTTTTAATTATTCAGATGATGTACATTTTTATGTATTTAAGTGTTCTGTAACTTGGGATGTATATCGTTCAGATTTGATCCATAAGATACTCTTATACCCCCCCGTTATCGGACCTGGCGAGTGTGTGCCACACGCATTAGAATTACACTTTAAATTATTGCAAGACCCGCCATGAAAATATCGTCATTCCCCTTCACTTATGTTCCCATAACCGCAAAACAGTCAGCGTGAGAACGTTGATTGAGCTCTTTTCAAAATGACACATTTTTTTTGTAAGACTGTCTATTAAGTTCTTGTTTATTGGGACAGACAAATCAGGTTGTTTTAATAGAGTTCTTTGACAAGAAGTAAAGAGAGGTGAAAAATGATAGGCAATAACCAAACAGGGTGGAATAACGACGGTGCTAAATCCTGTCCTTATCTGTACGTCTCCTTCTCAGCTCAGAGATCGAAGGCGTTTATCTTCTTCCATCTTGCATCAAAAAATAATCATCTATTTTTGCACTGCAGATTGCTGATTTACACATTTTAATAAAAGCCAGTGTTGTTTCCCGCACTTTTAGCTCATCCTTGATTTCTTTTCTGCGACTTTAATTTGCATTTTATGTCTCCTCGTGCACGTTTTCTCAGCGTGGCCCCTTAAAAAATATATTTTTTAGTTTTTTTCCTCATGTTTCTTGCAGTCGCACTTTGGGGGTGGTAAAGCAGTGCACACTTGAAGAAAAGCAAAGAGGAACAGGTGGCACAAAAAGACATGGATGCATCGTTTCCCTCCTCGCCGTGAGGTTGGCGCGGTGGCTCAACGGTGGCTCAACGATGGCTCAACGATGGCACGCATGTTGGCGCAAAAAGCCACTTCGCTGACCGCAAATTGAGTTGGAAGATAGCAATCTTGGTTCGGCAGCGCACTGCGGGGGAAGAGCGGGATGATACAGAGGATATGGAGGTACTAACACACAAAAAAGGGGAGGGGGGCTCTTGCTGCATTCAAGTTGGGATCATCTGGGCCTGATACTCTCCCTAAATCATTTACGGGCAACACAACAAAGTGGACGCCATGTCCAAAGCACAGAAAGCGTCTCCACGAGAGACGGGACATTAAATACGGCAATGTCATTACGGGCAGTGGGCGTATGAGCTCACCCAGTGGCTGCGTGGAGAAGCCGGTTCGGAAGTGGGCTCCTACCAAAGACAGATGTGCAGCGTGATTGTAAGACAGATGTACAGAGCAGCCCAAGTTTCGAAGGAAGGATGATACTGATAAAGCATTTTCCGCCAGGGGGCTTGTGGAATAGCCTTCATTTCTAAGAACAAGAATAGACTGTCGAGTTTCAGATGAAAGTTCTCTTTTTCTGGCCATTTTGAGCGTTTAATTGACCCCACAAATGTGATGCTCCAGAAACTCAATCTGCTCAAAGGAAGGTCAGTTTTGTAGCTTCTGTAACGAGCTAAACTGTTTTCAGATGTGTGAACATGATTGCACAAGGGTTTTCTAATCCGAAGTTGGTAGAGTGGCTGGGCCAGCAATCGGAGTGTTGCTGGTTACTGGGGTTCAATTCCCACCGTCTACCTTCCTAGTCACGTCCGTTGTGTCCTTGGGCAAGACACTTCACCCTTTGCCTCTGATGGCTGCTGGTTAGCGCCTTGCATGGCAGCTCCCGCCATCAGTGTGTGAATGTGTGTGTGAATGGGTAAATGTGGAAATACTGTCAAAGCGCTTTGAGTACCTTGAAGGTAGAAAAGCGCTATACAAGTATAACCCATTTATCATTTATCATTAATTAGCCTTCTGAGCCAATGAGCAAACACATTGTACCAATAGAACACTGGAGTGATAGTTGCTGGAAATGGGCCTCTATACACCTATGTAGATATTGCACCAAAAACCAGACATTTGCAGCTAGAATAGTCATTTACCACATTAGCAATGTATAGAGTGTATTTCTTTAAAGTTAAGACTAGTTTAAAGTTATCTTCATTGAAAAGTACAGTGCTTTTCCTTCAAAAATAAGGACATTTCAATGTGACCCCAAACTTTTGAACAGTAGTGTATATATACATATATATATATATATATATATATATATATATATATATATACATATATATATATATATATATATATATATATATATATATATATATATATATATATATATATATATATATATATATATATATATATATATATATATATATATATACACAATATATTGCCAAAATTATTTGGCCACCTGCCTTTCCTCACACATGAACTTGAGGTGCCATCCCATGGAATTGTCCAAAATGTTTTGGTATCCTGGAGCATTCAAAGTTCCTTTCACTGGAACTAAGGGGCCAAGCCCAACTCCTGAAAAACAACCCCACACCATAATTCCTCCTCCACCAAATTTCACACTAAGCACAATTACAGTTCAAAATGTAGCGTTCTCCTGGCAACCTCCAAACCCAGACTGGTCCATCAGATTGCCAGATGGAAAAGTGTGATTCATCAGTCCAGAGAAGGCGTCTCCAGTGCTCGTGGCGACATTTTTTACACCACTGCATCCCACGCTTTGCATCGGACTTGGTGATGTATGGCTTAGTGGCAGCTGCTCGGCCATGGAAACCCATTCCATGAAGCTCTCTGCGTACTGTACGTGGGCTAATTGGAAGGTCACGAAGTTTGGAGCTCTGTAGCAACTGACCGTGCAGAAAGTCTTTGCACTATGACAGACCTGGGCATTGTACGAATCCGGCCCTTTGCGCATCCCTGTCCGGCCCGCGTGAGGCCAATCATAAATGACAAAATAAATTTCAAAAAGTATCTATGTCGAGTGTGCAATACAACGGTGCTGCTTTTGTTTTGAAAAGCGTTATTTGCATTACTTCCGTGTGGATGTATGCGCGTGTGTGATTGTGAGTGAATTGAACGGCGCAATTTTACAAAATACAAAATAAAGTTTAAAAAACATCTATGTCGTGCGCGCAATACAACTGTGCTGCTTTTATTTTGAAATGTGTTATTTATGCCGTATGTCCGGGGGGAACCTGTGAGTGAAGGTGCATAGAGACAAGTGATGAGACGCTAAAAAAAGAAAAGTTGATGAGGAATGGCGTGTTTTCAAGAAGACATGGACTGCCAAGTATTTCTTTACATAAATTAATGGTAAAGCCGTGTGCTTAATTTGTGGTACACAGCTTGCTGTGTTTAAAGAATATCATTTGAATCGCCACTACACGAAGAAACACGAGGGAATATACCGGAATGTGTCTGATGAAGCGTGCGCAAGGGAGGCCGATGCGTTGATGGTAAAACTGCAAACCCAACAAGGACTTTTTGCCATATTTCACACCCCCAGAGATGCAGCCGTCAGGACAAGTTTCGTCATTTCTCACAAAAGCGCCATAAAAAGTAAGGCGTTTTCTGACGGAGAGTTTATTAAAGAGTGCGTATTGGATTCTGTTGCGCTGATATGCCCGGAGACATGGACTGTTTTTCGCTAACTTTCGATGAGAGCTGTGATGTACGTGACACCGCCCAGCTGCTCTTCTTCTTACGTGGGATAACTGCAGACTTTCAAATCACGGAGTAGCTGGCAGCCATGCAGTCAATTAAAGAGACAACCACAGGTAATGACTTGTTCACATAGGTAAATGCGTGTTTGGACATGTTAGGACTGAAATGGGACAAGCTGGCAGGTGTGACAATCCAATCCACTTTATTTATATAGCACATTTAAACAACAAAATGTTTCCAAAGTGCTGCACAACAATATTAAAAACAATATTCAAATATTATCCTTAGCTCCACCAATGACTGAATAAAAAGAAAAAACAATTACATATAAAACCAATATAAAATAAATATGATTAAAAATTATTTTTAACAACAGATGGTTGTCCAAATCTGATGGGGAAAAATGTTGGATAATGCAGGATAAAGTGACCATCAAAAGCAATCTACTTTTGTATAAAGTTAAGTTAGGTTAAATTAAATTATTATTATTATTAGTAATTATTATTATTATTATCATTATTATTATTTATCTTACGGTATATCAAAAATAATATTGAGCAAAATTTCATTGAAATATTGTCGTGTGGCCCTCCAGCAGTGCTCGGGTTGCTTATGCGGCCCCCGGTGAAAATTAATTGCCCACCCCTGCACTATGCTGACCTCTCTGGCAGTTTACGTGGCCTACCACTTGGTGGCTGAGTTGCTGTTGTTCCCAAACTCTTCACTTTTCTTATAATAAAGTTGACTTTGGAACATTTAGGAGCAAGGAAATTTCAGGACTGGATTTGTTGCACAGGTGGCATCCTGTGACAGTTACACGCTGGAAATCACTGAGAGCGGCCCATTCTTTCACAAATGTTTGTAGAAACAGTCTCCATGCCTAAGTGCTAGATTTTATACACCTGTGGCCGGGCCAAGTGATTAGGACACCTGATTCTCATCATTTGGATGGGTGGCCAAATAATTTTGACAGTATAGTGTACTTAAAGCACTTATTGATACATTTACACAATTATTACAGTTTGACCTAAAATACTGGTCAAAACTGCCCAAAACATGTCAGATGTAATTGGGCAGAAGACCATGAGGACACTTGTACACACGAAGAGTCTATTCTCTAAACAGGAAGCCAGCGCAGTGACCTGAGCACTGGACTAACGTGGTCATATTTCCTGGTTCTAGTCAGGACTCGAGCAGCAGCATTCTGGCTGTACTGCAGCTGCTTTCGAGAGCCCAGTGAGAAGGCCATTAGAGTAGTCTAACCTGCTTTGACCACAGAACCTTCCCCCAGAAGGTCTTATTTTTGTCCATGTGATGTCAGATGAAACAAAAATGGAGCTGTTTGGCCACAATACCCAGCAATCTGTTTGCAGGAGAAAAGGTGAGGCCTTTAATCCCAGGAACACCACCCCTACCATCAAGCATGGTGGTGGTAGTATTATGCTCTGGGCCTGTTTTGCTGCCAATGGAAATGCTGCTTCACAGAGAGTAATTGGAGGATTACCTCCAAATTCTTCAGGACAACCTGGAGGTTAGAAATGATTGGAAACTCAAGACAGCCATGACATTATGTTCTTCACAAGTGTATGTACACTTTTGACCACCACTGTAACTCTACACCCAGCTGGTCAGAGCAACATTATAGACCACTTACAATCCAGGGTCGACATTATTTCCTTCCGTTCCAAGCACATATGCTTCAAAGGTGGCGGACACTTTGCATACGCGCGCGTGCGTACGGCGAGGGTCTATTAAGGGAAACTTTCCAGCTGACCGGCTTCATCCTCGTCTCAATGAGGAGCCTCTGCTTCCAATTATCCCGCCCCTGCCCACGGGAACCAGAGGAAGACAGACGGACGGGGAGGACGCGAGATGATAGCGGCGCGGGTGGGGTGGTGGGGTGGGGTGGGGTGGGGTGGGATGGGGGGGGGGGGGGGACACTGGAGAGACGCTAATAATGAGGGGGACGGCGATGAATGTGGAGCTTCTAACCGAGAGGCGGGTGTGTGGATTCATGCTCAAACGCCTCACACACACACACACCCACACACACACACACACACACACAAATAAACACACACACACACACACGCACACACACACACACACACACACACACACACACACACGCTTGAACTTTGTGCATGAGTAAGCATCTGTGATATACCTTCTAAATATAGGCATACACTTGACAAAGGCTATAAGAGGTCATTTGTCTTTAGATATCATCACCCAACATGTGTGTGTGTGTGTGTGTGTGTGTGTGTGTTCTTGTATTTCTACCCTTCTTGAGACACCAAGAAGGAAAAAGTAGCTTCCATATGAGGAGGTGTGAACAAGTGATGACATAAATCATGGTCCCAATAACATTGCATCTAATAGACAATGTCTCATTTGCACCCCTGCTGGTGACATCTATTAAAATGAGTGTCGGTTTTAAAAGTGCTCCCCCTCTGGTCAACATATGAAATAACAAATGTGTGTAAGAAATTTAAATGCGCCCCCTTTGGCCAAACTTAATTATTGTTATTATTTTTTTAATATGTATATAGAGACATACTGTAATAACTTGAAGTAAATAGTGAAGATTAAAAACCAATTAAAAAATAAAGATTACAAAAATTAAAAAAAATAACTAAAAGCAGTCTTTCTCACAGTGTGTCGACTTTTCTTATAAAATTGGGAACAATTTCTGGTATTCTTTCTGTTTCTGTAATATTGCAATATTTCCTCGTAAAATTATTACTTTTTATGTACAATTATGACTTTTTAATTCAAAATGGTGAAGTTTGTCATATAAAATTCTGACTTGTATCACAATATTGCCAATTTTTTTGTTGTTCTTATAAAAAAGTGACATTTTTGCCAAGTAAAATTCAGATTATTATTATAATATTGCCAAAATGTTAAAGTTTTCTTATAAAATTGTGACTTTTGTCGCGTAAAAATGACGACTCTTTTCATAAAATTGCCAAAACGTTTAGCTTTTTTTGTTAAATTGCGACTGTTATTGAGTACAATTCCAACTTTTATCATAATATTGCACAAATGTTCACTTTGTCTTGTGAAATTTTGACTTGCGTTGAGTAAAATTACGACTTTTATTATAATACTGCCAAAATGTTAAGTTTTTCTTGTGAAATTGTGAGCTTTGTCTCGTGAAATTCCAACAAATTTTTCACAACAAGCTGTTTTATATTTGCATAGTATGTATATATTATTAATGTTGTAAATACAAATCTTTATATATCTACAAAGGGTGGTCCTAAAGAGGTAGGCATTTATCTTAGGTCTCAAGAAGGTAACAAATACAAGAATGTGTAAGTGTGTGTGTGTGTGTGTGTGTGTTTGTATTTCTACCCTTCTTGAGGCATCAACAAGGAAAAAGTAGCTTCCATATGAGGTGTGAACAAGTGATGACATAAATCATGGTCCCAATACGGAAAACCATTGCATCTAATAGAGAATGTCTCATTTGCACCCCTGGTGGTGAAATCTATCAAAATGAGTGTCGGTTTTAAAAGTGCTCCCCCTCTGGTCAACATATGAAATAACAAGTGTGTGTAAGAATTTGAAATGCGCCCTCTTTGGCCAAAATTAATAAAAAAATTAAAAAATAACTAAAAGCAGTCTTTTTCTCACAATGTGTCAACTTTTTTTTCTTATAAAATTGGGAACAATTTCTCATATTCTTCTTTGCAATATTTTTTTGTAAAATTATTACTTTTTATGTAAAATTGTTACTTTTTATGTAAAATTATTGCTTTTAATGCAAAATGGTGACATTTGTCACATCAAATTTAGACTTTTATCACAATATTGCCATTTTTTTAGTTCTTCTTGTAAAATTGTGATTTTTGTCATAATTTTGCCAAGTAAAATTCTGATTATTTTCATAATATTGCCAACATTTTAAAGTTTTCTTATACAATTGTGACTTTTGTCGAGTAGAAATCACGACTCTTTTCATAAAATTGCCAAAATGTTAAGCTTTTTTTGTAAAATTGTGACTGTAATTGAGTAAAATTCCAACTTTTATCATAATATTGCACAAATGTTCACTTTGTCTTGTGAAATTTAGACTTGCGTTGAGTAAAATTACGACTTTTATTATATTACTGCCAAAATATTACGTTTTTCTTGTGAAATTGTGAGCTTTGTCTTTCCAACTCTTTTTTTCCACAACAAACTGTTTTATATTTGCATAGTATGTATATATTATTAATGTTGTAAATGCAAATATTTATATATCTAGAAAGGCTGGTCCTAAAGAGGTAGGCATTTATATCAGGTCTCAAGAAGGTAACAAATACAATAATGTGTGTGTGTGTGTGTGGGTGTGTGTGTGTGTGTGTGTGTGTGTGTGTGTGTGTGTGTGTGTGTGGGTGTGTGTGTGTGTGTGTGTGTGTGTGTGTGTGTGTGTGTGTGTATGTGTGTGTGTTCTTGTATTTCTACCTTTCTTGAGGCATCAACAAGGAAAAAGTACCTTCCATATGAGGAGGTGTGAACAAGTTGGGACATAAATCATGGTCCCAATACGGAAAACCATTGCATTTAATAGAGAATGTCTCATTTGCACCCCTGGTGGTGAAATCTATTAAAATGAGTGTCGGTTTTAAAAGTGCTCCCCCTCTGGCCAACATATGAAATAACAAGTGTGTGTAAGAAATTGAAATGCGCCCCCTTCGGCCAAAATGTATTTAAATTAAAAAACAACTGTACTAACTTGAAGTAAATAAAGAAGATTAAAAAACTACAAAAATTAAAAAAATAACGAAAAGCAGTCTTTTTCTCACAATGTGTCGACTTTTTTCTTATAAAATTGGGAACAATTTCAGATATTCTTTCTCTTTCAGTAAAATTGCAATATTTTCTTGTAAAATTATTACTTTATGTAAAATTATTACTTTTTAATGCAAAATGGTGACATTTGTCATTAAAAATTCTGACTTTTATCACAATATTGCCAATTTTTTAGTTGTTCTTGTAAAAAAGTGACATTTTTGGAGTAAAATGATGACTTGTCATAATTTTGCCAAGTAAAATTCTGATTATTATTATAATATTGCCAAAAAGTTAAAGTTTTCGTATTATTGTGACTTTTGTCGAGTAAAAATTACTAATCTTTTCATAAAATTGCCAAAATTTTAAGCTTTTTTTGGTAAAATTGGTACTTTTATTGAGTACAATTCCACTTGTATCCTTATATTGCACACATGTTCAGTTTTTCTTGTAAAATGTTGACTTGCGCTGAGTAAAATTACAACTTTTATTATATTACTGCCAACATTTTCTTATGAAATTGTGACCTTTTTCCTGTGAATTTCCAACTCATTTTTCACAACAAGCTGTTTTATATGTGCATAGTATGTATATATTATTCATGTTGTAAATACACATCTTTATATATCTACAAAGGGTGGTCCTAAAGAGGTAGGCATTTATTTCAGGTCTCAAGAAGGTAACAAATTCAAGAATGTGTAAGTGTGTGTGTAAGTTTTCTTGTATTTCTACCCTTCTTGAGGCATCAACAAGGAAAAAGTACCTTCCGTATGAGGACCAGTGAACAAGTTAGGACCCGAATCATGGTCCCAATACGGAAAACCATTGCATTTAATAGAGAATGTCTCATTTGCACCCCTGGTGGTGAAATCTATCAAAATGAGTGTCGGTTTTAAAAGTGCTCCCCCTCTGGTCAACATCTGAAATAACAAGTGTGTGTAAGAAATTGCAATGCGCCCTCTTTGGCCAAAATTTATTTAACATTTAAAAAATATATATGTATTTAGAACAGTGGTTCATAACCTTGTTGGAGGTACCGAACCCCACCAGTTTCATATGTGCATTCTTTAGACGTATATATGTGCATTCTTGGGACGGTATAGCTCGGTTGGTAGAGCGGCCGTGCCATCAACTTGAGGGTTGCAGGTTCGATCCCCGCTTCCGCCATCCTAGTCACTGCCGTTGTGTCCTTGGGCAAGACACTTTACCCACCTGCTCCCAGTGCCACCCACACTGGTTTAAATGTAACTTAGATATTGGGTTTCACTATGTAAAGCGCTTTGAGTCACTTGAGAAAAAGCGCTATATAAATATAATTCACTTCACTTCACTTAGTGAAAAATAAAATGTTTTTTTTCAAATTCAAGACAAAGTTATATGTTTTTGGTAACACTTTAGTATGTGGAACATATTCTAAGTAATAAAGACTTAATTTAGAATTATTTGGACACTAGGGGAACATATTCTAAGTAATAAAGACTTAATTTAGAGTTATTTGGACACTAGGGGAACATATTCTAAGTAATAAAGACTTAATTTAGAGTTATTTGGACACTAGGGGAACATATTCTAAGTAATAAAGACTTAATTTAGAATTATTTGGACACTAGGGGAACATATTCTAAGTAATAAAGACTTAATTTAGAATTATTTGGACACTAGGGGAACATATTCTAAGTAATAAAGACTTAATTTAGAGTTATTTGGACACTAGGGGAACATATTCTAAGTAATAAAGACTTAATTTAGAATTATTTGGACACTAGGGGAACATATTCTAAGTAATAAAGACTTAATTTAGAATTATTTGGACACTAGGGGAACATATTCTAAGTAATAAAGACTTAATTTAGACACTATGGGAACATATTATAAGTAATAAAGACTTAATTTAGAATTATTTGGACACTAGGGGAACATATTCTAAGTAATACAGACTTAATTTAGAGTTATTTGGACACTAGGGGAACATATTCTAAGTAACAAAGACTTAATTTAGACACTAGGGGAACATATTCTAAGTAATAAAGACTTAATTTAGAATTATTTGGACACTAGGGGAACATATTCTAAGTAATAAAGACTTCATTTAGAGTTATTTAGACACTAGGGGAACATATTCTAAGTAATAAAGACTTAATTTAGAGTTATTTGGACACTAGGGGAACATATTCTAAGTAATACATACTTAATTTAGAGTTATTTGGTTAGGGTTAGAGGGTTAGGGTTATAATAAGGCCATGCCGAATAAGGCATTAATAAGTACTTAATGACTAGTTAAGAGCCAATATGTTACTAATTTGCATGTTAATAAGCAACTAATTAATGGTGAATATGTGCCCCATACTAAAGTGTTACCATGTTTTTTTACTGGTGCACAAAATGAAGCGTGCATGAACATCACCTTGTTCAAAGAACAAAACCAACACAGTGCATAAACTCACAACAAATGACACACCTGCAAATCAGTCTGACTTCTGCTGTTGCCGTATCCGTAATACGCCGATAGGGAGAAGTTTTTATTTATACGATGAGTCGGGTGTGTCTTGACCTCCGCCGAACCCCTGAGGCCGACTCACCGAACCCCTAGGTTCCATGGAACCCAGGTTAAGAACCACTGACTTAGAGATATACTGTAATAACTTGAAGTAAATAATGAAGATTAAAAACCAATTAAAAAACTAAAGATTAGAAAACAAATTAAATTAACTAAAAGCAATCTTTTTCTCACAATGTGTCGACTTTTTTCTTATAAAATTGGGAACAATTTCTGATATTCTTTCGGTTTCTGTAAAATTGCAATATTTTCTCAAAGAATTATTTCATTTTTATGTAAAATTATTACTTTTTAACGCAAAATGGTGACGTTTGTCATATAAAATTCAGACTTTTATCACAATATTGCCAATTTTTTAGTTGTTCTTGTAAAAAAGTGACATTTTTGGATAATTTTACCAAGTACAATTCCGATTATTTTTTTAATATTGCCAAAATGTTAAAGTTTTCTTATAAAATTGTGACTTTTGTCGAGTAAAAATGACGACTCTTTTCATAAAGTTGCCCAAATGTTAAGCTTTTTTTGTTAAATTGCGACTGTTATTGAGTAAAATTCCAACTTTTATCATAATATTGCACACATGTTCAGTTTTTCTTGTAAAATGTTGACTTTGTGCTGAGTAAAATTGCGACTTTTATTATATAACTGCCAAAATGTTAAGTTTTTCTTGTGAAATTGTGAGCTTTTTCCTGTGAAATTCCAACAAGTTTTTTTTAATAATTGCATAGTATGTATATAATATTAATGTTGTAAATACTAATCTTTATATATCTAAAAATCTAATCAAATCAAATCAAATCAACTTTATTTATGAAGGGCGGTCCTAAAGAGGTAGGCATTTATCTCAGGTCTCAAGAAGGTGTGTGTGCGTGTGTGTGTGTGTGTGTGTGTGTGTGTGTGTGTGTGTGTGTGTGTGTGTGTGTGTGTGTGTGTGTGTGTGTGTGTGTGTGTGTGTGTGTGTGTGTGTGTGCTTGTGCTTGTATTTCTAACCTTCTTGAGACATCAACAAGGAAAAAGTACTTTTCATATGAGGACAAGGTGAACAAGTTAGGACCCGAATCATGGTCCCAATACGGAAAACCATTGCATCTAATACAGAATGTCTCATTTGCACCCCTAGTGGTGACATCGATCAAAATGAGTGTCGGTTTTAAAAATGCTCCCCTTTATGGCCAACATATGAAATAACAAGTGTGTGTAAGAAATTGAAATGTGCCCCCTTTGGCCAAAATTAATTTTAAAAAAATAATTAAAAAAATATGTATATAGAGACATACTGTAATAACTTGAAGTAAATAATGAAGATTAAAAACCAATTAAAAAACTAAAGATTAAAAAAATGAAAACAATTACTAAAAGCAGTCTTTTTCTCACAGTGTCAATTTTTTTTTTTATAAAATTGGGAACAATTTCTGATATTCTTTCTGTTTCTGTAACATTGCAAGATTTTCTCGTAAAATGATTACTTTTTCATGCAAAATGGTGACGTTTTTTTTCACATAAAATTCTGGCTTTTATCAAATGTTGCCAATTTTTTTTGTTGTTCTTGTAAAAAAGTGCCATTTTTGGAGTAAAATTATGACTTTTGTCATAATCTTGCCTAGTAAAATTCCAATTATTTTTATAATATTGCCAACATTTTAAAGTTTTCCTATAAATGGTGACTTTTGTCGAGTAAAACTACGACTCTTTTCATAAAATTGCCAACATTTTAAGCTTGTCTTGTAAAATTGCGACTGTTATTGAGTAAAATTCTAACTTTTATCATAATAATGCACACATGTTCAGTTTTTCTTGTACAATTTTGACTTGCGTTGAGTAAAATTACGACTTTTATTATATTACTGCCAAAATTGTAAGTTTTTCTTGTGAAATTGTGAGCTTTGTCTTGTGAAATTCCAACTCATTTTTCACAACAAGCTGTTTTATATTTGCATCGTATGTATATATTATTAATGTTGTAAATGCAAATCTTTATATATCTACAAAGGCTGGTCCTAAAGAGTTAGGCATTTATCTTAGGTTTCAAGAAGGTAACAAATACAAGAATGTGTAAGTGTGTGTGTGTGTGTGTGTGTGTGTGCTTGTATTTCTACCCTTCTTGAGGCATCAACAAGGAAAAAGTAGCTTCCATATGAGGAGGTGTGAACAAGTGATGACATAAATCATGGTCCCAATACGGAAAACCATTGCATCTAATAGAGAATGTCTCATTTGCACCCCTGGTGGTGAAATCTATCAAAATGAGTGTCGGTTTTAAAAGTGCTCCCCTCTGGTCAACATATGAAATAACAAGTGTGTGTAAGAAATTAAAATGCGCCCCCTTTGGCCAAAATTAATTTAATTAAAATAAAAGAAATGTATATAGAGACATACTGTAATAACAAAGTAAATAATGAAGATTAAAAACCAATTAAAAAACTAAAGATAAAAAAAAATTAATTTCTCTCACAATGTGTCGACTTTTTTCTTATAAAATTGGGAACAATTTCTGATATTCTTTCTGTTTCTGTAATATTGCAATATTTTCTGGTAAAATTATTAGTTTTTTATGTAAAATTATTACTTTTTAATGCAAAATGGTGACATTGGTAACATTCTGACTTTTATGACAATATTGCCAATTATTTAGTTGTTCTTGTAAAACAGTGCCATTTTTGAAGTAAAATTCATAATTTGCCAAGTACAATTCCAATTACTATTATAGTATTGCCAACATGTTAAAGTTTTCTTATAAAATTTTGACTTGAGTAAAAATTACGACTCTTTTCATAAAATAATAATAATAATAATAATGGATTAGATTTATATCGCGCTTTTTCTATTGTTAGATACTCAAAGCGCTCACAGAGAAGTGGGAACCCATCAATCATTCACACCTGGTGGTGGTAAGCTACATTTGTAGCCACAGCTGCCCTGGGGTAGACTGACGGAAGCGAGGCTGCCAGTTTGTGGCTACGGCCCCTCCGACCACCACCTACCATTCATTCATCATTCATTTCCCCGGTGTGAGCGGCACCGGGGGAAAAGGGTGAAGTGTCCTGCCCAAGGACACAACGGCAGCGATTTTTTGGATGGTAAGAGGCGGGGAGCGAACCTCCAACCCTCAGGTTTCTGGCACGGTTGCTCTACCCACTACGCCACGCCAATTGCCAAAATGTTAAGCTTTTTTTGTTAAATTGCGACTGTTATTGAGTAAAATTCCAACTTTTAACATAATATTGCACAAATGTTCCGTTTTTCTTGTAAAATTTGGACTTGCGCTGAGTAAAATTACGACTTTTATTATATTACTGCCAAAATGTTAAGTTTTTCTTGAGAAATTGTGACCTTTTTCTTGTGAAATTCCACCAATTTTTTCACAACAAGCTGTTTTATATTTGCATCGTATGTAAATATTATTCATGTTGTAAATACACATCTTTATATATCTAGAAAGGCTGGTCCTAAAGAGGTAGGCATTTATCTCAGGTCTCAGGAAGGTAAGAAATACAAGAATATGTGTGTGGGTGTGAGTGTGTTAGAGAGCGTAATGTCCCCCCTATGGTTTGTTGGCTGGTGGTGCACTCCCTGCTCCACTTCTCAGTCTCCATGAAGAAGGATTAAATTAGCATGTGTGTGTGTGTGTGTGTGTGTGTGCTCTCAAGATGGAAGGGGGTAAGCAGAGTGCTGAAGCAGCGGATTTTTTCAGCAAAGAGAGGGAACAGTGTGGGGGGGCAAAAATAGATAAAGCAGCAAGATTTTGATAGCCGGCTGGAAGGGCGATATTAGCCAATAAATGAATGGCGGGACAGGACACACACACACACACACACACACACACACACACACACACACACACACACACACACACACACACACACACACACACACACACACACACACACACACACACACACACACACACACACACGCCACCCCGTGTGTGTGTGTGTGTGTGTGTGTGTGTGTGTGTGTGTGTGTGTGTGTGTGTGTGTGCAAAGTGATAAAGAGTGTATTTATTTGATATGTTATAGCTTGTTGGTGGTCTTGGCCAGGATCGGACCCTCAGTTGTGCTATGGAGAAGCTCCAAGTGGCAAGAACCATACGTGGTTGCAACAAAACCGTGAGGTTGCCAAGGATAGTAACTCCAGTTTGCTCAAAGGTGGGGAAATATTCCCTGAACAGCAGAAGATGGATTAGTACCAAGTAGTTTGTACAGTATACCGGTACAAGTCCATCCGCAGTCTGCAGTGTTTGAGCTACTTCTAAATCACTAATCCTGGCCTCCATGGCGACAAATAAAGTATGTTTCTTTCAAGTATTATTATCACTGCAGGATGAGGAATAGCTAAACATGCTTCACTACACACCGTGGCTCACCCGCATCATCAGCGGTGACCCCAGTTCCTGAATGTAAACAAATGCCATGGGTGGATCTACACCTGACATCCACTATAATGATACCAAGTACAGGGGCCATACTTATCAAGCTTCTTAGAGTGCCATTTTACACTTAAGTCCTGAGAATTTGCGAAATTTAGTCCTACTCTCAAAATTAAGAATAAAAGCTTTTTATCAACGTTCTTAAGTCTAAGAATCACTCCTACTCTCCACGATATTCAAGAGACCTTCAGAGGTGTCTTAAGTGGTTAGGAGTTGCCAGCAGGGGATGGCACTGAGGCGAGAGAGACGTGCGCGAACATTCAGGGAGCGGAACGATGTTCTGGATTTGTTTGATGACGAGCAGCTGATCAAATGGTATCGTTTAGACAGAGCGGGTATTATTTTTGTCACAGATTTAATACTTTTCGATTCCATGTTGATTTCTGCATGTGGCTGCAGTGGGCTAGTATATATAGAGCCACCCACACCAGTTTCAAATTAGTTGCCTAATTAATGAATTGGAAAGAAAATGTTATGACAGTAGCGTATGTGTGTGGTGAGTGACGTCAGTGAGTGTGTGGGCGAGAGAAGAGAGGGAGCGGGTAGCGTGAGTGCCGGCGGGGACTAGTTTGTTTTGTATTATTTTGTAGTTTATTGTCAAAATATACACTCCCATTGTCCACTTAAATATTTCCAAGATATTTCTTTATTCTTAGACAACGGATTCCCTTCCGTGATTGGTCATTTCTATGGACACAGAAATGACGTCACCTAAAATTCCGTTTACGGCACATAGTAATGTCGTAATTCAGCTCTGAGTGTGACACTTAAGATTCAGTCCTACACTTCGCTGAAAGTGTGAGTAAGACGCTTGATAACTAACTTATAAGTGCAGCTTTCAGCGAAGAATTTATTTACTCTTAAGTCAACTCTTAGCAGACTTCTTAGGAGTAATTCTGAGAAGCTTGATAAGTACGGCCCCTGGAGCGTATCTAGTCGATACTATGATTACATCGATATAAAATTCATATTATGTTTATAAACTCAGTAAATACGTCCCTGGACACATGAGGACTTTGAATATGACCAATGTATGATCCTGTAACTACTTGGTATCTAATAGATACCAAAAAGTGTGGTATCATCCAAAACTAATGTAAAGTATCAAAGAAGAGAATAATAAGTGATTATTACAATTTAACAGAAGTGTAGATAGAACATGTTAAAACAGAAAGTAAGCAGATATTAACAGTAAATGAACAAGTAGATTAATAATTAATTTTATACCACTTGTCCCTCATAAAGTAGACAAAATAATAGGTGTATAAATGACACAATATGTTACTGCATACGTCAGCAGACTAATTAGGAGTCTTTGTTTGTTTACTTACTACTAAAAGACAAGTTGTCTAGTATGTTCACTATTTTATTTAAGGACAAACTTGCAATAATAAACATATGTTTAACGTACCCTAAGATTTTTTGTTAAAATAAAGCCAATAATGCCATTTTTTGTGGTCTTCTTTATTTAGAAAAAAGTATTGAAAAGTTTAAAAATACATGTTGGTAAAATATTGGTATCGAGACAACACTAGTATCAAGAACCCTCAACTTTTAGTTGTTTTTTTTTGCCAAATTTCTAGAGCCAGACTATGCTCTACCAGACGTCCTAGTCTTACACCCAGGACAACATGTATACTATATGTGGTATACATCATTGTTAAAAATACCACTGAGTACCTCACAATACCTACATGAAGAAATGGGAAAAAACTACAGTAGGAATGGGGATTGATGCGTATGGGCCCCATTTGTCGCGGTTTACCCGACACATGAAACGTGACAAATTGGGATTAAACAAAGCACAAAGCCAGTGAATTTGACATGTTGTGTAAATGGTAAATAAAAAGAGAATACAATGATTTGCAAATCCTTTTCAACTTATATTCCATTGAACAGACTGCTAAGACAAGATACTTAACGTTCAAACTGGTAAACGTTATTTTTTTGCAAATATTAGCTAATTTGGAATTTGATGCCTGCGACGTGTTTCAAAAAAGCTGGCACTAGTGGCAAAAAAGACTGACAAAAGTTGAGGAATGCTCATCAAACACTTATTTGGAACATCCCACAGGTGAACAGGCTAATTGGGAACAGGTGGGTGCCATGATTGGGTATAAAAGTAGATTCCATGAAATGCTCAGTCATTCACAAACAAGGTCACCACTTTGTCAACAAATGCCTGAGCAAATTGTTGAACAGTTTAAGAACAACATTTCTCAACCAGCTTTTGCAAGGAATTTAGGGATTTCACCATCTACGGTCCGTAATACCATCAAAAGCTTCAGAGAATCTGGAGAAATCACTGCACAAATGCGATGATATTATGGACCTTGGATCCCTCAGGCGGTACTGCATCAAAAAGCAACATCAGTGTGTAAAGTATATCATCACATGGGCTCGAGAACACTTAAAAAAACCACTGTGAGTAACTACAGTTGGTCGCTACATCTGTAAGTGCAAGTTAAAACTCTCCTATGCAAAGCCAAAGCCATTTATCAACAACACCCAGAAATGTTGCCAGCTTCGCTGAGCCCGACCGAGCTCATCTAAGATGGACTGATGCAAAGTGGAAAAGTGTTCTGTGGTCTGACGAGTCCACATTTCAAATTGTTTATGGAAACTGCGGACGTCGTGTCCTCCGGACCAAAGAGGAAAAGAACCATCCGGATTGTTCTAGGCGCAAAGTGTAAAAGCCAGCATGTGTGATGGTATGGGGGTGTATTAGTGCCCAAGACATGGGTAACTTACACATCTGTGAGGGCAACATTAATGCTGAAAGGTACATACAGGTTTTGGAGCAACATATGTTGCCATCCAAGCAACGTTACCATGGACGCCCCTGCTTATTTCAGCAAGACACGTGTTACAACTGCATGGCTTCGTAGTAAAAGAGTGCGGGTACTAGACTGGCCTGCCTGTAGTCCAGACCTGTCTCCCGTTGAAAATGTGTGGCGCATTATGAAGCCTAAAATACCCCATTGAGACTCCTGTTGAACAACTTAAGCTGTACATCAAGCAAGAATGGGAAAGAATTCCACTTCAAAAATGTGTCTCCTCAGTTCCCAAACCTTTACTGAGTGTTGTTAAAAGGAAAGGCCATGTAACACAGTGGTGAAAATGCCACAGTGACAACTTTTTTGCAATGTGTTGCTGCCATTCGATTCTAACTTAATGTATATTTGCAAAAATGTGCCAACTTCACTGGTTTTGTACTATCCACCTTAGCTCTGAATATCTTACAATGTGTTGTGTGGCCATTTCAACTTCAAGTTGCGATGTAGAGCGGCGCTTTCCGTCATTTTCAGCAGACTGCATTGCAAAAACGCCCCTCCCCTCACGCGAGCTCCACCCAGGAATGGGGCCGTATGAATCCCTTCCCTACTGTATGTCAAATTATGCTTTCAGTCATTTTCAGCAGACTCCCCCCCCCCCTCTCTTCCTCTCATGCGAGATCCACCCGGGAATAAAATCCCTTTCCCTAATGTATATTGACAACTGGGAGACATTTTGAGAACAATGCGAACAATAACGGCGGCCGCCATTTGCGTGCCGACGTGTATGCAAAAGACATCAAAAAAAAAAAAAAAAAAAATATGCCTTTCTTAGTTGTTTTGAAGAAGATGAACACAAACAAAAAAGACGCATCACAAGATTTTTTAAAAATCTGTTTGAGCGTGACTCATCCTCGCTTTTAAACTTTCTGTGACTGCCTTGCTGATGGGACGTTAAAGAACGACACGTCATTCTCTCACACACACACACACACACACACACACACACACACACACACACACACACACACACACACACACACACACACACACACACACACACACACACACACACACACACACACACACACACACACACGCACACACACACACACACACACACACACACACACACACACTTTAATTCCTCCAACTAATTTCACAAGCAATTAGTCAGACTTTCTGCAGGCCCTTCCCAGGCCTTCCAGTCAGGGCAAGTGTAATTTATCAAGTCACTTTGCCCGAGGCGGCCATCTCGGCTTTGATGGCTCGCCTCTGGGATTCCAGCCAATGATCTCCGGTGGAATCCAAAAAGTTAAGCAAATATGCCGAGGTGTCATCTTTGAAGCATCCCACGCTTTGGAGTTGAGAGCTGCTCGTCATCGCGACCCCTAAGTCCGCAGGGCAGGTGGTTCAACAAGAAAGGTGCAAAGTTATGGTAGCCGGAGGGAAGATGCATTTGGAACAACCCCCCCCGCGGATACTACAACTCATCAATATTCGTAACTTTTTTTTTTACCCCCGAAAAAAAATGTCTGGCTTTTCTTTTGTCGTCATAAAGTGTCTTGCTGTGTCGCTGGTCAGTATTCATACCTGCGAGGTGAAGTTAGCGCCACTCTGAAGCCAGTGATGACTCCTCTGGTTTAGGGACCGTCAGTAAATTACTTGCACATTTCACTCGTCGATAGCTTTTCAGTCATGTGACCTAGGAATCCAAAAATAATTTGGCTCCCGTGGATGTGAGCCAAATATGATTACAAAGCCAAAAAGTCCTGTAGTGGGAATATTTCAGCTTCAAATCGGATGGGCAATATGAGCCCATCAACTTGATTTGAGTTTTAACCATTTTCAAAATCTTTAAACCCCTTTAATAATACTTTTTAATTACTTTAATGATGTTTGTTCATCATAACTATACCTGGCTCAGGCATTGGTTTTTCCAGATTTTTTTCATTTTTTTCATTTTTTTAAAAATGTTTGCAAATTTCAACCGTCAATAGCTTTTTAGTTATGTCATCTAAAAAACAAAAACTGTTTTAATGTTGTTTGGTTGTCATTTCTATACTTTGGTACCACGTTTTTCCAGATTTTAGTTTTAATAAAATGGTCAGCAGCTTTAGTCATGTGACATGGAATCCCAGAACCACTGAGTTTTGTTCATCAGAATGTTGTTTTTCCAGATTTTACATTTTTTAAACATTTTTTAAACATTTTTTTAACATTTTTTTCCAATTACTCTTTAATCATGTGACCTACAAACTCAAAACTACTTTCATATTGTTTATCATTAGTATAATTGGCTCAGATTTGTATTTTAATATATGTTTTTTTTATTTTTAACAAATTTCAAACTTTCAATTTTCAATAGCTTTTCAGTCATGTGACCTAGGAATCCAAAAATAATTTGGCTCCCAAGGATGTGAGCCAAATATGATTACAAAGACAAAAATTCCTGTTGTGGGAATATTTCAGCTTAAAATCAGATGGGCAATATGAGCCCATCAACTTGATTTGAGTTTTAATAATTTTCAAAATCTTAAAACCACTTTAAAAATACTTTTGAACTACTTTAATATGCATTAATGATGTTTGTTTATCATAACTATACCTGGCTCAGGCGTTGGTTTTTCCAGATGTTGTATTATTTTCTTTTTTTGAAAATTTTTTGCAAATTTCAACCGTCAATAGCTTTTTAGTTATGTCATCTAAAAAACAAAAACTGTTTTCATGTTGTTTGTTTGTCATTTCTATACTTTGGTACCACATTTTTCCAGATTTTAGTTTTAATAAAATGATCAATAGCTTTACTCATGTGACGTGGAATTCCAAAACCACTTTGATTTTTGTTCATCAGAATGTTATTTTTCCAGATTTTACATATATTTTTTAATTTTTTAAACATTTTTTTCCAATTGCTTTTTAGTCATGTGACTTAAAAACTCAAAACTACTTTCATATTGTTTATCATTAGTATAATTGACTCAGATTTGTATTTTAATATATGTTTTTTTAATTTTTTTAAACAAATTTCAAACGTTCAATTGTCAATAGTTTTTCAGTCATGTGACCTAGGAATCCGAAAATAATTTGGCTCCCACGGATGTGAGCCAAATATGATTACAAAGCCAAAAAGTCCTGTTGTGGGAATATTTCAGCTTAAAATCAGATGGGCAGTTTTAATCATATTCAAAATATTAAAACCACTTTTAAAATATTTTTTAACTACTTTAATATACTTTAATGATGTTTGTTTATCATAACTATACCTGGCTCAGGCGTTGTTTTTTCCAGATTATATTTTCTTCATTTTTTTTGAAAATGTTTGCAAATTTCAACCGTCAATAGCTATTTAGTTATGTCATCTAAAAAACAAAAACTGTTTTCATGTTGTTGTTTGTCATTTCTATACTTTGATATCACGTTTTTCCAGATTTTAGTTTGAATAAAATGGTCAATCGTTTTAGTCATGTGACGTGGAATCCCAGAACCTCTCATCAGAACTATACTTGGCTCGCGTGTTGGTTTTTTCTTCCCCTTTTTTAAAATATTTTCGCAAATTTCGATCGTCAAAAACTTTAGTCATGTGACCACTTTTATAATGTTTGTACATTATTACTATACTTGGCTCATGCATTAGTTTTTCCACATTATTTTATTTTGACATTTTTGCAAATTTTGACCGTCAATAGCATTTTAGTCATGTGACACACGCATGCTACTCTCATAAGTTTACCAGCTCCTCTGTTGTGCACATGTAGATAAATAACATGTAGCTACATAACATGTATCACTTTACCCCGCAATGGGTCTGCTAATATCCGCTTTCCAGTCAGAATTCGAGGCCGCCGATTTGTGACAATCTGGTTGCTTTATTATTAGTTTTGCAGGACACAACCAGACCCATTCATCACTTTACTGCGCAGTGCATGCGCTACCTCTCTCTCTCTCTCTCTCTCTCTCTCTGTACTCGGCCATTCAGTCACTGACGTCACTCAGACAACACGTTGACATTCTCACAAACACACATACTGTACTCTACTCTCATAAGTTAACAGCTGCTGCACATGTAGATACTGTACATAACATGTAGATACATAAGATGTCGATACATAACATGTAGATACATAACATGTAGAAACGTAGACGCGCACACAGCTGCTTGGATGGATGCCAAATATTAGTGCATTAGGACCGCCCATTTAACGTCAACTAATGTAGGTGATTAAAGTATTATACAAACATCGGGTCTGGTTCAAATATAGAGATGAGGGTCTTTAATGAAGTGCTTCGAGAGGCTGGCAAAGGAATACATTGTCTCCAGACTTCCCACCCACATTTGACCCATACCAGTTTGCTTATCGCCCTAACCGCTCCACAGAGGACGCCATCTCCTCTGCACTCCACCTGAGCTTAGAACATTTGGAAGGAAAGGACACACGTGCGGATGTTGTTCCTGGACTTCAGCTCGGCATTCAACACCATCATCCCGCAGCACTTGGTGAGCAAACTGCCCCCCCTTGGATTCAGTACCCCCCTATGCAACTGGCTGCTTGACTTCCTCACAGACAGACCCCAGTCTGTGAGAGTGGGCAACAACACCCCCAGTGCCATCTCCCTGAGCACCGGCTCCCCCCAGGGCTGCGTCCTGAGTCCACTGCTGTTCACGTTGATGACCCATGACTGCTGCACCAGGTCCACTACTAACCACATTGTGAAGTACACGACAGTAGTGGGCCTCATCCGTGACAACAACAACATGGACTACAGGGAGGAGGTGAAACATCTGGTTGACAGGTGCAGAACCAACAACCTGGTCCTGAACGTCGACAAGACCAAGGAGATCATCGTCGACTTCAGGAGACACCAGTCCAGCCACGCTCCACTCTTCATCAACGGCACAGCAGTGGAGATGGCAAGCAGCACCAAGTTCCTGGGGGTGCAGATAACTAACAATATGACCTGGTCCCTACACACCGGAACTCTTGTAAAAAGAGCTCAGCAGCGCATGCACTTTTTGCGTGGGATGAAAAGAGCACAGTTCCCTCACCCCGTTCTCAGCACATTCTACAGAGGCACTATAGAAAGCCTACTGACCAACAGCATCTCTTTCTGGACTGGAGCCTGCAGTGCCTCAGACTGGAAGTCTCTGCAAAGAGTGGTGAGGACGGCGGAAAAGATCATCAGGACTCCTCTTCCTCCTATGCAGGAGATGGCAAAAAGCCGCTGCCTGAACAGGGCTCAGAAAATCTGCAGAGACTCCTCCCACCCCCACCAAGGGCTGGACTCTAGAAAGAGGTTCCGCAGCCTCTGAAGCAGAACCTCCAGGTTCTGTAACAGCTTCTTCCCTCAGGCCGTAAGACTCTTGAACGCATCATAATAATCCCCTCAATTCCCCCCAAAAATGGATAAACTGGCTGGAATATAAAGACAATATAACATACATCCATAAGTTGCTGAATTTTTCCCCCAAGGATCAATAAAGTACTTTCTATTCTATTCTATTCTAAACGTGGATGCATATGCAAAAGTGCAATATATTCATCTGTACAGTAATCTATTTATTTATATCTGCACCTTATTGCTCTTTTATCCTGCACTACCATGCATTACTTTGTGAATCCCTCACAAAGTAAATTGTCATTCAAGACAGCTTTGAAGATACACCTATTATACGTGAATTTTTAATACTGGTTTTAACTAGCTTTTTATCTCATGTTGTATTTTTCCTTTGTATAATGTCTGGTAATGCATGTATTCTTTGTATTTTAATTTTGTATGCTCCTATATGGACCCCAGGAAGACTAGCAGTCACCTTGGCATCAGCTAATGGGGATCCATTCAATAAACAATAAACAATAAACAATAAACAATAAACAATAAACCATGAGCTAATGCAACAAAATTTCGTTCTTATCTGTACTGTAAAGTTCAAATTTGAATGACAATAAAAAGGAAGTCTAAGTCTAAGTCTTTAATTTGACTTGCTGTTGTACTCTGTCTCAAAGTGTTAACATGTTCTCAATGTTTCCTTACCATTATTGCTATGTTGTCTATTATTGTTGGTATTTTGTCTATTACCATTGCCGGTATGTCCATTCTTCCTACATTGTTGATACAAATTGTTGATATAGTGTAATAATTATTGTTACCTGTGGTAATGCCACCATGATACAGCATTTGTATTATAATCCTTGAACAAAGTAAGAGTGAAACTCAATGTATTAATCACTGACTGGAGAACTGGGGGTGGGATTAAATAAATTATCTTCTTCCCACCCCCTTTCAGGCAAAACTGGACAATCATGCTTACATACTGTGCGTTACCTTTTGCATTATATTCATTTATATTGTTATGTATTGTCTACCTTGTACTTTTTTTTCTAATGTCATTGCCTGAAATAAATGAATAAATGAAAAAATATATAATAATAATGTGATATGACTGAATTTTGGAACAAATTACTACAATTGGTGTTTTATCTTTAACAAAAGTGTGTTTTACCTGCAACATGTCTTATCTGTGTACATTCATCCATAGTTGTGTTTTTAGTACTCACTAATAATTGTATTTTTCTTAAAGCACAGACCAGGATTGGCAACCATAAATCATGAAGCATTTAATATAATGTCAATAAAGCTTTTTTTTTATTATATTCTAATCGAATCCATCATTATGGCAGACTTTATGTCATATGGAGAATTGTAAATTGTACAATATAAAACATTTATTGTATTGTAAGATGTTCTGTTAAAATAAAGCCAATATTGAAATAGTTGGTAGTTCCCTTTATTTAGAAAAGTATTAAAAAAGTATCAATATACACTACCGTTCAAAAGTTTGGGGTCACCCAAACAATTTTGTGGAATAGCCTTCATTTCTAAGAACAAGAATAGACTGTCGAGTTTCAGATGAAAGTTCTCCTTTTCTGGCCATTTTAAGCGTTTAATTGACCCCACAAATGTGATGCTCCAGAAACTCAATCTGCTCAAAGGAAGGTCAGTTTTGTAGCTTCTGTAACGAGCTAAACTGTTTTCAGATGTGTGAACATGATTGCACAAGGGTTTTCTAATCATCAATTAGCCTTCTGAGCCAATGAGCAAACACATTGTACCATTAGAACACTGGAGTGATAGTTGCTGGAAATGGGCCTCTATATACCTATGTAGATATTGCACCAAAAACCAGACATTTGCAGCTAGAATAGTCATTTACCACATTAGCAATGTATAGAGTGTATTTCTTTAAAGTTAAGACTAGTTTAAAGTTATCTTCATTGAAAAGTACAGTGCTTTTCCTTCAAAAATAAGGACATTTCAATGTGACCCCAAACTTTTGAACGGTAGTGTACATTTTGGTACTGGTACCAAATCATTGGTATCGGGACAACCCTAGTTTGTACATTATTACTATACTTGGCTCATGCGTTACTTTTTACACATTAATTATTTTCATTTGACATTTTCGCACATTTTGATCGTCAATAGCATTTTAGTCATGTGACCTATAAACCCCTTTTATAATGTTCACTATACTAGGGAGAGTCTCTCCCATGTCCCTGATGGCGAGATAAGTCGGCGCCCACTGGTTATTCACCAACCAGGGACCGGAAGATGGCAAGGCCGAGTTGTGAGTAAACTCCAGTTGCCCAGCGAGGGACGTATCAAAATAGTCAGAGTCGTCGCTATTGTTCATCACCCACGCGGCGACACACCAGTGAGCCGTTGCCATTTGCTCAGCGCAATTGCTCGAGTCATCAGCGGCTGAATTCACGCATTCACGCATGCATGTGAAGAAGGAGCGAGGTTCCACACCACTGCACGCAAATGGCCTCGTCTTTGCCAGAGATAACTTGTCCACAGAGTCTTTTAATTAGGCGTCTTTGTACCGTCGTAACTCTTGGAAATTAAAGTTGGGGATTCTGGACACTTTTCATCATCATGACGTCTATGCACATTAATTTCCGGCTGAGTTATCCTGCATCTAACCTGCACAACAAGTCTGAACGCCCACCATGAATGATTTATGACGGGGGGGCTACACACACACACACACACACACACACACACACACACACACACACACACACACACACACACACACACACACACACACACACACACACACACACACACACACACACACACACACACACACACACACACACACACACACACATCCGGAGCATCAGCTGGTCAGTGACCTCTCGGGGTGTGTGCACTCCAGTAACACGGTGCCGTGATGCCGGCGTTATCTGTTCTGCACCACACAATCGTGCCTGTGAGGCGACACGGAGGGCTTAGGGTGACTTCTCTTTCAAATTTGGCATTTGACTTAAAGCAGGGCGTGTAAATTGTCCCATCAATAACGTGATATCATCGCGCTCAGAATATATATATGCATATATATATATATATATATATATATATATATATATATATATATATATATATATATATATATATATATATATATATATATATATATATATGCATATATATATATATATATATATATATATATATATATATATATATATATATATATATATATATGCATATATATATATATATATATATATATATATATATATATATATATATATATATATATATATATATATATATATATATATATATATATATATATATATATATATATATATATCCCCTAAAAAGCGGGGAAACCTGTGAAACAGGCTTGTAGGGATGAAATAGCCTGTGTTTTTTCCTGACCTAACGTGTATATATATATATATATATATATATATATATATATATATATATATATATAGTAGGGATGTCCGATAATGGCTTTTTGCCAATATCCGATATTTCCATATTGTCCAACTCTTTAATTATCGATACCGATATCAACCGATACTGATATCAACTGAAACTTATATATACTGTTTTTTATGTTGATTTAATAAAAAAAATAAATTAGAAAAATAAAATAAAAACGATACCGATAATTAAAAAAACTAGAGATGTCTAAAAGCATTTATCGGCCGATAATATCGGCAGGCCGATATTATCGGCCGATAAATGCTTTAAAATGTAATATCGGAAATTATTGGGATCGTTTTTTTATTATCAGTGTCGTTTTTTTTGTGTTTTATTTTTTATTTTTTTTAAATCAACATAAAAAACACAAGATACACTTACAATTGGTGCCCAACCCAAAAAAACTCCCACCCCCATTTACACTCATTCACAAAAAAGGGTTGTTTCTTTCTGTTATTAATATTCTGGTTCCTACATTATATATCAATATATATCAATACAGTCTGCAAGGGATACAGTCCGTAAGCACACATGATTGTGCGTGCTGCTGGTCCACTAATAGTACTAACCTTTAACAGTTAATTTGACTCATTTTCATTAATTACTAGTTTCTATGTAACTGTTTTTATATTGTTTTACTTTCTTTTTTATTCAAGAAAATGTTTTTAATTTATTTATCTTATTTTATTGTATTAATTTAAAAAAAAAAAAAGGACCTTATCTTCACCATACCTGGTTGTCCAAATTAGGCATAATAAATAATGTGTTAATTCCACGACTGTATATATCAGTATCGGTTGATATCGGTGTTGGTTGATATCGGTATCGGTAATTAAAGAGTTGGACAATATCGGAAATCGGCAAAAAGACATTATCGGATATCCATAAAAAAAACGATACCGATAATTTCCGATATTACATTTTAAAGCATTTATAGGCTGATAATATAAATGTCCGATATTATCGGACATCTCTAATATATAGTCAAGGTTTCTGTGGTTTATCCATCAACGGCACAGCAGTGGAGATGGTAAGCAGCACCAGGTTCCTGGGGGTGCAGATAACTGACAATATGACCTGGTCCCTACACACTGGAGCTCTTGTAAAAAGAGCTCAGCAGCGCATGCACTTTTTGCGTGGAATGAAAAGAGCACAGCTCCCTCCCCCCATTCTAAAGAGGCACTATAGAGAGCCTGCTGACCAACTGCATCTCTGTTTGGACTGGAGCCTGCAGTGCCTCAGACTGGAAGTCTCTCCAGAGAGTGGTGAGGACGGCAGAAAAGATCATCAGGACTCCTCTTCCTCCTATCCAGGAGATCGCAAAAAGCCGCTGCCTGACCAGGGCTCAGAAAATCTGCAGAGACTCCTCCCACCCCCACCAAGGATTGTTTTCACTGCTGGACTCGAGAAAGAGGTTCTGCAACCTCAGAATCAGAACCTCCAGGTTCTGTAACAGCTTCTTCCCTCAAGCCGTAAAACTCTTGAACGCATCATAATAATCCCCTCAGTTCCCCCCAGAAATGGATGAACTGGCTGGAATATAAAGACAATATAACATACATCCATAAATGTGGATGCATATGCAAAAGTGCAATACATTTATCTTTACAGTAATCTATTTATTTATATCTGCACCTTATTGCTCTTTTATCCTGCACTACCATGAGCTAATGCAACTAAATTCTGTTCTTATCTGTACTGCAAAGTTCAAATTTGAATGACAATAAAAGGAAGTCTAAGTCTGGATATTATTTTAATATGATATGTAATTAATATAATGGATATTAAGTGAGAGTTTGACTCCTTCATTGTTGACTTATGTGACGACCATCTTAAAGTGTTGTAAACCAGAAATATCAAGCAGTTAAAATGTGCCAAACAGGGTTAAGTGTGGAGAGTGTTTTACATTTTACCCTTTATGCACTCTAATGGTTTCACATGGGTGGAATTTAGATTTGTTTTATGGTGTTTGGACAATTTTCATAAAAAGGTTCATTCAGTGAGCAAGTGTGTTATTTGCATTTTTGTATATTTTTATTTTTTGCGCCATGACTAGGGGAGGTCGTCTGGATTGTGTCATATAAATAAATGAATAGAATAAAGGAATAGAATAGAATACATCTTTATTGTCATTGTACATTGTACAACGGAATTGCAAGCAAACTTATTTAGTAAAGTTTAGTAAACTTATATGAAGCAAACTTTATGTAAGTAAATGCTGTGCTATATGTTAGAATAATTATGTATAAGTTATCACACAATGCTTAAAGGCCGTTGCTATAGTAATTATCTATTGTGCTCTTTTCTGCTTCGTGCAAGGGCACACAACTTGTTATCTTCCACGGCATATGAGGGGTGGCCTCGCCGCAGATGTTTTCTTTGTTTTAGCCCGCTAACAGCCAAGGACGTACCAGGACTTCAACGAAGATAAGACGACAGCACGCAGACGAAGCAGAGACAAGGAAATGACAAGGCCCCCAGCACATTCCGTCACGTATTGTGCGTACTGGAGCTGCTTTGCATAATGTGTGACCACTCCCTTTCGAAGCAGCCTCAGTGATGTTAACTAGGGAACTCTTGAATAAATAGAGGAGCGCGGGGGCTGTACCGTAGAGCGTGGTGGGAGACTGTAACTGAGTGTGCAACGCCAAACGTTTCTCCTCATGAGCAAAATTGAACTCTGTCTCTGCCTGATCCCTTGCTTCTTGTCTCATTTAATATAGTTCGGTGTTTGAACCTGACACTATAATATCAAAATACTTTCAAGGGTCATTGATCGGATTAGCTCACGTTGTCCACAAGATGGCAGCAAACATGTCGCATGCAGAGACCACCTGGCATTTCAGATTAGGCACTCCATTGAACTCATGAAGTCTCGCGGGGAAAATTGATGAAGCTGTCGGGCAGTTTGGACACCCCTGACTTAAAGGAAAAATGCCCATCATCCACAATCACACTTGTTTTTACCCTTGAATGTGCCTTCTAAATAGTGAAGAACTGCTAGTAAGAGGTTGCTAACAATGCAGGTAATTGGGAATCATATATTCCGCGTCTAAAAAACACTTCACCTGCATATTAAACAAGCTATAGTGACACTGTTACTGTAAGAGCTAACGCGGAGGAACTACTTTTCTGGCATAGTGACATCGCCTTGCTCCTCCAGCCGCTAGCTACTCGCTAGCTTGAGCTGATAATAAAGTTGGTTGCAACCCGCCATGAAATAAAGAAGGAGCTTGAGCTAATGAGCTAGTAAAAGGTATCTAACCAGTACAGTAGAAGGTTGTGGCTCCAAGCTGAGAAGTTGGTCAACTTTCCAAATCCACACCAACCAACTTGATACTTTATGGCTCTCAACAAATGGAACACAGCATTAAACTATAACCATTTGCTAAGAAGCATGCTTCATCCGAGGAGTGGAAATTATTTCGAATTTAGCAGTTCAAAGAGAGCATAGGTGCTGAAAGATACAGCCATCCCATCAGTCACTGTTTGACGTTGTCATCGGAAACATTTAGCTTAAGTGCTACACGATAACGGCCCACGGCTTTCAGCAAGCCTGCCAATATTGGCAACAAAGACAGAAAGGGCTTTCTTTGTTGTGGGTGTTGTTGACAGAAGTAGTGCAGAAGTAGTTGTTATGAATAGGAACGGCATATATCTTGTAATCATTAAAGAGCACATATAGGATTTTGCAGGCTATTTTGATTTTGTTTTATTTTTTTGAATTTTTATTAAAAAATTTTTTTAAGGATGGTACCGAATTCGCTACTTTAATAGGTACCAACCAAATGATGTTGGTAGTAGCGGGTACCAATTTACGTAAAATCAAACGGTACCATATTTCGACGACATGTGATGTCACATCCAGTTGCAGTCCCAAACATTTGGCGAAGAAACAAGCACTCAGGGGGGGGACTGGATCCAGGCAATGTTGCAATTTTCGATGCCAACAAAGCAAGAAGAATGAGCTCAGAAATACAGTAAGGCTCCACTTTTTAATTATATACATTTTACCAAATGACCTGTTGTGGGAATATTTCAGCTTCAAATGGGATGGGCAATATGAGCCCATCAACATGAACGAATAAGCGATAATGCTGTGATGAGAATAATAATAATAATAATAATAATAATAATAAAAAATGTATCCAAACTCATTTTTCCAACAGGGAAAAAACCCTGCATGTTCAATATTTATTTAAGTTAAATGTTAGCTTACAAAAAAAAGTACATTTTAGTTTGCGTATTTATTTAGAATAAAGTTATTTATCTTCCAATTACAGCACAATGGTATATCATTCTACAGTATTAGATGAACTTTTTTTTTTCGATTTTTGTGTGTATCTGGAAAACATCAAATCCATAAAAAGGAAAACAGCACAAAATCTAATTTTATGGCAATATTTTTTATGAAAATCAACCCTTTGTTTTCAAATCTGCCAAATATAGTAAAAATCGAAAAACGAACCTAACTTAGCGTTACAGAATTGGAAATGAAATGATTGGAAGGTACACGGACCGAAATTACTTGTTTTTATTCAAACCGGATAAAAGATAATAGATAATGAACCTTTTTCTGTTTTTGTTTTTTTTTAATTTTCACATCAAAAATTACATAAAAAAATAGATTTTTATGTAAAACTATTTTTCTATTCCAAACGTCCAAATCCATTGTTATTCTAATCCATGTTCATTTTCTACATAATAAGACTGCAATGTTTTATTTTCAATGTCCTACTCAAACCTAGATATTGAGAGAACAATACGACGAGAATAAGCAAAGTGTATATCAGGGGTCCCCAAACTTTTTAACTCGGGGGGCCGCATTGGGTTAAAAAAACTTGGCCGGGGGCCGTGCTGTATATATGATATATATATATATATATATATATATATATATATATATATATATATAATATATATATATATATATATATAATATATATATATATAATATATATATATATATATATAATATATATATATATATATATATATATATATATATATATATATGTACTGTATATATATATATATATATATATATATATATATTAAAAAGTTAGGTCAGCCTGTTTCGCAGTCTTCCCTGCTCTTTAGGGGAGATTTTACTGAAGTATATAAAATCCCCTGAAGAGCAGAGAACCCTGCGAAACAGGCTTGTAGGGATGAACTAGCCTCTGTGTTTTTTCCTGACCTAACGTATATTCCGCTCTACCCCGGTATTGAGCACTGTATAACGGATAAACCACAGAAACCTGAACTATATATATATATATATATATATATATATATATATATATATATATATATATATATATATATATATATATATATATATATATATATATATATATATATATTCCGAGCATATATATATATATATATATATATATATATATATATATATATATATATATATATATATATATATATATATATATATATATATATATATATATATATATATATTCAGAGAGAGTAACAAGCGGTAGGAAATGGATTAGAAAGGACATATTTAAAAGAATATATAATTACCCCCCCAAAAAATTATATATATATATATATATATATATATATATATATATATATATATATATATATATATATATATATATATATATATATATATATTTTTTTTTTTTTTTTTTTAACTTGGGCGGGCGGGCCGGCCTCGGCCCGCGGGCCGTAGTTTGGGGATCCCTGGTATATATTGATCAATACTATGCACTATATATATACGCAAATCCCTTAGGGGTGATGGACAGCGCCTGAAGAGCTGCAGCCTGCCACCGTGGCCCCCACTCCCTCCCCTCTATTGCTAGATATCTCGAGTTGTACGTTGTAATATGTATATGGACTTTACTTTGGAGGTTTTCTCCCGACTCCAGACTTAGGAGCCCAGTCTGTATTGTATTTTTTTACTCATCCTTCCTCAGCGTTTACCTTTTTCCCATCTTTTGCGGGCCGCCTTGTGGCGACCCATCAGCGTTCCTGTTCTGTAACCCTGTACACTGTTTGTTTGTCTAATCTTGAACGGGTTTGTGCTGAAAACAAAGTTTTGTTGTACTTGTGCAATGATAATAAAGACCTACCTACCTATGTATATATACAGTGGTCATACATCAGTACACAATCAATAAACATGCAAGCTAAATCCGGGGAAGTGAAATCATTTCCTTGGGCAGACGTGTCAATGATTCACCTGGCAAACAAATCAAGGCTGCCAAATGAATGGAGATGGCACCCGCATGTCTTCAACGCACCCTTTTGTTCCGCACACATCACCCTGCAATAATCCCGGGGCGCAAAAAAACCCAATTAAGAGTGGGAAAATCAAATTGATTGAGTATGAGTCATATCTTCAGGTGTCGCCCTGAGATACCCACGCAAGAGTGGATCGCCTGACTACGAAACATGGCGAGCGGCTAAATGAACAACGCGAGAAGATGAAGACAAAACAGACAATTAAAAGTAAAGAGGCAACTTGCTCATCACATCTGTTGTGTGTTGTATATGCTGTGTTGTGTGTTGTGTACGTTGTGCACACCACACACTTGGCACCTGTCGCCACGTCCCGGCAACACTTGAGACGACATATGGAGGCTCTCATCCAAAGCATCCGCAGAAAACCAATTGGGACGCAACCACACACAATACGGCAGCTTTGCCATGTCTATATGCAAAGTCACTAATTATTCACCTTCGGGGATGTGTTTTGATTACGTTGATCATTAACACCTGTGAGACGGTGTGGAAACAAGCAAACATTAATATGACGAATACCATTGTAAACAAGGACTATACAAACCCCAAAACCAGTGAAGTTGGCACGTTGTGTAAATGGTAAATAAAAACAGAATACAATGATTTGCAAATCCTTTTCAAGTTATCTTCAATTGAATAGACTGCAAAGACAAGATATTTCATGTTCGAACTGGAAAACGTCATTTTTTGCAAATATTAGCTCATTTGGAATTTGATGCCTGCAACATGTTTAGAAAAAAGCTGGCACGAGTGGCAAAAAAGACTGATAAAGTTGAGGAATGCTCATCAAACACTTATTTGGAACATCCCACAGGTGAACAGGCTAATTGGGAACAGGTGGGTGCCATGATTGGGTATAAAAGCAGCTTCCACACTGGTTTAAATGTAACTTAGATATTGGGTTTCACTATGTAAAAGCGCTTTGAGTCACTAGAGAAAAGCGCTATATAAATATAATTCACTTCACTTCACTTCCGTGTAATGCTCAGTCATTCACAAACAAGGATGGGGCGAGGGTCACCACTTTGTGAACAAATTGTCCAACAGTTTAAGGAAAACCTTTCTCAACCAGCTATTGCAAGGAATTTAGGGATTTCACCATCTACGCTCCGTGATATCATCAAAGGGTTCAGAGAATCTGGAGAAATCACTGCAGGTAAGTGGCAAATTGTTGCGTTGACCAGCATTCCTCCAATGGGGAATTCAAATTGCTAGTCTCTCCCAGATTCTTTTTATGGCAATACGCTGATGTTTATATTCAATCAACAGGCAGTAGTTGGTATTTTGTGGTTTATTCTCCAAGCTTAGAGGACAAACCTGATACCGACCCAGCACCCAAGCGTTCCCTAGCCCGGTCCAGATCGGTCTAGCTCGGTCTCCCCTCAAACCCCCGGAAGTCCCGTGATCTTCCCCTTCCTCCCCCTCCCCACCTGCTGTTTCCCCAGTCTAGCTGTGCTCCTTATCTTAGGAATGTAATGGCAGTCTCAACAAAGACAGCGCTCTGACTCTAACCAAGGACACTCGAATCCAAGCACTTTGTACCACATGAGACATTAGCTGATGTAAATATGACTATAGGAGTTTTTAGAAAGAAGTAACACTTAAATATGGATATGATTCTGATCTGCTTCCCACACCGTCAATCCCTCAGGCGGTACTGCATCAAAAAGTGACATCAGTGTGTTAAGGATATCACCACATGGGATCAGGAACACTTCAGAAAACCACTGTCAGTAACTACAGATTGTCGCTACATCTGTAAGTGCAAGTTGAAATTCTACTATGCAAAGCAAAAGCCATTTATCAACAACACCCACAAATGCCGCCGGAGGAAAAGAACCATCCGGACTGTTATAGACGCAAAGTGTAAAAGCCAGCATGTGTGATGGTATGGGGGTGTATTAGTGCCCAAGACACGGGTAACTTACACATCTGTGAAGGCACCATTAATGCTAAAGGGTACTGTGGATAATGCATATGTTTAAGAGCTATTTCTTTATTCATAATCATGTTTGAATCAGCTCATATTTTTCCTTAATTTTTCTCTCTCTCATGTAGTTTCTCTTTGTCTTCAGATTGCCTGTTTGGGCAGGGTCGTAAACCATCAGGAATGTGAATACAACCCCCAAGTCTCTCTTCTTATCAGTGTTGAGAGGAAGGGGGGGGGGGGGGGGGGGGGATGGGGGCTTTCTTTGTGTGAAAAGAGTTGCTTTGGCCTGTGGAATGCCAGATCAACTTGGGCTGCGCATTCGTATGTGTTGTTCGAGGCTGGTCTCTATTCTCAAATATTTGACAATAAATTACAAAATACCTATTCTGTGCTTGGTGGTACCTTTGAGTCAGTTTATATGTCATTAAGGAACCTGGGACTGACCAGCGCTTTACATCCCACTTGGAGGAACATCTGGTCAAACGCAACAGTACATACAGGTTTTGGAGCAACATATGTTACCATGGACGCCCCTGCTTATTTCAGCAAGACATTGCCAAGACACGTGTTACATCAACGTGGCTTCATAGTAAAAGAGTGCGGGTACTAGACTGGCCTGCCTGTAGTCCAGACATGTCTCCCATTGAAAATGTGTGGCGCATTATGAAGCCTAAAATAGCACAAGGGAGACCCCCGGACTGTTGAACAACTTAAGCTGTACATCAAGCAAGAATGGGAAATAATTCCACCTGAAAAGCTTAAAAAATGTGTCTCCTCAGTTCCCAAACCTTTACTGAGTGTTGTTAAAAGGAAAGGCCATGTAACACAGTGGTGAACATGCCCCTGTGACCACTTTTTTGCAATGTGTTGCTGCCATTAAATTCTAAGTTACTGATTATTTGTAAAAAGAAAATGTGTTTCTCAGTGCGAACATTAAATATCTTGTCTTTGCAGTCTATTCAATTGAATATAAGTTAAAAAGGATTTGCAAATCATTGTATTCTGTTTGTATTTACCATTTACACAACGCGCCAACTTCAGTGGTTGTGTACATTTGTCTTGTAGAAATGGGGCTTATGGCTCTTTGAAGGGAGTCGGATTGGAGGAGCCTATTCCTTTCAAAGAGCCATTTAAAAGACCGGCTGGCTAGCAATTAAAACAAATGTTCAACAGTTTTTTTTGCCAAGGAAACAATCACAAGTATTGTTATACAATAATGTGTGGATCAGAATAACTTAATTTACACAAATATTACTCTATTGGTAGGAATCATTTTAAAGTTGGCTATACTTTCATATTTCCAAGCCTTGGCAGTGACGTCACCAGTTTGAATTTTACTCATCTGAAAAGAAAAAATGTGCCGCCTCAATGTAGAAATACAATATAAATGATACAAATATGAGTACAAAATTGGTGTGTGTACGCTTACACTTCTACCCTTAGGATACAATGAACACCCCCTACCTGAAAAAATAACATACATATACACTATATTATAGAACATATTATACAGTATATAGTATTATTTAAATACAAAAGTGAATCCAAATGCTGCCAATTTTTTTTTAACAGACTCATTTTCTAGTCCAGAGTGTAGTGGGCAATTGCCGACGCTAAATTTGCACGTGCATAAAAAAAAATGTCTCTTAAAGGGGAACTGCACTTTTTATTTTTGACAGTAGCAGGTTAGACTACTCTAATGGCCTTCTCACTGGGCTCTCGAAAGCAGCTGCAGTACAGCCAGAATGCTGCTGCTCGAGTCCTGACTGGAACCAGGAAATATGACCACGTTAGTCCAGTGCTCAGGTCACTGCGCTGGCTTCCTGTTGTTTAGAGAATAGACTCTTCTTATGTACAAGTCTCCTCATGGTCTTCTGCCCAATTACATCTGACATGTCTTTGGGCAGTTTTGACCAGTATTTTAGGTCAAACTGTAATAATTGTGTAAATGTATCATTAAGTGCTTTAAAGGCCTACTGAAAGCCACTACTAGCGACCACGCAGTCTGATAGTTTATATATCAATGATGAAATCTTAACATTGCAACACATGACAATACGGCCGGGTTAACTTATAAGTGCAATTTTAAATTTCCCGCTAAACTTCCGGTTGGAAACGTCTTCGGATGATGCGTATGCGCGTGACGTCACGACGGCAACGGAAGTATTCGTACCCAATGTGTCACCGTAGAAACTGCTGTTTTCATCGAACAATTCCACAGTATTCTGGACATATGTGTTGGTGAATCTTTTGCAATTTGTTTAATGAACAACGAAGACTGCAAAGAAGAAAGTTGTAGGTGGGATCGGTGTATTAGCGGCTGGCTGCAGCAACACAACAAGGAGTACTTACTTGGATAGCAGACGCGCTAGCCGATGCTAGCCGCCAACGCATCTGTGATCGGGTGAAGTCCTTCGTCGCGCCGTCGGTCGCTGGAACGCAGGTGAGCACGGGTGTTGATGAGCAGATGAGGGCTGGCTGGCGTAGGTGGAGCGCTAATGTTTTTATCATAGCTCTGTGAGGTCCCGTTGCTAAGTTAGCTTCAGCGTCGCTAGCAACAGCATTGTTAAGCTTTGCCAGGCTGAGAATTATTAACCGTGTAGTTACATGTCCATGGTTTAATAGTATTGTTGATCTTCTGTCTATCCTTCCAGTCAGGGATTTATATATTTTGTTTCCATCTGCATTGGAGCCAGATGCTATCACGTTAGCTCAGTAGCTAAAGAGCTTCGCTGATGTATTGTCGTGGAGATAAAAGTCACTGTGAATGTCCATTTTGCGTTCTCGACTCTCATTTTCAAGAGGATATAGTATCCCAGGTGGTTTAAAATACAAATCCGTGATCCACAATAGAAAAAGGAGAGTGTGTGGAATCCAATGAGCCAGCTTGTACCTAAGTTACGGTCAGAGCGAAAAAAAGATATGTCTTTCACTGCATTCTAGTCCATCACTCTAACGTTCCTCATCCACGAATCTTTCATCCTGGCTCAAATTAATGGGGTAATCGTCGCTTTCTCGGTCCGAATCTCTCTCGCTCCATTGTAAACAACGGGGAATTGTGAGGAATCCTACCTCCTGTGACGTCACGCTACTTCCGGTATAGGCCAGGCTTTTTTTTATCAGCGACCAAAAGTTGCAAACTTTATCGTCGTCGTTCTATACTAAATCCTTTCAGCAAAAATTGGGCAATATCGCGAAATGATCAAGTATGACACATAGAATGGATCTGCTATCCCCGTTTAAATAAAAACATTTCATTTCAGTAGGCCTTTAAGTACACTATATTGCCAAAATAATTTGACCAGCCATCCAAATGATGAGAATCAGGTGTCCTCATCACTTGGCCCGACCACAGGTGTATAAAATCAAGCACTTAGGCATGGAGACTGTTTCTACAAACATGTGCAATCTGATGGACGAGTAAAGAGGCGACTCGCTTGATGTTATTTTAAAAAAATATTTAAAAAAATAAATTGCGACTGCTGTTTGTACATTGATCTTACATGAATGATGTCGTTCACAACAACACAAGCAGATCAGATGTGTATGGATTGCTCCTGCTAGCTTTAGCTTCGTAGTTTATTTATTTTTCATTTAGCCTTTATTTAACCAGGTAAAAGTCGACATTCACATTGTTTATGCAGGACGGGGACACATTATTTTCCCAAACCAATGTTCCTTCTCCTCACCATGACAACATTTCACTAACATTTATGTCAATTTCCCTGACATTACTTTGCGTTTGTCAGCCGATTGTTTTATCGGCCGATTATGTGACTCGTTCCGCGGTTACATGAGATCACGCCTTACTTTTTTGTTGAGTTTTAGCAACCATGGTGACATCCCAAACTACTAGTAGACCTGCTCTTTTTTCACTCATTGGCTCCTCATCTGTTTTACTGTCACAAATACAAATAGACGGGGTAGACATTGAAAGGGTAAAAGAAAACAAATTTTGGGGTGTAAAAATAGATGATAAAATGAATAGGAAACCTCATGTAAAAATATACAACATAAAGTAACAAGAAACACATCAATAATGAATAAAGCAAAACATGTTCTGGACCAAAAATCACTTCATATTCTTTAGTGTAACCATATCTGAGTTATTGTGCAGAAATATAGGGAAATACTTACAAAAGTACACTTTATTCACTAACAGGGTTACAAAAAAGGTCAATTAGAATAATACAAAATGTTGGATATAGAGAACATACAAACACTTGATTTAATCAATCGCAAATATTGAAATTCAACGATTTGGTGCATTAGCAAACAACTAAAATGATGTACAAAGCAAACTCTAACCTGCTAGCCAAGAATATACAACAATTCTTCTCAACAAAAGAGGAGAAATATAACCTTTGAGGAAAATGTAATTTAAAACGTTTGTATGCACGTACAACACTTAAAACCTTTAGCACATCCGTATGTGGAATTAGATCGTGGAATGGATGAACTAAAGAAATCCAACAAAGCACCATGATTGATCATGATTCAGTTTAAGAGACTGTTCAAACTACACGTGTTCACAAAGTACACAGATGAACAATTATCTATATTTTTTTAGATAACGATTAGTTATGAATTTAATATTTGTTTACCTACTATGGCATATTATTTGTTTATTCACTGTTCTGTTAGAGAGAACAAAGAAATGGGATAAAACGGCTACGTATGAAAAGGTGTCACGGCCCGGGCGCATTCCAGTGCGCATTCACCTATCTGTGCGCTGCGCTGAGCGCACCTCCAAGCGCGCACCTGCACGCGTCACTCCTGCTGCAATCAATCAGCAATCTGCGCACCTGAAGCTGATGAGACGCCGCGCTTCTTAAGCCAGTGCAAACCTGTATTCGGGCCAGAACGTAGCTGCCTGTTTCCGTACAGTAAGCCGACACGTCTCGCTCTATGCGCTCTCTCTCTCTGTGTTTTCTCCTCCTCCGTGTTCATTTGTCTCGTGTTCCTGTGTCGTTCCAGCAGCATTCCTCCATTCCCTATTTACGGGATGTGTGTCTCGTCTCCCCGTATTCCCTCTGGTTCCCTGGCTGTCCCTTTTGGATCTCGACCTCCCGCCGGGACACGGACTTTGACGCCTCACTCTTGCCCCCGACCTCCTGACTGTCCCTGAATTTCCGAGCTTGCCTCGCCCTCTTGGACTTCCGCACCTCGCTCATTACTCCCAGCAACACTCAACATATACTTGCTTCACATAGTCGCACTCCATACGTATTTTGGATTAATTACACGCCTCATTCCCTGCGCATTAATAAACAGAGCTAAAACGACATCCCTGCATCTGTGCCATATCCTTCCTCCCCGCTGTATCGTAACAAAAGGGGTAGGATTAAATACGATCTGGTTCTTCCTACTCCTTTTTGGACGTGCTGTTAAGAAACAACTGGAAATGAGTGATGCGTTACATTGTATCGTATGCATGTTCCACATAAACTGAAACTGAACTGACTTGAACAAGCTCCGGGTATTTACATTCACGTTGTGCAGACCATTAATCTGTTTTTGTTTTGGATTGTTGTATTTGTGAGAAGCCATAATCGAAATAAAAATGTGATTAACTTTCCAGCCTTGACGTGTTTGCGATCATCAGGCTCTCCGCTCAAACACCTTTGAGGTCTCCAACCCAGCATGAAGCTCGTAATCCATACTCCCAATCCCGCCATTCCGATCCCTCTCACCGCGACGCTCGGTTTCACTTCACAGAGGGCCGCCGCTAATAGACTACAAACAGGGCTGGGCATAAGATCCGATTAGCCGGCAGGGATAACAGGGACACGGTGACCGATGGAGTGCCCGAGCATTGCTGTTTACTTTCTGAAGGGTTCTCTTCTTTGGTTCCGGTGTTGGAGCTGATCAAAGAGTAACAAAGAGCACAATATGTGCGTGTCATTGAAGAAAGTGGCGCTGATCTTGAATAGCTGCAGGCTCTGATGGTCTCATACACTGCTCACTGTGCGTCTGCATGCTGTGTGACCAAGGTTTATCTTTCTGGCCTCTGCAGAAAGAGGCCCACTCCATTACCGTATTTTCCGGACCATACTGCGCACTGCCGATGAATGGTCTATTTTTGATCCTTTTTCATATATAAGGCGCACCTGATTATAGGGCGCATTTTCTACGTTGAAAACCCTTCCTTGTGGTCTACATAACATGTAATGGTGGTTCTTTGGTCAAAATGTTGCATAGATGATGTTTTACACATCATCTTCAAGTCGCTTTCTGACCGTCCCCTTCAGGATGCGCCGTTTTGTGGGCGGGTCTTATTTACGTGGCTCACCTTCGACAGCGTCTTCTCCCCGTCATCTTTGTTGTAGCGGTGTAGCGTGCAAGGACGGGAGTGGCAGAAGTGTCAAAAGATGGCGCTAACTGTTTTTAATGACATTCAGACTTTACTTCAATCAATAACGGAGCAGCATCTCCTCATCCGGAAATGTGTTCCATGAAAAAACGTCCAACCAGAACTCTCTAATTATTAAAGTTCCTCGGGTGAATAATGTGAACTCACTACACCGTATGTTTTAGCGCTTTCATGGTGAGTTTACTGACAGATATAAGTAAGAACTTTACACTACTTTATATTAGAAATGGCAACAGTGGAGGATGAATGTCACATAACAAGAAGGTAGAGAAAAAGAAGAAGCTTATCTACTACGGTGTCGGCACAGACTACAAAGGCGGACGCGCACAATTTTTCAGGATTTATGCAGATCCCAAATACAGATCAGCAGGTACCAGAAGGTAAGAAAAGTTGTTTTTGCATAATATTGCAAAACAAAACGCTAGATAATGTCTTACCTTATACACACACCATAATAATACTCCTATGTTGAAGCACAGTACAATCCATCAAGCGGTGTGGCTTCATAGCTTACCAAAGTCCTACTATCAATCAATCAATCAATCAATGTTTATTTATATAGCCCTAAATCACAAGTGTCTCAAAAACATTTTGATATATTTTTGAGCGCTGTGTGTAATGTTCTATATTTCAATGGAACATACAAAATTTTGTCATATTGCCATCATATTGCACTCTACACATAGCTCTTGTGTTTGACTGCCATCTACTGGTTACACTTATTATTACACCATGCACCAAATACAATTGCTTCGAGGTCGGTAAGCAAAACCAGAATTATTCGTACATTAGGCGCACGGGTTATAATGCACACTTATAGTCCAGAAAATACGATACTAACCCTGAATTAGTCTCTTGCTCTTGGTTTAAATCATATCGATACAGTTTGTTAACCTCATCAAATGATATGAAAGCATCTGTTAATCACAAATAATATTATTTAACACATTACCTCAGGCTTAGGTCAGGCTGATTAGAAAAAAAATAAGAAGAAATGTACATACAATTATGTCGTTTTACAATAAACAAACTTAATGTTTTATTAATGAAAAATCACTTAAGTCATAATTTTAGCGCTCAAGAAACCTATCTATTGCTGTTTGTTTGATATTGACATGACTACCAAAAATGGTGGAAAAAGTGCATGTACCAAATAAAATAGCTTCGAGGTCTGTAAGCAAAACCAAAATGATTCCGTACTTTAAGCGCACCGGGTTATAAGGCGCACTGTCGAGTTTTGAGAAAAAACATTTTAAGTGCGCCTTATAGTCCGGAAAATACGGTAGTCATCTTACTTAAAATTTGAATCATATCGATACAGTTTGTTAACCTGTCAAATGATATGAAAGCATCTGTTAATCACAAAGATTATTATTTAACATATTACCTCAAGCTTAGGTCAGGCTGGTTAGAAAAAATAAGAAGACATTTACATACAACTAAGTCGAGTTATAATAAACAAACTTATTGTTTTATTAATGAAAAATGAAACACAGCTTCATCACTTCAGTCATAATTGTTGCGCTCAAGAAACGTATTTATTGCCGTTTGTTTGATATTGACATGACTACCAAAAATTGGGGAAAAGTTCATTACAACTGAGTAGTGTTGTCCCGATACCACTGTTACCAGTACAAAAATGTATTTCGATACTTTTCGGTACATCGATACTTTTCTAAATAAAAGGGACAACAAAAAATGGCATTATTGGCTTTATTTTAACAAAAAAATCTTAGGGTACATTAAACATATGTTTATTATTGCAAGTTTGTCCTTAACTAAAGAAAACAGTGAACATACTAGACAACTTGTCTTTTAGTAGTAAGTAAACAAACAAAGACTCCTAATTAGTCTGCTGATGTATGCAGTAACATATTGTGTCATTTATCTACCCATTATTTTGTTAACATTATAAAAGACGAACTGTAAAAAATGATTATTAATCTACTTGTTCATTTACTGTTAATATCTGCAGTGCAAAAACTGAAATCTAAGTAAGATGAAATATCTCAAATAAGGGTGATATTTGGCTTATTTTCTGTCTGATAAGATAATTCTTCTCACTAAGCAGATTTTATGTTAGAGTGTTTTACTTGTTTAAGGGTTTTGGTCCTAAATGATCTCAGTAAGATATTACAGCTTGTTGCTGAGAATTGATGACCTATATTGAGTAAAACGTCAATCAACGCCAAAGTCATCAACACTCACAAGTATAAAACTACTTTTTAAAGTAATAATTTCCTACTTCAAGCATGAATAAAAAATCATGATGCCGAGCGCATATCATGATGTCAAGATAATGGCACTAGCATTTACTTCATTTAAGAATATTTTTCAACATATTGAGCAAAAAGGTCTTTTTTTTCTACCAAGAAAAGTGCACTTGTTATTAGTGAGTATATACTTATTTTAAGGTATTTTGGGGTTCATTGAGGTTAGCTCATTTGACTTGTTTCGAAAGTCTTGACAAGCCACATTTTCTTGTTCTATTGGCAGATAATTTTGCTTAGTTCAAATAAAATACCCCTCATTTTTGTATTTTTTTTTTCTTGTTTTTGAACACTGACTTTTTGCAGTGTGCTTATTTTCTGTTTCAACATGTTCTATCTACACTTATGTTAAATTGTAATAATCACTTATTCTTCTGTTGTTTGGATTTTGGAGTCGGTGTAGTACCGAATATGGTTCATTAGTATTGCGATACTATACTTGCACCGCTATACCGAACAACCCTACAACTGAGTAGCCTGCTAGTAATTCTAGCAGCCCAACAATGGGGCCCGGCCCTATGGTTAAGTAAGGCTGCTGTTGACAGTCTCTCCTTTGCAGCTAAACTCCTCCACCGCCTCACAATGCCACTAGATCTATTTTAGTCCTCAACCTCTCTCCGTGCTTGGAATTTTATTTTTATTT
>NC_084750.1:43129991-43192491 GCF_033978785.1 Entelurus aequoreus
GGTGGCTACCAAAAGTGCCTTATTGCAGGTAAACTTGCCAAGGGACATGTAAGCAAATATTAACATTGCTGTATGTATACTTTTGACCCAGCACATTTTCAGTAGACCCATAATAAATTCATAAAAGAAACAAACTTCATGAATGTTTTTTGTGACCAACAAGTATGTGCTCCAATCACTACATGACAAAAAAATAAGAGTTGTAGAAATGATTGCAAACTCAAGACAGCCATGACATGATGTTCTTTACAAGTGTATGTACACTTTTGACCACCACTGTATTTATATGCAGTACCCACTCAATTTTGGAAGAAAAAACATATGTTTCCAAATATAAGCCGCACCAGACTATAAGCCGCAGATATATACGTTATGAAATGAGTTATTTACACTTAAATATTTTTAAAATGTTTATTTGTAACGCGGCAGTAAAACAGCTGATCAAACAAAACAGAAATCATCCTCATGGACCCACTAGCTGCCAGAAGCTAGCTCTCCAATCAGTTAAACAGACTCAACAACTCCACGGTGACCTTTTGGTGAGTTTACTGAGGAATTTGTGAAACTGTAACAATTCAAAAAAGAATGCCATTGTAAGTTAATAACACTAACACAGACACAAAAATATGTTTGAAAATTAGCTAATGCTAAAGATGCTACCTTGGTTACATTACGAAAGCACGTACTAGAACGCATCGGATCACTCCTACAGACATCGCACGGGACGGTTTAGGAAGTAAGAATTGTTTGAGGTGCATTGTAAAACTTGAATGAATCCAGACGAGTAGAAACGCTATGGACGGGCTAGAAGTTGTACTTCCGGTTGAAAGCTCGAGTCTAAACAGAAGGGCAATGCAGCACCTGCAGTGAGTGAACTCGTCCACAATACGGCACCATAGCACACACCCATTCAGTGTCTTTTCCCTAAATTAGCCACACTATATTATAAGCTGCAGGGTTCAATGCACAGGAGGAAAGTAGCGGCTTTTAGTCCGAAATTTACGGTAATTAATTACTAAACTGCATTATTAAAATATTGGTACTTTTTTTCCTTTTTTTTCCATATCATGATGGCGCGATATTGTGATGGTATTGGTAATACGAGACATCAGCATGTTGCGAGTCAACAAATGGCTTGCTCTGTTGCTCGGGCCCTAATAATAATAATAATAATAATAATAATAATAATAATAATAATAATAATAATAATAAACTCAGCAAATTCAATAAGGCCTAAGCAGCTTTTGCTGCTCGGGCATCAACTATAAGCTACTTTTTTTTCCTTTTAAAGAAATTGCAACAGCAAGTGATTTTAGGATGCATGTGCATGTACGAGCCAGTCTGCCCCACAACGATAAGATAGAGAAAAAAAGGGACCATGTTGACCCCAACTTTGAACTACAACTGAATTTAAAAATCGGCGGACTTGCGGGTAAGCTGGCTTGTTTGGAGAAAGTGTGTAAAAAGCCAAGATTGTTTTAGAAATATCCATCCATTTTCTACCGCTTGTCCCTTTTGGGGTTGCGGGGAGGGGCTGGAGCCTATCTCAGATATTAGCGCCAAGTCTCCATGGTTTGATTTCACATTTTCCAGACTGATGCGGATCCCAAACAGACAAAAACCAGTGCCAAGAAGTTAGAAAAGTTTGTTTTGCATAATAGAACGCCTTCAAGTCAAGCTGTCGCCTCGATGAAGAGGAGCTCTGCTTCGGGAAATGAGGACTTAAAAATGCGATGTACGACATAAATTTGTATCCACGCTGCTAAAAAAATGCTTTTTTTATGCAGAGTCTGAATCGATCAGAGGGTGTAGAGGTGTACCTATTGTTGTGGCCGGGTGAATCTACATAATGTTAATTTCCAATGGTGTCTGGGGGGGAAAAACAACATTGCGGTGATGACTTTAAGATACAAACCCTGTTTCCATATGAGTTGGGAAATTGTGTTAGATGTAAATATAAACGGAATACAATGATTTGCAAATAATTTTCAAGCCATATTCAGTTGAATATGCTACAAAGACAACATATATGATGTTCAAACTGATAAACTTTTTTTTTTGTGCAAATAATCATTAACTTTAGAATTTGTTGCCAGCAACACATGACAAAGAAGTTGGGAAAGGTGGCAATAAATACTGATAAAGTTGAGGAATGCTCATCAAACACTTATTTGGAACATCCCACAGGTGAACAGGCAAATTGGGAACAGGTGGGTGCCATGATTGGGTATAAAAGTAGATTCCATGAAATGCTCAGTCATTCACAAACAAGGATGGGGCGAGGGTCACCACTTTGTCAACAAATGCCTGAGCAAATTGTTGAACAGTTTAAGAAAAACCTTTCTCAAGCAGCTATTGCAAGGAATTTAGGGATTTCACCATCTACGCTCCGTAATATCATCAAAGGGTTCAGAGAATCTGGAGAAATCACTGCACGTAAGCAGCTAAGCCCGTGACCTTCCATCCCTCAGGGTGTACTGCATCAACAAGCGACATCAGTGTGTAAAGGATATCACCACATGGGCTCAGGAACACTTCAGAAACCCACTGTCAGTAACTACAGTTGGTCGCTACATCTGTAAGTGCAAGTTAAAACTCTCCTATGCAAGGCGAAAACCATTTATCAACAACACCCAGAAACGCCCTCGGCTTCGCTGGGCCTGAGCTCATCTAAGATGGACTGATACAAAATGGAAAAGTGTTCTGTGGTCTGACGAGTCCACATTTCAAATTATTTTTGGAAACTGTGGACGTCGTGTCCTCCGGACCAAAGAGGAAAAGAACCATCCGGATTGTTGTAGGCGCAAAGTGTAAAAGCCAGCATGTGTGATGGTATGGGGGTGTATTAGTGCCCAAGGCATGGGTAACTTACACATCTGTGAAGGCGCCATTAATGCTGAAAGGTACATACAGCTTTTGGAGCAACATATGTTGCCATCCAAGCAACGTTACCATGGACGCCCCTGCTTATTTCAGCAAGACAATGCCAAGCCATGTGTTACATCAATGTGGCTTCATGGTAAATGGGTCGTACTTGTATAGCACTTTTCTACCTTTTTAAGGAACTCAAAGCGCTTTGACACTATTTTCCACATTCACCCATTCGCACACACACATTCACACATTCACACACTTCATAGTAAAAGAGTGCGGGTACTAGACTGGCCTGCCTGTAGTCCAGACGTGTCTCCCATTGAAAATGCGTGGCGCAATATGAAGCCTAAAATAGCAGAAGGGAGACCCCCGCACTGTTGAACAACTTAAGCTGTACATCAAGCAAGAATGGGAAATAATTCCACCTAAAAAGCTTAAATGAATGGTTTGAAGCTTAAATTAATGGCTTAAAGAATGGGAAATAATTCCACCTAAAAATCTGCAAAAATGTGTCTTCTCAGTTCCCAAACCTTTACTGAGTGTTGTTAAAAGGAAAGGCCATGTAACACAGTGGTGAACATGCCCCTGTGACAACTTTTGTGCAATGTGTTGCTGCCATTAAATTCTAACTTAATGATTATTTCTCAGTTTCTCAGTTTGAAAATTAAATATCTTGTCTTTGCAGTCTATTCAATTGAATATAAGTTGAAAAGGACATTGTATTCTGTTTTTATTTACCATTTACACAACATGTCAACTTCACTGGTTTTGGGTTTTGTAGATTCCAACCATGATACTGTAGGCCACCACTATATCAATAATGATTGCTTTATTTCCTGTTTTTCCAAGTCTGATACACACTACTGTATCTATTTCCTCCCACATGCTCACATTCTGACAGCGTCTGACTGAAGTTTCATCGCTGCTCCCAGCGCTCCTTATTTAGGTCCCATCCAGTCTGCGGGCTAGAAATCTACACTTGCTATGTTCCCGCTCCCCTCCTGCCAATCACTCCATCACTGAGAGGAAGGCATGTACGGCCATACCATCTCATACTCTCCAGAACGTGCCCACTATTCTCACGCATAAACACCTAAAGTTCACACCCGACCACCAATATCAGACTCTTAGCCATCACCTACTGGCCACATCATTAGGTACACCTACCCAGCCTGTATCTATAAAACAGTATCAAAATTCAGGGGCATCACTTCCGATACGATCCCTATATTGGAGCCTCGAGTATTGGCCGATACCGACATCAGCACGAATGGTCGCACATACTATTATCAATTTGTAGAGTGGAACATTCAAAAATATTTAAAATTAGTCTAACAGAAAATAGTATGAATAAAAAAATAAACACTATCCTTATGAGAGACGTATTCTGTCTTTAAATTGAAGTACAGTAGATAAATTTGCTTTCTGGTAACAACTAGTGGTCCCATTAATTCATTAGATTGATCATTTAATGATGCGGACACGTTTGTTACTGGGTACTTTCTAATACGCTTCTGCCTTGGAGACTTTGTATGTGTAACTACAATTATTTGGTAATTGTTTATATTGACAAATGTGCTGTTTTAAACTGCAATATCCATGGACACTTAGTCTAGCTTGTGTGCTACTGTGTGCTTAGATGTTGTGTAGCTGCCAGCTAATAGTAGCCTATAGCCAACCACAGGTGTTCTTAACCAACTTTTCCACTACTGGGGAAAATATCAACCCTAAATCAGTCATCTTACTCTTGATATTAGTCGTGTTCAATAATTATATCTAAATAAATTCAAACGTTGTCGCACTTTTCATACAAATAAAATGTAAAACAAAAGTAACTAACATACTTACAGTTGACAACCTTTAAAATGATATGAACGCATGTGTTAATCACAAAGATTATTATTGTTTTAACAAAATCCTTAGGCTTAGGTCAGGCTGATTAGAGACATAAATACGAACCAAATATACAGCATAAGAAGGGAATCGTAAGTAATTGACGACAAATACATTTACCTACAAATATGTTATCAAATAAACAAAACAAAAACAATGACTGTCAATAGATTTAAAGTGCAAAAGAAAATACAGCTTCACCATTTTTGTCATATCTTTTGCCCTGAAGAAACTTCTCTATAACTTTAGCTCAAGACTTGGTAGTGTCATTACTGCCACAAGTGGTGGAAAAGTGTATTACAACTGAGTTCTACTGAGGCCCAGACGGATCACAGCTGAGAAACACATTTTAATAAATAACATGTTTACTTTTTGTAAATTAGTCCAGCTATTCACAAATAAACAAGCTGCTTGTATCGGACATATCGATATTGTGTTCTGCTAATATCGGACTGATATCTGATATCAATGATCAAAAATGATGCCTTTACAAAAGATAATACCTCAAACCTTTGATAGGCCACAATATTTAGTTTTATCTTTGCAATTGTCTGTTTTTTGCATAGCATGCCACTCCTCAGTGCTATTAAAAACACCCGTCAATTTTATTATTAGTTACTATTGTTGTTAATAACAAGAGCAAAATCATTATCATCATTATCATCATTTAATCAGCATTTGCATCTTCCTGCTCCTTATCGAACGCACGCCATTTAGTTTTTTTGTTTCTTTATAAGTGTCTTTTTTATATTACTATTGTTTTTTGCTTTTTTTGTTGTGTTTGAAAAAAAGTTAGTAATGTACAAATGAAGCTATGATTACTAATGACAATAATACAAATAATGAAATGAATAACTATAAAAAAAAACAATGAAATTAATGACTATAAAATAATACAAATCACCATCTTGAACTCAAACTTGTAATAAATAATTCACCCCCATACGATATGCTACCCTACTACCCTACTGTGCAATATTACCCTTCGAGTGCAATATACGTCCGACACTGAGTGTTATTACTTTATTACTCCGGTACTTTTGTTTTGTTCTGTATATTGTACAGTATTGTGTATATTGTTTTGTATATTGTACAGGATTGCTTATTGTTTTTATTGGATCGTAGTCTGTGTCAGAATAATTGTATCTACGTCATCAAAAAACGTTATGTTGCCATGAGTTCCCGGCGAGAAGACAAAAGCGGTCTTTGATTCTACCAAGAAGAAGGCTTGTAAAACTCCACTGTGTAGGATGGGAAGCAACATGAAGGTGTTCTGTTTCTTTGATGTATTGTTATCCACAGAAAGATTTTGTCTTGACCCGAGAACTACAAAGGACCAGACTCCCCTCCAGGCGACCTTTTCTTTGAACTGATTTATTACCTTTTCTTTGAACTGTTTTAATCAAAGGCGATGGCTGTTTACGACCCCCCTCCCTTAGAAACAGCTGTTGCCATGTAATCAGGGAAAGTCCAAATAAAAGAGGAGGTGTACAATCCTTCGTCAGAGCATGGTGACACTGTAAAGGGTACAGTGTACGCGTTTCTCCTCACTGAGCCAAATTTAATTATGTCTGTTTGATTCCTTGCTTCTTGTCTTTTTTAATAGATGTCATCAGTGTTAGAACCTGACTGTTTATTTCAATTCTTATTTTCTATCTTTATTCATTCTTGTGTGATTTATTTTCATTCCATTTTTGTTTCCACTACCGCACCTTAAATTAGAGTCCTCAATCTTGTTATATGCACATATGACAATACAGTCCATTCTATTGTATTATATTCTAAATTAAATATCATATTTACATATTTTTAAATATTAATGGACAACACATTTGGTTTTTAACTCAAACCTGAGGTGAATATTTTGTGAGTACTGTTTGTTTATTTGGGATTAGAGAGAATGTTACAGTTTCAACACAGATAAAGGGACTTAATGATGCACAGACAAACGAGTGTATTCAGCATCGAGCTATAATAAGTTGTAAAAAGTAGCATCAATAATATTTAATCGTACAAAAGAGTTTTGACACAAAATGATTAGTGTCAAACAAGACAAATTGCAAATCCTTCCCTGATCCTATTTATGGGCTCCTCAATGCTCTTCATTAAAAAAGACACAGCTGCTTCTTCTGTTATCAGATGTCTATTCTCCACCACCCTCTGCTTCCATGGCGTCACTTTGACGAAGCGCCGCCGCCGCCGTCGACAGACTTGCGTATGTGTTTCCCGAGGTGGGACTGTGACTCACAAAGCCGCTGCTGCAGGAAGAAACCCACACCAGGGAGCACGGCGGCGAGCAAACGCGCATATCTCGCCTCCTTAAGTAGACGACCAGCAGACGTTTCATCTCCTCGCTTGTAAAGCCACTCCTGCTGGGGAGGGTCATGTAAACACTTGTAGGGACAAGAGTCACACTTGGCGGGTCGTTGAGGTCCAGTGTGAGTCACACACTCTGACATCATGGCTGGGCGACGGATCTAAGTGGGTCAAAGTGGGTGCAGGGTGAGAAGTCAGCTGGCCAGCGAGACGACAACCTCTGCTGTTGTTGTTGTGTTGTGTTTAGGGACAGTCGCTTCATGTGGGTAAGATACAGTAGTGGTCCCCAACCACCGGTCCGTGATGCGTATGCTACCGGGCCGCACAGCAACATTAATTGTGTGAATGCTCCAAAGCATTCACGCAATTAATAAGGTTTTCTACACCAAAATTAATCTATTTTTATTCAACTTCTTCTTCTTCTCCAGATTTTGGCGCGCTCTACCTTCCACTTTTTTCATCCGATTTAAACCATTCCAATCGCGGGCTTTCCGTTGACATATTGCCAAAATTCCCAGAATTCAAGGTTTTACGGTTCATTTTTCCCCATTCAAAATGAATTGGCCAAACACTGATGACATCTATTAAACAAGACAAGAAGCAAAGAATCAAACAGAGGCAGAATTCAATTTTGACTCAATTGAGGGAGAAACATGTCAACCTGTAACCTCTTACAGTGTCACCCACGCTCTGACGAAAAAGGTTTACGTCTCCTCCTTTATTTAGATATTCAATGTTTACACAACATCACATGTCTCAACAGGAATGGGGAGTATGTAAACAGTCTTTGTTTTCGGTCACATTAACACAAAAGAAAAAGATGCCTCGGGCTTGGGCTGGTCCTGGATTCAGCTTGAGCAGCTCTTCGATGACAATAGATAACCCCTCCCGTCTCCTCCCATCGTACACAATGGAATTTTCCAAGCCTTTGCTTGGTGCAACAAAGACAGCCTCTTGTCTGTTTATTGGGAACTCAGAGAACGGAAAGTTTTTTGATAATTTACATACCATTTTTCTGACACACACTTCCACCATTTACACGTTTTCAACCGATTCAAACCATTCCACCTTCAACATGTTCCGCTCATCCCGGACATTGAAACTATAATTTTTTCAAGTTAAAAAAAAAATTCCAGGAATTCCCAGAATTCCAGTTTTTTTCAAACCCTTTTTTGACCCTTTTTTCTGGCGACTACTCCTTCCACATTTTTCAACCCATTTCAAATTCCAGGAATTCCTTAATACCATTCCTCAATTAAAGATGTCACCACTTCAACATTTCTCGACCGGTTTGAAAAATTCCAACACCAACCATTTCAACTCATTCCGAAGATTCTATTTTTTTTTTGCATTTTCCCAAAAATTCCCTCTTTTCCCAAATACCCCAAATTTCCATGAAATTCCCATTGAAAAGAATGGGACATTTTTCAAAGTTCCACAACTCCCACTCAAACTGTTCCAACTTCAAATTATTCAGCCTGTTCAAGAATTGTTTGCTCCCTTTCAAAAACTGTAAAAATTTTTTCCCGGATTTCAAAAAATTCTCAGTTTTTAGGGACATTGTCCCCATTCCAAATGAATTATCCATTTTTCACTTTTTCACAATTCCAACATTTTTCAACCTATTCAAAATATTCCACCTTCACCATATTCCACTCACCCTGGACATTCAAACTATAATTTTTTCAGGTTAAAAAAAAAATTCCAGTTTTTTTCAAACCCTTTTTTTGACCCTTTTTTCTGGCGACTACTCCTTCCACATTTTTCAACCCATTTCAAATTCCAGGAATTCCTTAATACCTTTTCTCAATTAAAGATGTCACCACTTCAACATTTCTCGACCGGTTTGAAAAATTCCAACACCAACCATTTCAACTCATTCCGAAGATTCTATTTTTTTTTTGCATTTTCCCAAAAATTCCCTCTTTTCCTGAATACCCCAAATTTCCATGAAATTCCCATTAAAAAGAATGGGACATTTTTCAAAGTTCCACAACTCCCACTCAAACTGTTCCAACTTCAAATTATTCAGCCTGTTCAAGAATTGTTTGCTCCCTTTCAAAAACTGTAAAAAAAAATTCCCGGATTTCCAAAAATTCTCCGTTTTTAGGGACATTGTCCCCATTCCAAATGAATTATCCATTTTTCACTTTTTCACAATTCCAACATTTTTCAACCTATTCAAAATATTCCACCTTCAACATATTCCACTCATCCTGGACATTCAAACTATAATTTTTTCAGGTTAAAAAAAAAATTCCAGTTATTTTCAAACCCTTTTTTTGACCCTTTTTTCTGGCGACTACTCTTTCCACATTTTTCAACCCATTTCAAATTCCAGGAATTCCTTAATACCATTTCTCAATTAAAGATGTTACTACTTCAACATTTCTTGACCGATTTGAAAAATTCCAACCCAACCATTTCAACTCATTCTGAAGATTCAATTTTTTTTTGCATTTCCCCAAAAGTTCCCTCTTTTCCCGAAATCCCAAAATTTCCATGAAATTCCCATTGAAAAGAATGGGACATTTTTCAAAGTTCCACAACTCCCACTCAAACTGTTCCAACTTCAAATTATTCAGCCTGTTCAAGAATTGTTTGCTCCCTTTCAAAAACTGTAAAAAAAAATTCCCGGATTTCCAAAAATTCTCCGTTTTTAGGGACATTGTCCCCATTCCCAATGAATTATCCATTTTTCACTTTTTCACAATTCCAACATTTTTCAACCTATTCAAAATATTCCACCTTCAACATATTTCACTCATCCTGGACATTGAAACTATAATGTTTTCAATTTAAAATGTTTTTTTTCCCAGGAATTCCCAGAATTCCAGTTTTTTCCAAACCCTTTTTTGACCCTTTTTTCTGGCGACTACTCCTTCCACATTTTTCAACCCATTTCAAATTCCAGGAATTCCTTAATACCATTTCTCAATTAAAGATGTTACTACTTCAACATTTCTCACCGGTTTGAAAAATTCCAACACCAACCATTTCAACTCATTCCGAAGATTCAATTTTTTTTTTGCATTTTCCCAAAAATTCCCTCTTTTCCCGAAATCCCAAAATTTCCATGAAATTCCCATTGGAAAAAATGGGACATTTTTCAAAGTTCCACAACTCCTATTACTCAAACTGTTCCAACTTCAAATTATTCAGCCTGTTCAAGAATGGTTTGCTCCCTTTCAAAAACTGTAAAAAAAAAATCCCAGATTTCCAAAAATTCTCCGTTTTTAGGGACATTGTCCCCATTCCAAATGAATTATCCATTTTTCACTTTTTCACAATTCCAACATTATTCAACCTATTCAAAATATTCCCCCTTCAACATATTCCACTCATCCTGGACATTCAAACTATCAGTTTTTCAGGTTAAAAAAAAAATTCCAGTTTTTTTCAAACCCTTTTTTTGACTCTTTTTTCTGGCGACTACTCCTTCCACATTTTTCAACCCATTTCAAATTCCAGGAATTCCTTAATACCATTTCTCAATTAAAGATGTTACTACTTCAACATTTCTCGACCGATTTGAAAAATTCCAACACCAACCATTTCAACTCATTCCGAAGATTCAATTTTTTTTTTGCATTTTCCCAAAAATTCCCTCTTTTCCCGAAATCCCCAAATTTCCATGGAATTCCCATTGAAAAGAATTGTACATTTTTCAAAGTTCCACAACTCCCACTCAAACTGTTCCAACTTCAAATTATTCAGCCTGTTCAAGAATTGTTTGCTCCCTTTCAAAAACTGTAAAAAAAAATTCCCGGATTTCCAAGAATTCTCTGTTTTTAGGGACATTGTCCCCATTCCAAATGAATTATCCATTTTTCACTCTTTCACAATTCCAACATTTTTCAACCTATTCAAAATATTCCACCTTCAACAAATTTCACTCATCCTGGACATTGAAACTATAATGTTTTCAAGTTAAAATGGTTTTTTTTCCAGGAATTCCCAGAATTCCAGTTTTTTCCAAACCCTTTTTTGACCCTTTTTTCTGGCGACTACTCCTTCCACATTTTTCAACCCATTTCAAATTCCAGGAATTCCTTAATACCTTTTCTCAATGAAAGATGTCACCACTTCAACATTTCTCGACCGGTTTGAAAAATTCCAACCCAACCATTTCAACTCATTCCGAAGATTCAATTTTTTTTTGCATTTCCCCAAAAATTCCCTCTTTTCCCGAAATCCCCAAATTTCCATGGAATTCCCATTGAAAAGAATTGTACATTTTTCAAAGTTCCACAACTCCCACTCAAACTGTTCCAACTTCAAATTATTCAGCCTGTTCAAGAATTGTTTGCTCCCTTTCAAAAACTGTAAAAAAAAATTCCCGGATTTCCAAGAATTCTCTGTTTTTAGGGACATTGTCCCCATTCCAAATGAATTATCCATTTTTCACTCTTTCACAATTCCAACATTTTTCAACCTATTCAAAATATTCCACCTTCAACAAATTTCACTCATCCTGGACATTGAAACTATAATTTTTTCAAGTTAAAATGGTTTTTTTTCCAGGAATTCCCAGAATTCCAGTTTTTTCCAAACCCTTTTTTGACCCTTTTTTCTGGCGACTACTCCTTCCACATTTTTCAACCCATTTCAAATTCCAGGAATTCCTTAATACCTTTTCTCAATGAAAGATGTCACCACTTCAACACTTCTCGACCGGTTTGAAAAATTCCAACCCAACCATTTCAACTCATTCCGAAGATTCAATTTTTTTCTGCATTTCCCCAAAAATTCCCTCTTTTCCCGAAATCCCAAAATTTCCATGGAATTCCCATTGAAAAGAATGGGACATTTTTCAAAGTTCCACAACTCCCACTCAAACTGTTCCAACTTCAAATTATTCAGCCTGTCCAAGAATTGCTTGCTCCCTTTCAAAAACTGTAAAAAAAAATTCCCGGATTTCCAAAAATTCTCCGTTTTTAGGGACATTCCAAATGAATTATCCATTTTTCACTTTTTCACAATTCCAACATTATTCAACCTATTCAAAATATTCCCCCTTCAACATATTCCACTCATCCTGGACATTCACACTAAGTCTTTCCCAAGTTCCAAACCAAATTCCGGTTTTCCTGGAAATTCAAATGCTTCAACATTCAAAACATTCAAACTATTCTTACATTCATACTTCATTCTGTCAGCATTGGAGCATTCACATGCAATTCCTTCTTGAATTGCCTCATCGAGTTAATTTATAAACTACCACATTTTCTCCAAGTTAACTTTCAGATTGTAGCCAAAGGCTAAATTTTTTGCTGTTTTTATCTGCCACATGTAGAAAGCTGGTCCGTGAAAGTAATGCATACATTAAACCGGTCCCTGGTGGAAAAAAGGTTGGGGAATCCTGAGATTGAGGATAACGGTACCATAGGGCGCACCGGATTATAAGGCGCACTGCCAATGAGTGGGTCTATTCAAGTCTATTCTCATACAAAAGGTGCATTAAAAGGGTGATATTATGATTTTTTGCTGAATGTAAAAGACTTCCTTGTGGTCTACATCAGTGGTCCACAACCTTTTTTGCACCACGGACCGGTTTAATGTGGGCATTATTTTCAGGGACCGGCGTTCCACTTGTACCAGATAAATACAGCAAAAATAAAAATAGAATAGAATAGAAAGTACTTTATTGATCCCTGGGGGAAATTCCGCACCACAAATACAAGTCACTATAACTCTGAATTAGTGGGAGCTTGTTCCTTTGCAATGAGACCCATCCAATCATCCATTTTCTACCGCTTGTCCCTTTCCGGGTTGCGGGGAATGCTGGAGCCTATCTCAGCTGCATTCGGGCGGAAGGCGGGGTACACCCTGGACAAGTTGTCACCTCATCGCAGGGCCAACACAGATAGACAGACAACATTCACACTCACAATCACACACTAGGGCCAATTTAGTGTTGCCAATCAACCTATCCCCAGGTGCATGTCTATGGAGGTGGGAGGGGCCTATCCCCAGGTGCATGTCTTTGGAGGTGGGAGGAAGCCGGAGTACCCGGAGGGAACCCCCGCAGTCACGGGGAGAACATGCAAACTCCACACAGAAAGATGCCTGATCCCTGGGGGAAATTGCGCACCACAAATACGAGTCATTGTAACTCTGAATTAGTGGGAGCTTGTTCCTTTGCAATGGGATGCAGATGGCAAATCAGCCTTTGGCTACAATCTGTCACATTTATATTTGGTATGTTCATGAATGTGCATTGTATCATGTTACACAGTTAGAACAACTTCCTACGAGGAGTTTTATTGTACATCTATAAACCAGCTTATTGGTGTGTTTAGTGGGACAGGCCACAGTTAAAGTTGGAGAAAATGCAGTCCTTTATAGATTATTTAATGGTTCTCTGCGGCCCCGTAGCAAATGCTTCACGGACCGGACCGGTGGTTGGGGACCACTGGCCTACATAACATGTAATGGTGGTTCTTTGGTCAAAATCTTGCATAGATGATGTTTTATAGAGCCGCTTTCTGACACTCTCTTCAGGATGGGTTATACTTGTATAGCGCTTTTCTACCTTCCAAGGTAGGGCTGGGCGATATATGCAATATACTCGATATATCGCGGGTTTGTCTCTGTGCGATATAGAAAATGACTATATCCTGAGTATTGGAGTATACGTTCTCAGGCAGTTGCTTTTAGCTGCGGGCATTACACTACAGGCGTTTCTCACTCTTTCTTGTCTCTCCTTCTCACAGAGACATTAAACAAGCGCACCTTCTTACATACGTTGCATACTGTCGCGCGTGCAACGTCATACGCGACAGAGGTTTGATTGATTGATTGAGACTTTTATTAGTAGGTTGCACAGTGAAGTACATATTCCGTACAATTGACCACTAAATGGTAACACCCCAATAAGTTGTTCAACTTGTTTAAATCGGGGTCCACTTAAATTGATTCATGATACAGATATATACTATCATATATACTATCATCATAATACAGTCATTAGAGAGAGAGAGAGAGAGAGAGAGAGAGAGAGAGAGAGAGAGAGAGAGAGAGAGAGAGAGAGAGAGAGAGAGAGAGAGAGAGAGAGAGATCAGAAGGCATAAGAAAAAGTATCTGCATTTGATTGTTTACATTTGATTATTAGCAATCTGGGGAGGGTGTTAGTTTAGGGTTGGAGCTGCCTGGAGGTGAACTTTTATTGCGGTTTTGAAGGAGGATAGAGATGCCCTTTCTTTTATACCTGTTGGGAGCGCATTCCACATTGTTGTGGCATAGAAAGAGAATGAGTTAAGACCTTTGTTAGTTCGGAATCTGGGTTTAACGTGGTTAGTGGAGCTCCCCCTGGTGTTGTGGTTATGGCGGTCATTTACGTTAAGGAAGTAGTTTGACCTGTACTTCGGTATCAGGGAGGTGTAGCGGATTTTATAGACCAGGCTCAGTGCAAGTTGTTTAACTCTGTCCTCCACCCTGAGCCAGCCCACTTTAGAGAAGTGGGTAGGAGTGAGGTAGCGGCATGGGTAACGTTAGTTGCGGTGCTAGTGGTGATACGAGAGAAAGAAGGTGCGAATCTGGTAACAAATTAGGGAATAATTAAGTCCCAAGAAAAACAGCAGGCGTCTGGCGGGGTTTGGCTTCAAGCGGGAATATGTTGAACAGACAACCGTAATATGTCAAGTATGCGGCAAAAGCGTTGCTACAAAAAAGTAGCATTACTGCTAATTTGTAGCATCATTTGAAAAGTCACCTGCTAGAGAATGAAGAGGGCTTGAAACTCCATTGTAAGTTAATAATACTAACGCACACACTCATAAATGTGTTCACATAATAGCTAATGCTAACAATGCTAGCTTGATGACATTACGAAAGCACATACTATATTTGCATTAAAACACTCAAAGACATCACACGGGACGGTTTAGTAAGTAAGAATTGTTAGAGTTGTATTGTGAAACTTGAATGAAACAAAGTATGTGCTCCAATCACTCTATCACAAAAAAATAAGAGTTGTAGAAATGATTGTAAACTCAAGACAGCCATGACATTATGTTCTTTACAAGTGTGTGTACACTTTTGACCACGACTGTAGCGGCCACATATTAACTACCCCAGTGTTTTTCAACCACTGTGCCGCGGCACACTAGTGTACCGTGAGATATTGTTTGGTGTGCCGTGGGAGTTTATGTCATTTCACCTAATTGGGATAAAAATATGTTTTGCCAACCAGTAATTATAATCCGCAAATGTGCCGTTGTTGAGTGTCTGTGCTGTCTAGAGCTCGGCAGAGTAACCGTGTAATACTCTTCCATATCAGTAGGTGGCAGCCGGTAGCTAATTGCTTTGTAGATGTCGGGAACGATGACGATGGTTTGCAGGTAAAAAAGGTATCTAATGCTTAAACCAAAAATAAACAAGAGGCGAGTGCCGCTAAGAAAAGGCATTGAAGCTTAGGGATGGCTGTGCAAAACTAAAGATGGCCGATAATATCGGACTGCCGATATTACCAACCGATAAATGCTTTAAAATGTAATATCGGAAATTATCTGTATCAGTTTCAAAAAGTAAAATGTATGACTTTTTAAAACGCCGCTGTGTACACGGACGTAGGGAGAAGTACAGAGCGCCAATAAACCTTAAAGGCACTGCCTTTGCGTGCCGGCCCAGTCACATAATATCTACGGCTTTTCACACACACAAGTGAATGCAATTCATACTTGGTCAACAGCCATACAGGTCACACTGAGGGTGACCGTACAAACAACTTTAACAGTGTTACAAATATGCGCCACACTGTGAACCCACACCAAACAAGAATGACAAACACATTTCGGGATAACATCCACACCGGAACACAACATAAACACAACAGAACAAATACCCAGAACCCCTTGCACCACTAACTCTTCTGGGACGCTACAATATACACCCCCCACCTCAACCCTGCCCCCCACCTCCCCCAACCCTGCCTACCACAACCTCCTCATGCTCTCTCAGGGAGAGCATGTCCCAAATTCCAAGCTGCTGTTTTGAGGCATGTTAAAAAAAATAATGCACTTTGTGACTTCAATAATAAATATGGCAGTGCCATGTTGGCATTGTTTTCCATAACTTGAGTTGATTTATTTTGGAAAACCTTGTTACATTGTTTAATGCATCCAGCGGGGCATCACAACAAAATTAGGCATAATAATGTGTTCATTCCACGACTGTATATATCGGTATCGGTTGATCGGTAATTAAGAGTTGGACAATATCGGAATATCGGCAAAAAAGCCATTATCGGACATCTCTATGCAAAATTAAAACTGAACTGGCTGCAAAGTAAACAAAAGCAGAATGCTGGATGACAGCAAAGACTTACAGCCTGTGGAGCAGACGGCGTCCACAAAGTACATCCGTAAATGACATGACAATCAACAACAAAATAGGAGCGCAAGACAAGAACTAAAACACTACACACAGAAAACAGCAAAAAAGTCCAAATAAGTCAGGGTGAGATGTGACAGGTGGTGACAGTACACCTACTTTGAGACAAGAGCTATAGTGATGCATGCTTGGTTATGCTTTAAAGGCCTACTGAAATGATATTTTTTAATTTAAACGGGGATATCAGATCCATTCTATGTGTCATATTTGATCATTTCGCGATATTGCCATATTTTTGCTGAAAGGATTTAGTAGAGAACATCGACGATAAAGTTCGCAACTTTTGGTCGCTTATAAAAAAAGCCTTGCCTGTACCGGAAGTAGCGTGATGTCGCAGGTTGAAAGGCTCCTCACATTTCCCCATTGTTTACACCAGCAGCGAGAGCGATTCAGACCGAGAAAGCGACGATTACCCCATTCATTTGAGCCAGGATGAAAGATTCGTGGATGAGGAACGTGAGAGTGAAGGACTACAGTGCAGTGCAGGACGTATCTTTTTTCGCTCTGACCGTAACTTAGGTACAAGCTGGCTCATTGGATTCCACACTCTCTCCTTTTTGTATTGTGGATCACAGATTTGTATTTCAAACCACCTGGGATACTATATCCTCTTGAAAATGAGAGTCGAGAACGCAAAATGGACATTCACAGGGACTTTTATCTCCACGACAATACATCGGCGAAGCACTTTAGCTACGGAGCTAACGTGATAGCATCGGGCTTAACTGCAGATAGAAACAAAAGAAATAAACCCCTGACTGAAAGGATAGACAGAAGATCAACAATACTATTAAACCATGGACATGTAACTACACGGTTAATGCTTTCCAGCTTGGCGAAGCTTAACAATGCTGTTGCTAACGATGCCATTGAAGCTAACTTAGCAACGGGACCTCACAGAGCTATGATAGAAACATTAGCGCTCCACTTACGCCAGCCAGCCCTCATCTGCTCATCAACACCCGTGCTCACCTGCGTTCCAGCGATCGACGGAAGGACAAAGGACTTCACCCGATCATCCGTGCGGTCGGCGGCTAGCGTCGGATAGCGCGTCTGCTATCCAAGTCAAAGTCCTCCTGGTTGTGTTGCTGCAGCCAGCCGCTAATACACCGATCCCACCTACAACTTTCTTCTTTTGCAGTCTCCATTGTTCATTAAACAAATTGCAAAAGATTCACCAACACAGATGTCCAGAATACTGTGGAATTTTGAGATGAAAACAGAGCTTTTTGTATTGGATTCAATGGCGTCCGAATACTTCCGTTTCAACCATTGACGTCACGCGCATACGTCATCATATCGAAACTTTTTCAGCCGGAAGTTTAGCGGGAAATTTAAAATGTCACTTTATAAGTTAACCCGGCCGTATTGGCATGTGTTGCAATGTTAAGATTTCATCATTGATGTATAAACTATCAGACTGCGTGGTCGCTAGTAGTGGCTTTCAGTAGGCCTTTAAAGTCATATCTAACAATTGCGACAACGACTTTTTAATGTCAATATCGGATGATGAGTTTAGTTTTTTAATGTTTTCTGCTGGTGGTGTTTCCTGGGATTTTTTTTCCATGAAAAACAATGTGCCTCGGCTCAGAAAAGGTTGAAAAACACTGAACTAGACAATGGAGGAGCAGTGGGAACTACCTGACCGACTGCTGCCTCAACGGCCCCGAAAAGGAAAAACCATCCAGGAGCGTCCGGGGACCAAATCGATGCACGGAGGCTCTCAATCTGGAGCCCGGGGTCTGCGTGGAGCATTTTCTCTCCCCACAGAACACACTCGACATGTCTAAACAGGCAAAGATCCATAATGCATTTCTTTCTTGCACACTTTCCCTAATTCCTGCAGAGCGAGCCAGCAAAGGCACCTCTGGCAGAGAGTTGGGGAAGGAGAAACAAGACAAAGACGGCGGTATCGACAGAAAATGGCCAACTGCAACGCCAAACATTGTCTACAGCACGACTGGGAAGATCAATGGTTCCTCGCAGGTGTTTTTGACAAAGCCTGTATAACAAGCGCAGTCAATAATTTACCAGAAGGCGGGAGAGGAATTAGGAGAATTAGAACAACAGTAAAATAGCTTCTACCAATCAGGGGAGGGAATTGACTCTAATCAGAGGTAACGTGTGGAAGCCATGGACTGCCAGGGCTGCAGGCAACAATATGACAAACGTGAATAGAAGGGCGTGGGTGCAGCCTGTAATTGACGCTAATACCAGTAAAATACAGCTAATGCTGCATCGGGGTTGAAAGGTCTCCAACATGCGTGCGTGTAATGCGGCTTAAATACATACTGTGAGCACCTGGCTGGGGATGGAATGGAAATGTGCAAACCTTCCTGACACAATTGATCAAACGCAGTACGACTCGCCGTTATAGTCGAACCCAGGGGTCGGCAACCCAAAACGTTGAAAGAGCCATATTGGACCAAAAATACAAAAAAATAATAATCTACCGCAAAAAAGGAAAGGCCATATATAGTAAGTGTTGTGTCTATATTAGCTATATTAGCCTACTATCAAAATGACTTTAAACATCTTATATAAGTTTTATAATGAAGACAATACATGATGTAAGTGTTTACATTAGCTATATTAACCTACTATCAAAATGACTTTAAAACTCTTATATAAGTCTCATAATGAACGCAACACATTACATAAGTGTCTATATTAGCTATATTAGCCTACCATCAAAAGGACTTTAAAAGTCTTATATAAGTGTTATAATAAGGACAACACTTCACGTAAGTGTCTATATTAGCTATATTAGCCTACTATCAAAATGAATTTAAGTTTTATACAAGTGTTATAATAAGGACAACACTTGATGTAAGTGTCTATATTAGCTATATTAACCTACTATCAAAAGGACTTTAAAAGTCTAATAATGAACGCAACACATTCCGTAAGTGTCTATATTAGCTATATTAGCCTACTATCAAAAGGACTTTAAAAGTATTGTATACATCATGTGTGTCTACTTTTAAAGTCATTTTGATGGTAGGCTAATGCCTACCATCAAAATGACTTTAAAAGTCTTATATAAGTCTTATAATGAACGCAACACATTACGTACATGTCTATATTAGCTATATTAGCCTACTATCAAAAGGAATATAAAAGTCTTATATAAGTCTTATAATGAACGCAACACATTACGTAAGTGTCTATATTAGCTATATTAGCCTACCATCAAAAGGACTTTAAAAGTCTTAAATAAGTGTTATAATAAGGACAACACTTCATGTAAGTGTCTATATTAGCTATATTAGCCTACTATCAAAATGACTTTAAGTTTTATACAAGTGTTATAATAAGGACAACACTTGATGTAAGTGTCTATATTAACTATATTAGCCTACTATCAAAATGACTTTAAAAGTCTTATAAAAGTGTTATAATAAGGACAACACTTGATGTAAGTGTCTATATCAGCTATATTAATTACTATCAAAATGACTTTAAAAGTCTTGTATAAGTCTTATAATGAACGCAACACATGACGTAAATGTCTATATTAGCTATATTAGCCTACTATCAAAAGGACTTTAAAAGTCTTATAAGTGTTATAATAAGGACAACACTTCACGTAAGTGTCTGTATTAGCTATATTAGCCTACTATCAAAATTACTTTAAAAGTCTTATACAAGTGTTATAATGAAGCTTTATATAAGTAGTAAGTGTCCCTAATTAAACAATATTGCAGTCTACAAAAGCATGTTTGTCAAAAGAAAAAAGTTTACCAACCCACTTCAATTAAAAAAAAACAGCATAAGTAAGTAATAATCAAAAGTACCGTATTTTCCGGACCACGAGCTGCACCCACTAAATTTTCTAAGAAAAAAATATTTGTTTGTATATGAGCCGCAGATATATGAAATGAGATATTTACATGGGAAGATTTTGTAAATATTTACATACCTTAAATTGTTTCCAAACAGTGTTTTTAATAAGGTTCAAGATGTTTGTCAGGATTCGTAATCTTTGTTCTTTGTAAACACTTTGAGTCTAAACAGTTCCTTAAAGTGAATTATTTTAGTACATTGACTTCTTTGCTTAATTCATTTCATATTTTTGCCGTTGGCGATGAAGAATCCATAGATTAGACGCACCTCTGTATAAGACGCAGGGTTCAAAGCTATCAATACGGAAAATGTGGTATGGACTATGACTCGTGCTGATATTGTATCGAACTCATAACGCCAATACTCAAAGCTTCAATTTAGTATTGTAGTATTTAGTATTCAATCAGAATGTGCAATAATGTAATTTTACTTACTGTGCCTTGTATATAGATTTTTTTTATTTTTATTTTAGCTAAGTACCGTGTGACTTGTTGAAGGGTGGACTAGCAAAGTAAGATTTTCATTGTACGGCAAACTGTCTGTTTAACTGTGCATATGACAATAAACAATCTTGAATCTCGAATCTATCGTAAGTGAACAAGTTGCATCAGGACACCCCTATGATAAAGAGTTATTACACGTAATTCAACGGTTTTTGATTGTGTTCAGGATTTGGGTCTTTACTATTTACTTTGGCCAAAGCAGGTTAATCTCCAACCATGAACCAAACAAAAAGACGTGCATCAGTAAGTCAACGACAAAGCGCAGCAACATCTCACTGCAGGGTCTTTGAATAAAACGTGAAGACTTCAGGCCTACCTTGTCCGCAGGTTCCCCGGACTGGGTGGCCCGTCGTAAACGGACAGGATGTCAAAGTCCTCCTCCAGGGCGAAGCCGAGAAACACCAGCTGTATCCGATTGTGCTCGGCCGCTACAATCACCCACGTGCAGTTGGCGTAGTTGGGATAGCCGTACGGGTAGCCAGGGCTTTCTATCGTCCCGTTGGAACTGTGTAGTGTGTAACTGCAGTTCTGACCTGGTGGGGGACAAAAAGGACAAAGTGCATTCATTTAATGGAGAAATGTATACATTTAAACAAAGGTTGTAGCATAAAAGCCAGCATCTGTGGTGGTATGGGGGTGTATTAGTGGCCAAAAACATGGGTAATTTACACATCTGTTAAGGCACCATTAATGCTGAAAGGTACATACAGGTTTTGGAGCAACATATGTTGCCATCCAAGCAACGTTATCATGGACGCCCCTGCTTATTACAGCAAGACAATGCCAAGCCACGTGTTACAACAGCGTGGCTTCATAGTAAAAGAGTGCGGGTACTAGACTGGCCTGCCTCAAGCAAGAATGGGAAATATTTCCACCTGAAAAGCTTCAAAAATGTGTCTCCTCAGTTCCCAAACGTTTACTGAGTGTTGTTAAAAGGAAAGGCCATGTAACACAGTGGTAACAAAGACACTGTGCCAACTTTTTTTGCAATGTGTTGCTGCCATTAAATTCTAAGTTAATGATTATTTGCAAAAAAAACAGTAAACTTCTCAGTGTGAACATTAAAGATCTTGTCTTTGCAGTCTATTCAATTGATTATACGTTGAAAAGGATTTGCAAATCATTGTATTCTCTTTTTATTTACACATGCCAACTTCACTTGTTTCGGATTTTGTATACATGCATGCATGTTATTGTTTCGTAAATGCAATAATATTTAGTAGTGCAGAGGTGATTGACACTTATTGGAACACAGCTATGATTTCAGAGCACCTGTTTTTTGGTGTGTTTTCAGGAATGAGGATGGCATCACCGTTTGACTTTTTTATGACAGTCACAGGTTGTGTTAACGAGAGTGCAAAATGTAGCCGTCTCCCGTTTATCACGGCTAATTGATTCCAAGTCTGACGGCCGTAAACACATTTCCACCAAGTAGGTTTGTTATGAATAAATCAAATGTTTTCATTGAGCATAAAAACTGTTTAAAACTTTTTAGATACATTTTTAACATAATTAGAGCCCTATAAGCATGAAATATCACCCGACGCAAGTCCCGCTCGGTAAATATCTATCTATCGCCGCAATAAAATAAATGAAAATAAGACTGGACTTTAATACATATAAGACATAAATTGGGCCAAACATTTATAGATTATGCAAATTTAAAACACCTGCAGCAAAGTCAATGTGCAATATTTGAAGAACTATGTGGCACTCTGTAGAATGCTAAGAATTACATTTAATTGTGATGAATCTAAATTATCGTATAGCGACCCTTAGATTAAGCTAATACATTTTAAGCGTTTTACGGCATTTATTTATATCCCCAAAAAATATATCAATGCTTATTGGAAACATACATACACACATACATATATATGCGTGTGCATATGTAAATATATATATATATATATATATATATATATATATATATATATATATATATATATATATATATATATATATATATACATATATATATATATATATATATATATATATATATATATATATATATACATATATATATATACATACATATATATATATATATATATATATATATATATATATATATATATACATATACATATACATATACATATACATATACATATATATATATATATATATATATATATATATATATACATATACATATATATATATATATACATATACATATATATACATATATATACATATACATATATATACATATATATACATATACATATATATACATATATATATATATATATATATATATATATATATATATATATATATATATATATATATATATATATATATATATATATATATATATATATATATATATACACACTACCGTTCAAAAGTTTGGGGTCACCCAAACAATTTTGTGGAATAGCCTTCATTTCTAAGAACAAGAATAGACTGTCGAGTTTCAGATGAAAGTTCTCTTTTTCTGGCCATTTTGAGCGTTTAAATGACCCCACAAATGTGATGCTCCAGAAACTCAATCTGCTCAAAGGAAGGTCAGTTTTGTAGCTTCTGTAATGAGCTAAACTGTTTTCAGATGTGTGAACATGATTGCACAAGGGTTTTCTAATCATCAATTAGCCTTCTGTGCCAATGAGCAACTAAACCCAACTAAATCCGAAATAGGAAAAATCAGCAAAACAATCCTGGACAGAATCAACACAAAAATTACAGACAAAACCCCACTCAACCAATGGAGAAATACAGCAGCAGTAATCAAATTGTTCAGCAGCATCCAAGACAAACAACAGCACAACTTCATCTCCTTCGATGTCGAAGAATTTTACCCTTCCATCACGCAAGACCTACTGACCAAAGCACTAGACTTTGCCTCGGACTACGACTCAATCACAGGCAACGAAAGAAACATCATCATCCACGCAAAGAACTCCATACTCTTCCGCAACGGTACACCATGGCAAAAAAAGAACAATTCAACATTCGACGTCACTATGGGGAGTTTCGACGGAGCAGAAACGGGCGAACTTGTTGGGAGTTTCCTCCTCTCCCAGCTCGCTAGCCTCAACCTGAACCTTGGTATTTACCGTGATGACGGACTGGCAGTGTGTCGCGCCTCGCCAAGGAGCAGCGAGAATACCAAGAAGCGTATATGCCAAATCTTCAAGGAGAACGGTCTACGGATCACAATTGAAGCCAACAAGCAAACCGTCAACTTCCTCGACGTCACTTTCAACCTGAGGAATAACAGCTACCAACCATTCACGAAACCCAACACAACACTCCAATACGTGCACCATGACAGCAACCACCCACCCACCACCACGAAAAGAATACCTACCGGAATTAATAAAAGACTATCGATGCTGTCATCTAGCAAAGCTGAATTCGACAAAGCAACCCCCCCGTACCAAAAAGCACTTGATGAATGCGGCTACAACTTCACCCTCACCTACGAACCCACGCCAGGAAACCAACCAAAAAGGAGCAGAAAACGAAACATTATCTGGTACAACCCCCCATACAGCAAAAATGTCTCAACTAATATTGGCCACAAATTCCTCACCCTGATCGACAAACACTTCCCCAAAGGCAACACCCTAAGAAAAGTATTCAACAAGAACAACATTAAATTGAGCTACAGCTGCATGCGACAAATCATTTCAAACCACAATAAAGCAATTGAAAAGGAGCCGCCCACCACCAGGCAGAACGACTCCAAAACCGACAAAAGCTGTAACTGCCGCAAGAAACCTGATTGCCCTCTCAACGGGGGGTGCTTACAATCATCAGTTGTTTACCAAGCAAAGGTAATTCGCAAGGACAGTAACACATCCGACACATACGTAGGATTAACTGAGGGAGAATTCAAAACCAGATGGAACAATCACAAAGCCTCTTTCAGATGCAAAAGACTCCGGAACACTACAGAACTCAGCAAACACATTTGGAATCTCAAAGACAATAATGTTGAATACTCAATAACATGGCAAATTCTTGCATCCAGCACACCTTACAACAGTGGTAACAAAAGATGCAACCTATGCTTAAAAGAGAAACTGTTTATCATATACAGTCCAGAGTTGTCATCCCTCAACAAGCGCAGCGAAATTGTATCAGCATGCCGTCACAGAAGGAAACACCTCCTAGGTAACACATGAGTCAATCACCACGCTCCCACGTCTGCCTGTACCCACCCGCTCTGTGCCCTATATAAACCATGGTATGTGAATGCTTCCATTAAAATCTCCTGAGGATTGAGGAAACCCCTCATGAAACAGGCCTGTAGAGATGAAATAGTCTTGTGATTTTTTTCCCACACATACATATTACGCTCTACCACGGTATCGAGCACTATTTTTTGGATAATCTAATTAAGACATATATATATATATATATATATATATATATATATATATATATATATATATATATATATATATATATATATATATATATATATATATATATGTATATATACATACATTATACATATACACATAGACACATACATACATATACACATACACACATACATACATTATATACTGTACATAAATACATATACACACAAATACATATATAAATATACACAAACACCTACATACAGTACATATATACACATATAAATATACACAAACACCTACATACAGTACATATATACACATATATACATATATAAATATATACAAACACCTACATACAGTACATATATACACACATACATATAGATACATATATATGCGCACACATACACTCACACACAATATTATTTTGCAAATTAATGGGACTCAGCGTTATCTTGGTAAAGTTTAATATACTGTATGTTCTCTCATTTTCAGCCAAAACCTGACTACAGATCACAAAATGATGGACCACTTTTAAGCCCAAAGCCAACAGCAACGTGTCAAGTCCTAATACAATTCCATTTTTCTGGCAGAGCTGCACACTTAGATATTCTCACTGCAGGACTAAATTAGAATGTCATGCAACAATACATGCTATTAATAAAAAATGAGTGCACTCCCTTTGTTTGCTTGAGCCAGAGACCTAAATCATAATGCAGCCGGCATAACAATGTAATTAGGATGGAATAATTGGAGGGCATCTGTTATCTGTTGCGCTCAAATTACTCAAATAGAACAAACAATACAGCACAAAATGTGGACGTGACGTTTGTTTTGTACAATTGTATTATCAATCCATGCACGTTAAAAAAACACAAGTTTTTTGGCTTTCAGGTTGCATATCAAAATGTTTGATTTCGATATGAATTTTTATGAACTGAATCCTTCCCAATTAAAAAGTAAAAAACAAATATTCAGTCAAAGGCTGGACTCCAGGGAGGGAGTCCAGACTGAGGCCAAGGAAAAATACCTCATAGCTGTAGCACACACAGACATGTTACATAGAATCAACAAAACTTGCAACAGAGGGGAGGGAGTGGGAGCTACGGCGTTGGGCGGGTGGGTGTGTGTGTGTTTGGGTTTGGGGGGGTGCATATGCTCATTGTCCAGGGTGAAGTGTTGTATTGTAAGCAACTAGAGATGTCCGATAATATCGGACAGCCGATATTACCGGCCGATAAATGCTTTAAAATGTAATATTGGAAATTATCGGTATCGGTTTCCAAAAGTAAAATGTATGACTTTTTAAAACGCCGCCGTGTACACGGACGTAGGGAGAAGTACAGAGCGCCAATAAACCTTAAAGGCACTGCCTTTGCGTGCCGGCCCAATCACATAATATATACGGCTTTTCACACACACAAGTGAATGGAATGCATGCTTGCTTGCTTGCTTAGGCGGTCCATCGTAGTCGAAGATGACGTAGCTTCCATTTTGTTGCTCTGGTCGGTGGCTATCGTTGCTGACGACGATGCCACTCCATATGACTATGAAGTCCGATCCTGGAACCACACGTCCTGCTACAGTGGGGACATGTCAGGCCTGGATCAGGGGGCTGGGATGGTTCTGGAACTGCATGGTGGTGTCTTCGCCTCCGCTGATCCCTCCGGTGTTGGTTCCGACACTCCTCCAGATACATGACCCCGTCATGGCATAGCGAGCGCCACAACGATCGATTGGCTGCAGTTGTCTCAAGTTCGTAGGGTTTGATGTTGCACCTCTTCAATATCCCTTTCAGTTGGTCTTTGTACCGCAGCTTTTGTCCTCCGGGCTTTCTGCTGGCTGAAAGGAGCTGACCATAAAGCATCTGACGAGGCAAACGGTGTCCTGGCATCCGGATGGTGTGACCAACCCACCGGAGTTGTCGCTGTGCCAGGGTGGCCTCTATGCTCATGGACTCAGTGCGCTGTAAGATGTCCGTATGAGGAACTCGATCCTGCCATGTGATGCCAAGAATGCGTTGGAGACATCTGATGTTAAATGCATCAAGGCAGCGGATGTGTCTGCGGTATATTGTCCAGGCTTCTGACCCATACAGCAGAGTTGAAACACACACCGCCCTGCAGACAGACACTTTCGTTGAGGTTCGAAGGTGGTTGTTTTCAAACACCCGGGAGCGCAGTCTTCCAAAGGCAGAGGAGGCTGAGTTGATACGAGCCTGGATGTCATCATCGATCTGGCATGTTGGGGTCAGAGTACTGCCGAGGTAGCAAAATTGCTCAACGAGTTTGAGGGGTGTGCCGCTGATGGTAAAGACAGGGGGTGTAGGGGATGGGGACCTCTCCTGGATGAGAACCTCTGTTTTCTGGATGTTGATCACCAGACCTAGTGAGCGGTAGACTGATGACATGGTGTCTAGTGCATGCTGCATGGCATCAGGAGTGTGGGCGAGGAGTGCGCAGTCGTCTGCATATTGCAGCTCCTGGATGTTGGTGCCTGACATCTTCGTCTTTGCCTGTAGGCGCCGGATGTTGAATAGGCTCCCATCCAGGCGAAACTCGATGGAGACACCACTATCCTTTGTGATGGACTGGCGGAATAGGAGTGTGGCTGCTGCCAGGAAAAGATTGAAGATCGCTGGGGCCAGTACACACCCCTGCTTCACCCCTACTTTCACTGGGAAAGAGGGGGACTGTTCACTGCCTACAAGTACACAGGCCTGCATACCATCGTGAAACTGTTTTAGGATGCTGAGAAACTTGGGGGGGACACCAAACTTCCTGAGGATGCTCCAGAGCAAATCACGGTCAACTGTGTCAAAGGCCTTGGTGAGGTCAATAAAGGTAATGTAGAGGTCCTTGTTTTGTTCCCTGCATTTCTCCTGGATTTGACGGGCAGCGAAGATCATGTCTAGTGTACTTCGGTTCTTTCTGAAGCCACACTGTGTCTCTGGGAGGATGCCCTCTGCTAGAAATGAAAGGCGAGAAAGCATAATTTTCGCAAGTACCTTGCCGGCCACTGAGAGAAGGGAGATACCACGACTGTTTCCACAAGATGATTTATCTCCTTTCTTCTTGTAGATGGTGACAATGTTGCTGTCTTTCCATTCTTGAGGCAGGGCCTCCCTGTGCCAGATGGCTAGTATGAAATGAAACAGCTTCCGCTTCAGTAGATAGCCTCCCTTCTTCAGTATCTCAGCCGGAATTCCGTCAGGGCCAGGGCTCTTGTTGTTTTTGAGGCTCCTGATTGCAGTAAGGACCTCACTGAACATGGGGGGATCATCAAGGAAGGGAGAAGGCGGGAGATCTGGGAGTGCATTGAGCACTGATGGATCAGAGGGGTTTATTTTATTGAGCAGTGAGTCGAAGTGCTCAGCCCAACGCTCAAGAATTTGTTGTTTATCCTTGAATAACACGTGTCCGTCTGCGGATCTTACTGGAGCGATGCTTCGCTTTTGTGGGCCATAGATGGATTTTGCAGCAGCGTAGAATGCGTAGGTATTATTAGCATCTGCATATCCCCGGATCTCCTGGGCTTTTTTGAGCCACCACTCATTTTCCATGAACCGCAGTTGTTTCTGTGTCTCAGCTCTGGTTGTTTTATAATGGTGGAGGAGTGATGGAGAGTGAGGGTTGGAGAGCAGGGCAGCATGGGCTTTGCGCTTGGCGTCCAGCAGCTCCTGTATTTCTACCGAGCTGTTGTCGAACCAGTCTTGATGGTGCTTCTGAGTAAAGCCGATGGTTTCAGAGGCAGCTTGATGTAATGTTGACCTCAGTTTTGCCCACTCATTGTCCATGTCACAGGTGGTACCGTAATCCTCCAAGGTGGAAAGCCCCGCAGCTAGCTTGCTGCGGTAGTGAGATGTACACTCTGGAGAATCCAGGGCCCTGCAGTTCAGTCGCTTTCTTGGCTGCTGTTTCTTGTGCGGGGGTCGGATTTTCATCCTCAGCTTGGATCTGATCAGCCGGTGGTCAGTCCAGCATTCAGCCCCACGTAAGGCCCTGGTTACGCAGACGTCTTGTCGATCTTGTTGTCGTGTAATTATATAGTCCAGCAGGTGCCAATGTTTGGACCGTGGGTGCATCCAAGATGTTATGTATTTCTTTTTTAACTGAAAAATTGTGTTAGTGATGAGAAGTTGGTGCTCAGAGCACAGAGAGAGGAGTCGAATGCCGTTGTTGTTTATTTTCCCAGATCCATGAGGCCCGATTATTTTAGTCCAGAGCTGGGCATCTGTGCCAACTCGGGCATTGAAGTCACCCATGAGGACAAGCTTATCGGACTTAGGGACTCTGGATAGGGCAGCCGCAAGAGACTCGTAGAAGGCATCTTTGATGTTACTATCAGCATCCAGGGTAGGGGCATACGCACTGAGTAGCGTAGCAAACCGGCCTTTCACCAGGGGGATACGCCAGGTCATGAGCCGCTCACTGATGCCTTGGGGGGACTCTGGGATGTTATTGAGTAATTTGCTTTTTACAGCAAAGCCAACTCCATGGAGCCTACGTTCGCCTTCCGGGAGACCCTTCCAGAAGAAGGTGTAGCCTTCGCCGACTTCTGTCAGGGAGTCTTCACCCGACAACCGAGTTTCGCTGAGTGCTGCGATGTCGACATTGTATCTCTTGAGCTCATGTGCAATGAGCGCCGTCCGTCTATGAGGTCTCTCCGTCCCATCCTGCGTGTCGAGGAGGGTGCGGACGTTCCAGGTAGCCAGGTGTATAGTCATATGCTTTCCTTTGTTATGTTTTCGACCGCAGTAGGGGATGCCTTGGTGGCTGCGGTTTGCCACCCAGGTGTGAGGAACAGACAATTTTTGGGTCACCTTTTCCAGACCCTTCCCCAATTTGGGGTGAGCAGTGCGGACCCTAAATAGGGCTGCTCAGTCACATGGGCAGCTGCCGAAGGAAGATCATGTTCCTGATCCCAATCTTCACAACGACCATCACACCCATGCCGCCTCTGTGCAGGATTCAAGCTAGGAGCTCCCAGTCACATCCTTGACCTGCCCCCGTCGCTTTATCCTGTCGCCAGAGGACTTTTCGGAAGAAGCTGAAGCCTGCGCAAAGAGTGTATTTGTGTGAGGGATGGTGCGCGCAGTTCCTTCCCCCACAATCTTGGCCACACCCACCATATTCCAGTGGCACGAGAAAAACTTGAGACGACCTTCAGGTGAGTGCAGTTGCAGGGGACTGCCAGAGATCCGGTCTGCTGGAAACCTGCCCATGTGTGTGTCCCCGGAGCACAGATTTTTCATTTGGGGTTTACTCCCGTAGCCATACTGCCTCCCGGTTTTACCCACATGGCTGTGGGGTGCCTTCAGCACATTGCTTTTCTGTCAGGGTGTGCTCCCTTAGCCTTTGCCTAAATAAGCTGACCCACAAGGCAATGGGGCTATTTACCCATAGTTGGGGCAGGGTTGACGGGCGTCAGGGCGTGTTCCACACAAAGGTGGGCCTATACGCCACGTCTCTGGGGCCCACTGCTGCTCCGAGATCCCCTTCAGTTTAGTTCGGGGTCTGCAAAGACCCTTATCCGTGTGTGGCCACGAGGAGGCACTGAAGGAGTCTTGGTGGTGGAGAGGCTTTGTACCAGCAGGAGGAGACTTACACACTCGGCTCCTCTTTTCACCCCCCGAAGGGGGCTAGCTGGCGGCGGTAGCTGTAAGCAGAGAGTAGCAAGCAGAAAGCAACATGCACTATCTACAGACATCTCTCTACTTCTACTGCACTAGACGCGTCACACACACCCTGTGTGGATATATATACACACACACACTGCATACTTGGTCAACAGCCATACAGGTCACACTGAGGGTAGCCGCATAAACAACTTTAACACTGTTACAAATATGCGCCACACTGTGAAGCCACACCAAACAAGAATGACAAACACATTTCGGGAGAACATCCGCACCGTAACACAACAGAACAAATACCCAGAACCCCTTGCAGCACTAACTCTTCCGGGACGCTACAATATACACCCCCGCTACCCCCTATCCCCCCCAACCTCAACCTGTCCCAAATTCCAAGCTGCTGTTTTGAGGCATGTTAAAAAAAAATAATGCACTTTGTGACTTCAATAATAAATATGGCAGTGCCATGTCGGCATTTTGTTCCATAACTTGAGTTGATTTATTTTGGAAAACCTTGTTACATTGTTTAATGCATCCAGCGGGGCATCACAACAAAATTAGGCATAATAATGTGTTAATTCCAGGACTGTATATATCGGTATCGGTTGATATCGGAATCGGTAATTAAGAATTGGACAATATCGGAATATCGGCAAAAAAGCCATTATCGGACATCTCTATAAGGAACGCAACGTAAAATTGTACTCTGTGCGGATAGCAAGAGGCAGCGAAGACTTCACCGGCTAAACGAGTACAACAGCATCTCAGTCACGGTTTGTGGCGGCAAATAAAACAACATTGGGGCCGTGCGCGTGACTTCTAATTTGCATGAAATGCAATTCAGGTGTGAAAATATGCAATGCAGCGTAGCATCCTGCTCTTTCTTCGTGGGAGGGAGGGGTGGTGTTCATTATTGTAATTAACAGTGACCCAAGCGGGTTTGTTACGCAGCTGTGAAGAGCGATGAAATGACCACGCACCCCCGTCTCATCATGCTGGCTCTCATTTAGGCAGGAAAACGGGGGCGAAAAGCAACGCCATCAATCATGCTGGGGGTTTTCCATTAAAGCCTTAAAATAGGTCGGTAGCTAGCCTGCCCATTAACATCGGGTCAATACTAATATCCAGGTAAAAAGCTCCGCATCCACCTCTACCTTATTTCATGCACCCAATTGGGTCAATAATCTCCCTTCATTAGCGGCCTCAATCAGACAAACGCCAATCAATTCTTCATACAAGCGGCGCGGCGGAGGAGCTAATGGGGTCACGACGGCTTCTTGTAAACGCTCAATAACAGGACTTTGGGGCGTCGGTGACAAAAGACGACCGGGCCAGCGAGAAACACGGCATGGGGAGAAGGAACGAACGTCACATCTTGGTGACATCAAACAAAGAAGACCTGCAGTCAACAATCGGGGCTATAATAAGTACAATTAAACAAGGTTTATATGCACAGGAATAAAAGCAAAAGTGACACACAGAGAGGCATTAAAGAGTACGAAAATATTTTTCAACTAGTAGCCACTAAGGTTGTCCCGATAATATGTTGGTAACAAAATGTATTTCGATATTTTGATACTTTTCTAAATAAAGAGGACCCCCAAAAAATTGCATTATTTCAACCAATGTCAACAAAAAACAAGTATCGGCTTTTATGCGTTTACATCTAAAATCTTTATCGAACAATACTGCAGTGCAACACATCACATTTGTCAAAAAATATTATAGTTGCATATTACTGACACAAAGCGTATTATAAAGTATCCAGTAACAAACGTGTCTGCATCATGAGATTATCGTCATGGAGTATTTTGACCACACAATAAATAATTACCACTGCAACGTAGGGTTGTCTCCATATCAATATTTTGGTACCGGTACCAAAATGTATTTTGATACTTTCCTAAATAAAGGGGACCACAAAAAAATGGCATCACTGGCTTTGTTTTAACAAAAAAAAAATCAAAAAATGTCAACAAAAAACAAGTATCGGCTTTTATGTGTTTACATCTAAAATGTTTATCGAACAATACTGCAGAGTAATACATCAGATTTGTCAAAAAATATTATAGTTGCATATTACTGACACGAAGCGTATTAGAAAGTATCCAGTAACAAACGTGTCTGCATCATGAGATTATCGTCATGGAGTATTTTGACCACACAATAAATAATTACCACTGCAACGTAGGGTTGTCTCCATACCAATATTTTGGTACCGTTACCAAAATGTATTTTGATACTTTTCTAAATAAAGGGGACCACACAAAAATGGCATTACTGGCTTTTTTTTTTTTAACAAAAAATGTCAACAAAAAACAAGTATCGGCTTTTATGCGTTTACATCTAAAATATTTATCGAACAATACTGCAGTATAAAACATTTTTCAAAAATATTATAGTTGCATATTACTTACACGAAGCGTATTAGAAAGTATCCAGTAACAAACGTGTCTGCCGGTACCAAAATGTATTTCGCTACTTTTCTAAATAAAGGGGACCAAAAAAAATTGCATTATTGGCTTCATTTTAACAAAAAATCTTCGAGCACATTAAACATATTTTTAATATTGTATTCGAAGAACAATTTAGTCCTTAGATAAAATAGTGAACATACTAGACAACTTGTCTTTTAGTAGTAAGTAAACAAACAAAGACTCCTAATTAGTCTGCTGACGTATGCAGTAACATATTGTGTCATTTATACACCTATTATTTTGTCTACATTATGAAGGACAACCTACAAAAAAAATATTATTAATCTACTTGTTCATCTACGGCAGGGGTCACCAACCTTTTTGAAAGCAAGAGCTACTTCTTGGGTACTGATTAATGCGAAGTGCTACCAGTTTGATACACACTTAAATCAATTGCCAGAAATAGCCAATTTGCTCAATTTACCTTTAACTCTATGTTATTATTAATAATTAATGATATTTATCTTTGTGGAAACACTGATCATCTTAATGATTTATCACAATAAATATATATAGAAACAGATAAATATTAATATGCAACACTTTATTTTTATATTTTCTGTAAGTGCACATTTTTCAAATTGAACATTTTCAAATGATCACTTCTAAGACAGTCTTGTGAAATCACAATATCCCATTTTAACTAGCTAGCCACTAACATTTTTCAACAAATCATGAATTACTTTGCACCATGTTTGTACAAATAATAACTCATGTAAAGTACAAAAGTCAACTCTCAAATTTTTTAATAAATCATGTCACACTTTGAACTGGACACCAAATCTGTTATCTGTTTCTTTGTCAGTTAGTGCAGACCAAGTCTTTAAAATATTTTCTTGGATTTTCAAATTCTATTTGAGTTTTGTCTCTCTTAGAATTAAAAATGTCGAGCAAAGCGAGACCAGCTTGCTAGTAAATAAATACAATTAAAAAAATAGAGGCAGCTCACTGGTAAGTGCCAGCGGGCTACTCATCTGGTCCTTACGGGCTACCTGGTGCCCGCGGGCACCGCGTTGGTGACCCCTGATCTACGGTTAATATCTGCTTATTTTCTGTTTCACCATGTTCTATCTACACTTCTGTTAAAATGTAATAATCACTTATTCTTCTCTTGTTTGATACTTTACATTAGTTTTGGATGATACCACACATTTAGGTATCGATTCGATACCAAGTAGTTACAGGATCATACATTGGTCATATTCAAAGTCCTCATGTGTCCAGGGACGTATTTACAGAGTTTATAAACATAATATTAATTCTTAAAAAAGGAAAAACGATTTTGCGACGATAAAATATATCGATGTAATCATAGTAGTATCGACTAAATACGCTCTTGTACTTGGTATCATTACAGTGGATGTCAGGTGTAGATCCACCCATGGCATTTGTTTACATTGTGACGCCGGTGAGCTATTGTATCCTCCTACGGTGTGTAGTGAAGCATGTTTAGATATTCCTCGTCCTGCAGTGATAATAATACTTGTAAGAAACTCACTTTATTTGTCGCCATGGAGGCGAGGATTAGTGATTTAGAAGTAGCTAAAACACGGCCAACTGTGGATGGATCTTAAAGCACCTCTTCCTGAGGGTGTTTCAGTGTTATAACTTCACCTTTATCTTTACTTTTTAAGCCAAAATTCGTCCATTCTCCCTTTTCTGTCTATACACTGTGTCTGCTTGTAAGTACTCTGTGTGTGTGCGCTGCCGAACATGCTCCTGTGCTCGTAAAACCAGCAATTTCCCGACGTGACGACGAGCTGTAATGCCCGTTATGGGGAACTGGTACTTTTCATAAAATGTTTGATTCATTAGTACCGCGATACTATACTAGTACCGGTATACGGTACAACCCTAATACATACATACAGTCGTGGTCCAAAGTTTACATACACTTGTAAAGAACATCATGTCATGGCTGTCTTGAATTTCCAATCATTTCTACAACTCTTATTTTTTTGTGATGTAGTGATTGGAGCACATACTTGTTGGTCACAAAAAAACATTCATGAAGTTTGCTTCTTTTATGAATTTATTATGGCTCTACTCAACATGTGAGCAAATGTGCTGGGTCAAAAGTATACATACAGCAATGTTAATATTTGCTTACATGTCCCTTGGCAAGTTTACCTGCAATAAGGCGCTTTTGGTAGCCATCCACAAGCTTCTGCTTGACCACTTGACCACTCCTCTTCACAAAATTGGTGCAGTTCAGCTAAATGTGTTGGTTTTCTGACATGGACTTGTTTCTTCAGCATTGTCCACACGTTTAAGTCAGGACTTTGGGAAGGCCATTCTAAAACCTTCATTCTAGCCTGATTTAGCCATTCCTTTACCACTTTTGACGTGTGTTTGGGATCATTGGCCACAATACCCAGCAATATGTTTGGAGGAGAAATGGTGAGGCCTTTAATCCCAGGAACACCACACCTACCGTCCAGCATGGTGGTGGTAGTATTATGCTCTGGGCCTGTTTTGCTGCCAATGGAACTGGTGCTTTACAGAGAGTAAATGAAAAAGGAGGATTACCTCCAAATTCTTCAGGACAAGCTAAAATCATCAGCCCGGAGGTTGGGTCTTGGGCGCAGTTGGGTGTTCCAACAGGACAATGACCCCAAACACACCTCAAAAGTGGTCAAGGAATGGCTAAATCAGGCTAGAATGAAGGTTTTAGAATGGCCTTCCCAAAGTCTTGACTTAAAGGTGTGGACAATGCTGAAGAAACAAGTCCATGTCAGAAAACCAACACATTTAGCTGAACTGCACCAATTTTGTCAAGAGGAGTGGTCAAAAATTCAAGCAGAAGCTTGTGGATGGCTACCAAAAGCGCCTTATTGCAGTGAAACTTGGCAAGCAAATATTAACTTTGCTGTTTGTATTTGTTTTGTCACATTTTCAGTAAATAAATTCATAAAAGAAGCAAACTTCATGAATGTTTTTTTGTGACCAACAAGTATGTGCTCCAATCACTACATCACAAAAAAAATAAGAGTTGTAGAAATGATTGGAAACTCAAGACAGCCATGACATGATGTTCTTTACAAGTGTATGTACACTTTTGACCACCACTGTACATATACATACATACACACACCTTACATGTGAAAAAGTTTGGACACCCCCGAGCGAGAGAATCCATCAATTGTTGTAGTGTTTTATGTACCATGGTTGAACAGTATCAGTAACTTAGGGCAGGAAGTAGACTATTCTCATGACTCCTTTAGATGCCCACGGACTTTGATTAACAGATCCAGAGCTCCAGGCATGGATGAATAATTGAAGCCTTGCCCAAGGTGCATTATGAAATTAGCCGCTGACCTCCGCTCAAGCCCCTCTGGTGTGCATCTAAAGGGAGCAGCAGTGCTGCAAAATACAGTACAAAGTCACACTTTCTTACAAAAAAGATAATAAAAATGCAGTTTTTGCACCTACGGAGCTCGGGGGAACAATTAGTTTGATTTGGGGCGTTAACATTGTGGTGCAGCACGTCGGGACACAACACGGCAGGTAAGGTGAGGACTTTGAAACAACGTTTAACGAGGCTCAAAGTTAAATAGAAAAAACAAAAAAACTAGTAGTTCTCTAACTTTTTTTCACCTCAGGAAACAAAAGTGCTCCACAAGTACCACCATAAAGACCAACGTTCAAATACAGTAGCGTAGCAGGCCTAAGTATTCATTAAAAACAAGGCAGGTATTTCATATGTGTGGCCACTTTACCACGACACGCAGTTTGAACAGTAACACTGTGTTGGAATATTTAATTATTTGGCAAAATGTAACAAAAACACCACTGGCTAGCTCATGTTACCATTAGCAGTTTTACAGAGCATATATTTTTGATGAATGTGTATTTTAGAGATGTCCAATATTATCGGCCGATAAATGCTTTAAAATGTAATATCGGAAATTATCGGTAATGTTTTTTATTATCAGTATCGTTTTTTTTGTTTTTTAAAAATTTTTTTTTATTAATTCAACATAAAAAACACAAGATACACTTACAATTAGTGCACCAACCCAAAAAACCTCCCTCCCCCATTCACACTCATTCACACAAAAGGGTTGTGTCTTTCTGTTATTAATATTCTGGTTCCTACATTATATATCAATATATATCAATACAGTCTGCAAGGGATACAGTCCGTAAGCACACATGATTGTGCGTGCTGCTGCTCCACTAATAGTACTAACCTTTAACAGTTAATTTGACTCATTTTCATTCATTACTAGTTTCTATGTAACTGTTTTTATATTGTTTTACTTTCTTTTTTATTCAAGAAAATGTTTTTAATTTATTTATCTTATTTTATTAATTTTTCTAAAAAGGACCTTATCTTCACCAAACCTGGTTGTCCAAATTAGGCATAATAATGTGTTGATTCCACGACTGTATATATCGGTATCGGTTGATATCGGTATCGGTAATTAAGAGTTGGACAATATCGGAATATCGGATATCGGCAAAAAGCCATTATCGGACATCCCTAGTGTATTTTTTTTTTCACAATTACAGTTATTATGTGGTTTCGAACAAAAACAGTATAGAACTAGCAACTAACATTTTGCAGTGATATCGTTATGACAATAATACATGAGGGGTGTCCAAAGTGCTCATTTATAACAGCAGCACAATTGTTAGCATTCATATATTAGCATGCTAGCTGTTTTTGCTAAGTTTGCAGGTGTGTACCTCAGCTTCAAATAATTTGTTACTTGACAAATGATACCAGATGAACGCTAACGTAGGTATGATCGCCTTTTTTTGTTTTTTAAACACATTTTGTAGGCATACATCTTAGTCATATTTTGGTTCCGTGGGCAAATTAGTTTTTAAAATTTAAAATTTTAAACAACTTTTTTAGGAACACAACTCAGAAAAATGTATTTTGGTACTTGACGCATGTTACGGTTAGCATTTTTGCATGCTAATATTAGCATGCTAGTTAGCTTTTTTGATGAGTTTGCAGGTATGCATCTCAGTCATATTTTGCACCTTCGACAATTTTTTATTTATTTAACATTTGTAAAACAAGTTTTTTCAGGACCCCACTCAGAGTAATGTATTTTGGTACTTGACGCATGTTACAGTTAGCATTTTTGCATGTTAATATTAGCATGCTAGCATTTTTGCTGAGTTTGCAGGTATACACCTCAGCGTCAAATATTTTGTTACTTGATGAATGATACCTGTTGAATGCTAACGTTAGTATGCTAGCCTTTTTTGTAGGTTTACATCTCAGTCATATTTTGGTACCCTCGACAATTTTGTTTTTATTTGAAATATGAAACAAATTTTTTCGGAACACACCTCAGAGTAATGTATTTTGGTACCTGATGCATGTTACAGTTAGCATTTTAGCATGCTAATACTAGCATGTTAGCATTTTTGCTGAGGTATGAACCTCAGCGTCAACTATTTTGTTACTTGATGAATGATACCTGTTGAATGCTAACGTAAGTATGCTAGCCTTTTTGTAGGTATACATCTCAGTCATATTTTGGTACCCTCTACAATTTTTTTAGGAACACACCTCAGAGTAATGTATTTTGGTACTTGACGCATGTTACAGTTAGCATTTTAGCATGTAAATATTAGCATGCTAGCATTTTTGCTGAGTTTGCCGGTATACACCTCAGCGTCAAATATTGTGTTACTTGATGAATGATACCTGTTGAATGCTAACGTAAGTATGCTAGCCTTGTTGTAGGTATACATCTCAGCCATATTTTGGAACCCTCGACAATCTTGTTTTTATTTGAAATTTGAAACAAATTTTTTCGGAACACACCTCAGAATATTGTATTTTGGTGCTTGATGCATGTTACAGTTGGCATTTTAGCATGCTAATATTAGCATGCTAGCTTTTTTGCTGAGTTTGCAGGTATGAACCTCAGCGTTAAATATGTTGTTACTTGACGAATGATACCTGTTGAATGCTAACGTTAGTATGCTAGCCTTTTTTGTAAATATACATACATCTCAGTCATATTTTGGTACCCTCGATATTTTTTATTTTTTATTTTAAACAACTTTTTCAGGAACACACCTCTGAGTAATATATGTTGGTACTTGACACATGTTACAGTTAGCCTTTTAGCATACTAACTGTTTGTTAAGTTGGCCGGTATACACCGCAGGATCAAATATTTTGTTACTTGACGAATGACACCTGTTGAATGCTAATGTTAGTATGCTAGCGTTTTTTGTAGGTATACATACATCTCGGTCATATTTAGGTACCCTCAATATTTTTTTACACCTCAGAGTAATATATTTCAGTACTTGACACATGCTACAGTTAGCATTTTAGAATGCTAACATTAGAATGCTAGCTCTTTTTCAGCTTATTTAACACGTACGCACTTCAGCGTCAAATATTTTGTTACTTGACGAATGACACCTGTTGAATGCTAACGTTAGTATGCTAGCCTTTTTTGTAGGTATACATACATCTCATTCATATTTAGGTACCCTCGATATTTATTTATTTGTTTTGAAATTTTAAACACATTTTTCAGGACGACACCTCAGGGTAATATATTTCAGTACTTGACACATGCTACAGTTAGCATTTTAGCATGCTAACATTAGAATGCTAGCTCCTTTTCAGCTATTTTAACACGTACGCACCTCAGCGTCAAATATTTTGTTACTTGACGAATGATACCTGTTGAATGCTAACGTAAGTATGCTAGCCTTTTTTGTAGGTTTACATCTCAGTCATATTTTGGTACCATAGACATTTTATTAAATTTTTTTTAAATTTTAAACAACTTTTTTAGGAAGACACCTCAGAGTAATATATTTCGGTACTTGACGCATGTTACAGTTAGCATTTTAGCATGCTAACATTAGAATGCTAGCTCTTTTTCAGCTAATTTAACACGTACGCACTTCAGCGTCAAATATTTTGTTACTTGATGAATGACACCTGTTCAATGCTAACGTTAGTATGCTAGCCTTTTTTTGTAGGTATACATCTCAGTCATATTTTGGTACCCTCGACAATTTTTTTAGGAACACACCTCAGAGTAATGTATTTTGGTACTTGACGTATGTTACAGTTAGCATTTTAGCATGCTAACATTAGAATGCTAGCTCTTTTTCAGCTAATTTAACACGTACGCACCTCAGCGTCAAATATTTTGTTACTTGATGAATGATACCTGTTGAATGCTAATGTTAGTATGCTAGCCTTTTTTTGTAGGTATACATCTCAGTCACATTTTGGTACCCTCGACAATTTTTTTAGGAACACACCTCAGAGTAATGTATTTTGGTACTTGACGCATGTTACAGTTAGCATTTTAGCATGCTAACATTAGAATGCTAGCTTTTTCTCAGCTAATTTAACAAGTACAGCGTCAAATATTTTGTTACTTGACGAATGATACCTGTTGAATGCTAACGTAAGTATGCTAACCTTTTTTATAGGTTTACATCTCAGACATATTTTGGTACCCTAGACATTTTATTACATTTTTTTTAAATTTTAAACAACTTTTTTAGGAAGACACCTCAGAGTAATATATTTCGGTACTTGACGCATGTTACAGTTAGCATTTTAGCATGCTAACATTAGAATGCTAGCTCTTTTTCAGCTAATTTAACACGTACGCACCTCAGCGTCAAATATTTTGTTACTTGATGAATGACACCTGTTGAATGCTAACATTAGTATGCTAGCCTTTTTTTGTAGGTATACATCTCAGTCATATTTAGGTACCCTTGAGATTTTCTATTTTTTATTTTTTTATTTTAAACAACTTTTTCAGGAACACACCTCTGAGTAATATATGTCTGTACTTGACATATCTTACAGTTAGCATTTTAGCATGCTAACTGTTTGCTAAGTTTGCAGGTATACACCTCAGCGTCAAATATTTTGTTACTTGATGAATGATACCTGTTGAATGCTAACGTTAGTATGCTAGCCTTTTTTGTAGGTTTACATCTCAGTCATATTTCGGTACTTGACGCATGTTACAGTTAGCATTTTAGCATGCTAACATTAGAATGCTAGCTTTTTTTCTAGCCAATTTAACATGTACGCACCTCAGTGTCATGTATTTTGGTATTTCACTAATGCTAACTGTAAACATGCTATTGTTAGCATGTTAGTGTTTTTAGCTCAATTTGCTCATATTTTAGCTCAATTTGCTCATATTTTAAACAACGTTTTCAGGAAGACACCTCAGAGTAATATATGTTGGTACTTGATGCACGCTACAGTTAGCATTTTAGCATGCTAACATTAGAATGATAGCTTTTTTTTCCAGCTAATTCAACACGTACGCACCTCAGCGTCAAATATTTTGTTACTTGACGAATGATACCTGTTGAATGCTAACGTTAGTATGCTAGTCTTTTTTGTAGGTTTACACCTCAGTCATATTTAGGTACCCTCGATATATATTTTTTTTAATTTGAAAATTTAAACAACTTTTTCAGGAAGAAATAGTTGTTTAAGTAATATATTTAGGTACTTGACGCATGCTACAGTTAGCATTTTAGCATGCTAACATTAGAATGCTAGCTTTTTTTCAGCTAATTTAACACGTACGCACCTCAGCGTCAAATATTTTGTTACTTGACGAATGATACCTGTTGAATGCTAACGTAAGTATGCTAGCCTTTTTTGTAGGTTTACATCTCAGTCATATTTTGGTACCCTAGACATTTTATTAAATTTTTTAAAAATTTTAAACAACTTTTTTAGGAAGACACCTCAGAGTAATATATTTCGGTACTTGACGCATGTTACAGTTAGCATTTTAGCATGCTAACATTAGAATGCTAGCTCTTTTTCAGCTAATTTAACACGTACGCACCTCAGCGTCAAATATTTTGTTACTTGATGAATGACACCTGTTGAATGCTAACGTAAGTATGCTTGCCTTTTTTTGTAGGTATACATCTCAGTCATATTTTGGTACCCTCGACAATTTTTTTAGGAACACACCTCAGAGTAATGTATTTTGGTACTTGACGCATGTTACAGTTAGCATTTTAGCATGTTAACATTAGAATGCTAGCTTTTTTTCAGCTAATTTAACACGTACGCACCTCAGCGTCAAATATTTTGTTACTTGACGAATGATACCTGTTGAATGCTAACGTAAGTATGCTAGCCTTTTTTGTAGGTATACATCTCAGTCATATTTTGGTACCCTCGACAATTTTTTTAGGAACACACCTCAGAGTAATGTATGTTGGTACTTGACGCATGTTACAGTTAGCATTTTAGCATGCTAACATTAAAATACTAGCTTTTTTTCAGCTAATTTAACACGTACGCACCTCAGCGTCAAATATTTTGTTACTTGACGAATGATACCTGTTGAATGCTAACGTAAGTATGCTAGCCTTTTTTGTAGGTTTACATCTCAGTCATATTTTGGTACCCTAGACATTTTATTAATTTTAAAAAAAAATTTAAACAACTTTTTCAGGAAGACACCTCAGAGTAATATATTTCGGTACTTGACGTATGTTACAGTTAGCATTTTAGCATGCTAACATTAAAATACTAGCTTTTTTTCAGCTAATTTAACACGTACGCACCTCAGCGTCAAATATTTTGTTACTTGACGAATGATACCTGTTTAATGCTAACGTAAGTATGCTAGCCTTTTTTGTAGGTTTACATCTCAGTCATATTTTGGTACCCTAGACATTTTATTAATTTTTTAAAACATTTTAAACAACTTTTTTAGGAAGACACCTCAGAGTAATATATTTCGGTACTTGACGCATGTTACAGTTAGCATTTTAGCATGCTAACATTAGATTGCTAGCTCTTTTTCAGCTAATTTAACACGTACGCACCTCAGCGTCAAATATTTTGTTACTTGATGAATGATACCTGTTGAATGCTAATGTTAGTATGCTAGCCTTTTTTTGTAGGTATACATCTCAGTCATATTTTGGTACCCTGGATATTCTTTTTATTTGAAATTTTAAACAACTTTTTCAGGAAGACACCTCAGAGTAATATATTTTGGTACTTGACGCATGCTAACATTATAATGCTAGCTTTTTTCCAGCTAATTTAACACATACACTTCAGTATCATGTATTTTGGTTTTTCACTAATGCTAACTGTAAGCATGCTATTGTTAGCATGTTAGTGTTTTTAGCTGAATTTCCTCATATTTTCTGTTACTTGATGCTATCTGGCCAGCGTGCTAACCGTTCATGACATTTCTACCAAAATCTCCAATTATTTAAAACAATTCTATATATTGTGCTGGTTTTGAAGATTGAAACTACCAAATACGCTCCTGCATTTTTGATTTGCTAGTGTGTGGCTCTCGATGGGAAAAGTCTGGGCACCCCTGGAATACATAGTGATAGTTAACGTTAGCTAGACAATTTGCTATCAATACACAGCTCACAAGTTTTTTTTTATGGAACATATTGTATATACCATTAACAAGCTTTCAAGGAGGACGCGGTCTGCGACTCACCTCGGTACGGTAGTGGTTAGAAGGCGCCTCGCTCCACTTGAAGTGCAGAATAGTTCCACAGGTGTCCCACGCCAAGAAAATAAAAGTATATTCCACTTCGCTGAATCAACACAAGTCATCTAAATAAGTTTTGAAACGATGCACAAGAGTAGGGTTGCACACAAAAAAGGTCAAGCTTGGTTCCCAACAAACTAATCAACCAGAGTCGCTGCAGCTGAGGTGTTTCCGAGTAGTGGTTTCTTAAAGAGACAGTACACACGCTCACATCCTGGCAACATAAACACAAAGTAAAGGTTGACATACCTTTTATTGTGTGAATGCTCCAAAACATTCACACATGGTTTTCTACACCAAAATTCATCGATTTATTATTATCATTCTTCGGCAGATTTTGGTGCGCTCTACCTTCAGCATGTTTCCCCCAATTCAAACCGTTCCAACTTAAAACTGTTCGGGAATCGTGGGCTAAATTCCCTAATTTCCAGGACATTTTTCCCATTTAAAATGAATTGGCCATTTTTCCAAACGTTCACCATTTCCACATTTTTCAACCGATTCAAACCATTCTACCTTCAACACATTCCACCATTCTGGAAATTCAAAGTACTTTTTTTCCCAAGTCCCAAAACATTCCAGGATTTTCCAGAATCCCTCGTTTTCCAAAGCCCTATTTCCACCCTTTTTCTGTCAATGAGTTCTTCCACATTTTTTTTTTACCTATTTGAACAGTTCCAGCGTCAAAACATTCCTCTTAATCAGGACAATAAAAAAAGTTGTTTTTTGAACTGGAAAAATTCCCGGTTTTTCCGAAATTCCAGGAATTCCTCAATACCATTTCTCAATTAAAAATGTTACTCCTTCAACATTTCTCGACCTTTTGAAAAATTCCAACATCATCCATTTCAACTCATTCAAGTCTTTTAGCATTTTTTAAAAAAATCCAGCTTTTCCAGAAAATCCCAAATTTCCATTAAATTCCCATTAAAATTAATGGTACATTTTTCCAAGTTGCAAAATTCCCACATTTTTCAACCGATTCAAACCATTCTACCTTCAACACATTCCACCATTCTGGAAATTCAAAGTACTTTTTTTCCCAAGTCCCAAAAAATTACAGGATTTTCCAGAATCTCTCGTTTTCCAAAGCCCTATTTCCACCCTTTTTCTGTCAATGAGTTCTTCCACATTTTTTTTTTACCTATTTGAACCGTTCCAGCGTCAAAACATTCCTCTTAATCAGGACAAAAAAAATAAGTTGTTTTTTTGAACTGGAAAAATTCCCGGTTTTCCCGAAATTCCAGGAATTCCTTAATAACATTTCTCAATTAAAAATGTTACTCCTTCAACATTTCTCAACCGTTTTGAAAAATTCAAACATCATCCATTTCAACCCATTCAAGTCTTTTAGCATTTTTAAAAAAATTCCAGCTTTTCCAGAAAATTCCAAATTTCCATTAAATTCCCATTGAAATTAATGGGACATTTTTCCAAGTTGCACAATTCCCACATTTTTCAACCGATTCAAACCATTCTACCTTCAACACATTCCACCATTCTGGAAATTCAAAGTGCTTTTTTTCCCAAGTCCCAAAAAATCCCAGGATTTTCCAGAATCCCTCGTTTTCCAAAGCCCTATTTCCACCCTTTTTCTGTCAATGAGTTTTATTTTTATATTGTTACTGTTAAACTCTGTAATGTTACAATGCCTCCCCCACAAAAAAAAAATATATATATATATATATATACTATTTTTATTTATTTATTTTTTGTTAAATAACACATCTGCCAAAATAATATTTTTATTTTTTTTATTTTTTTGGTTAAATAACACATTTGCCTTGTTTTTAATTAATACTTAGGGTTAGTATGCTACTTTATTTCAATATCAGTCATTATGCTGGTACTTGTAGGTGTTTTCTGAGATGGTACTTAGTCCAAAAACTAGGAGAACCACTGGGTTATATGATCATATTGTTGCCACTTGTCTGTAAGAAATAAAAAAAAGGAACTTTTTTTTTAAATAAAATAAGATTATTTAGGGAGGTTGTCCAGATATTTCCTAGATATGTTAATTTGATGCTCTACCCTTGCATGTGTGCTTTATTATCCATCAAAACAACATTTCAAACACTTAATTGTATATTTTTTAGGTTTTATTTTGAAAAAAAGAAAATCGGTCTGCAAAAATGTTTGCCCCATTCCTGTGAGAATTCTGCGTGTGACTGAAGCATTAAGGAGTGGGGCTGGTTCATTCATCCAGGACCAGCTGCCAGGGCCAAGTTTCACACATGCAAAATTCCACTATTTCTCAATCGATTTGAACCGTTCCAACACACTCCACTCACCTTGGACAATCCAACTACCGTTTTCCAGGTTAAAAAAAAATTCCAGGAATTCCCGGTTTTCCAAAGCCCCATTTTCTCTTCTTCCTGGAAAGTTTTCACAGTCCACGTTTTACAACCATGTTTGACCATTCCACCTTCAAAGATTCTTATTAGTTAGGACTACAAAAGTTAAAAAATTTTTCGAACAAATTCCAGAAATGCCAGGAATTCCGAAATACCAATTCAAATTCAAACTGTCACTATGACAACATTTTTCAACCGTTTTGAAAAATTCCAACACCAACCCAATCACATCATCTAGGACAATTGTGGTATTATCTCTATTTTCAAACATTGCCAGTTTTCCCGAAATTTCCAAATTTCCAGGAATTTCCCATTAAAATGAATGGACGTATTCATCATTTAAAACAATGTGTCATTTTTAAACCTGATTCCAACCTTTCAACCATCCACCCACATATAAAACGCAATATTTTTTTCTTTTTCCCAAAATTCCCGGTTTTCCCGGAATTTACAGTAATTAACAGTAATTTTCTCCCCATGGACAATGAATGGGCAATATACAAATCTTTCCATTTCTCATCTGATTTGAACCGTTCCAACATCCCCACACTCCCCACACCCTGGACACTTAATCCAGCATGTTTCTCGGTTCCGAAAAAATTCCCTGATTACCAGGAATTTCCCCCCACTGAAAATGAATGGGCAATATACAAACCTCTCCATACCCCACGTCTCAACCGATTCAAACCGTTCCAACAGCCACACACTCCAAAAAAAAAAATCCAGGAATTTCCAGAATTCCCGGTATTCCAAAGCCCTATTTTCTTCTCTTCTTTAGAAAGTTTTCACAGTCCACATTTGTCAACCGTTTTTGACCATTCCACCTTCAAAACTTTATTAGTTGGGACAACACAAATTAAGATTTTTTTAGAACAAATTCCAGAAATTCCAGGAATACCAAAATACCAATTCAATATGTCACTACGTCAACTTTTTTCGATTCAAATGAATGGACGTATTGATAGTTCCGATTCTGAACCTTTCAACCATCCACACACATTACTCTTCCCACATATGGAACGCAAAACATGTTTTCTCTTTCCCAAAATTCCCGGTTTTCCCGGAATTTACAGGAAATGTCTCCCCGTTGACAATGAATGGGCAATATACAAACCTCTCCATTTCTCATCTGATTTGAACAGTTCCAACATCGACACACTCCCCACACCCTGGGCACCCAAGCCAGCATGTTTCCTGGTTCTGAAAAAAAATCCCTGATTACCCGGAATTACCAGAAATTTCCCCCCATTGACAATGAATCAGCAATATACAAACCTCTCCATAGCCCACATTTCTCAACCGATTCGAACCGTTGTAACATCCACACATTCCACTCACTTCGGACATTCAAACTACGATTTTACAAAAAAATTAAAAAATCCAGGAATTTCCAGGAATTCACGGTTTTCCAATGCCCTATTTTCTCCTCTTCCTGGAAAGTTTTCACAGTCCACATTTTTCAACCGTTCTTGACCATTCCACCTTCACAAATTCTTATTAGTTGAGATAACAAAAGTTAAGATTGTTTTCGAACAAATTCCTGAAATTCCAGGAATTTCAAAATACCAATTAAAATTTAAACTGTCACTACGTCAACATTTTTCAACCGTTTCGAAAAATTCCAACACCAACCCAATCATACAATCTAGGACTATTTTGATATTACATATTTTTTCAAACATTCACAGTTTTCCCGAAAAGTACACATTTCGAGCAATTTCCCATTGAAATGAATGGACATACCTGTATTTAAAGTTATACACTGCCCAAAATTTTGCGCCATCTTTAAACCCGATTCCGACCTTTCAACCACCCACACACATTCCTCTACCCAGATATCGAACGCAAAACAGGTTTTCCCTTTGCCCCAATTCCCGGAATTACCAGGAATTTTTCCCCATTGAAAATGAATGGGCAATATACAAACATCTCCATATCTTTCATTTCTCAACCGATTCGAACCGTTCCAACATCCACACACTCCACTCACTTTGGACAATTAAAGTACTATTTTTTAAGTTCCAAAAAATTCCAGGAATTCCCAGAATTCCAAAGCCCTATTTTCACCTCTTCCTGGAAAGTTTTTACAGTCCACATATTTCAACCAATTTCAACCATTCCACCTTCAAAACATTCCTCATAGTTGGGACAACAAATGCTCCCTTTTTTCCCGTACAAATTCCCGGTTTTCTGGAATTCACCAACATTTTTCAATTGATTCGAAAAATCCCAACACCAACCCATTAATATTATCAAGGACAATTGTGCTAGTATCAATATTTTCAAAAATTCCCTCATTTCCCAAAATTCCAACATTTCCAGGAAATTCCTATTAAAATAAATGGACATATTCAAAGTTATACAATGCCCAAAATTTAGTGCCATCTTTAAACCTGATTCCGACCTTTCAACCATCCACACACATTACTCTTCCCACATATCGAACGCAAAACAGGTTTTCCCTCTCCCAGATTTCCCTGAATTACCAGGGAATTTTCCCCCGTTGACAATGAATGGGCAACATACAAACCTCTCCATATCCCATATTTCTCAACCGATTCCAACCGTTCCAACATCCAGACATTCTACTCACCCTGGCCATTCAAGCATTTCAGTTCCGCTCAGGCCTATATGCGGTCTGGCGGCTCACGAACATAGGACGACATTCACAATTGTAGTTACTGCATAACATTACTTTGTGGCACTAAACCTGCACATACTTGTTCTTCTCAGGCTTCTCTATGCTTACATTTTCACACTTGGCACTATTTTGTTACACTTTACTCGGCATTTCTTACATATGCCTTTGGTATTTCTACCTCACAGAGATTAGTGTTAAGTGTTTATTGTGATTTTAGAATTGTGTTTACATTGACTGATTGTTGTCAGAATAATTGTATCTAAGTTATCACAAAACTTTGTGTTTCAATGAGTTCCCGGCGAGCAGACAAAAGCTGTCTTTGATCTTACCAATCAAAAGCAGTGTTTCCCACACATTCATTTATTTGTGGCGGCCCGCCACGAAAGAATTAAGGCCGCCGCAAAAAAAATAAAATATTTTTTTGTTTGTTTTTTTGTGTCCTGTCAAGCTTTCAGGCAAATCATATAGTTGATGTAGATGCTATCTACCACCACTACTGTTTTTTGTTTATTTGTTACTGACTGTGGCAGGACACCTCTGCCTCTGTTTCACTTTATGTTGCTGGTAAATAATATGGTTGTAGTAGTAGGCTAAAGTTAAATTATTTAGTATGCAGTAATTAAAGGGGCAGAGCTTTAAGAGACATTTTAGCTTTTATATTTTTATAAGATATATTTTTGTAAGAACCACAATTAATAATTATATTTCAGTGAATAACTTATTGTTCAAATCTGTATATAAATATGTACATAAAGTGTTGTAATTATATTGTAAAATGGATGGATGGATGGACGTTTAAAACAAAACTGTTATTATTAATTAGTAAGTATACATTTTTTGAGCCTTTTTAGAGAAAATCATATCATTGTAGTAAAGTATGCAAATTACTCGATGATGTCATGGTGACCACGCCCATAGCCACGCCCCCACCACCACAGGTATCTTAGCAGTTTATGGGAAACACTGAAAAGGCTTGTAAAACTCCACTGTGTAGGATGGGAAGCAACATGAAGGTGTCAGTTTCTTTGATCTATTGTAATCCACAGGAAGATTTTGTCTTGACCCGAGATCTACAAAGCGGAGAGGAAGCAGGACCTGACCAACCCACCCCCCAACCCCTCCCACCCCAGGCACCTTTTCTTTCAACTGTTTTGTAACCAAAGGCAACGGCTGTTTACGACCCCCCTTCCTTTAGAAACAGCTGTTGCCATGTAATCAGGGAAAGTCCAAATAAAAGAGGAGGCGTGCAACCTTTCGTCAGAGCGTGGTGGAAGACTGTACAAAAAGTAAAGCCCAGACGTTTCTCCTCAATGAGCTCAATTGAATTCTGTCTCTGTTTAATTCCTTGCTTCTTTGTCTGTTTAATAGATGTCATCAGTGTTTGAACCTGACATTTGCATTGATATTTATTTTCCTTTCTCCCTTGATAGCTGGGGGATACCATTTGAAGCAAATGTTAATATATTTTTCTCCTGGTCCATATTTCCGTAGATCTTAAACAATATCAATAATTATTGATTTCGACAAACGTATTTACAGTCTTTATATCGACCAGCTCTAGTCCAAAATGCCTTGGTAAGGTTACCTCCTGGGCAAGCCCACAAAGGAGAGGCCATTATCCCTGCATGGAAGTTGAGAGGCACAATAGAGTCAGGCAGGTAACACTCTCATGGTCACAGCCCGCACACGCCTGCCAACAGACTGCATGATTTGTCACTTGGCGGGGAACCCTCCATCCGACACTTGGCTTCCAGCGCAGCGCTTTTTGCGAGGAGGCCAGGTGAGGTTGGAAACTCTTAGCCGCGGTTGCTAAGCACTTCCACTTTTCAACGACGACACCCACGGACGATTGTGGGTTTTACTGGATGGGAAACATTTTTAGAAAGCTGCCTTGCTGCTCGGGCATTTTTATTACCGCGTCACACTCCAATGCTCCAGAAGGCCCAATTTGTTCACAAATTCTTCCAAAGAGTAAAAATAGATGAAGAGGGAATAAATGAAACAAGGTATCTATCGATCTATTAGGGCTGTGACTCTACACACGATCCAATTCGATTCTTGGGGGAAACGATCTGATTCAGAACGGATTTGGACTCAAAACAATTCTTGATTCAAAATCAATACGTTTTTTTTAAATAACATTTTGTGCAAGTTCTATGATTAACTACATTCCTGTGATACATCTCTATATTACTTAAAATAAAACTGCTTTTGTTTGATAAAAATCTACACAAAAAAGTAAAATACAAATAAAGCAAGTATCCAACATGTCTCTTTTCTAAAGTAAATCTGTACAGCAGATACACAAACCCCAAAAGCAGTGAAGTTGTCACATTGTGTAAATGGTAAATAAAAACAAAATACAATGATTTGCGAATCCTTTTCAACTTATATTCAATTGAATAGACTGCAAAGACAAGATATTTAACGTTGGAACTGGTAAACTTTGTTATTTTTTTGCAAATATTAGCTCATTTGGAATTTGATGGCTTCAACATGTTTCAAAAAAGGTGGCACAAGTGGCAAAAAAGACTGAGAACGTTGAGGAATGCTCATCAAACACTTATTTGGAACACCCCGCAGGTGAACGGGCTAATTGGGAACAGGTGGGTGCCATGATTGGGTATAAAAGTAGATTCCATGAAATGCTCAGTCATTCACAAACAAGGATGGGGCGAGGGTCACCACTTTGTCAACAAATGCCTGAGCAAATTGTCCAACAGTTCAAGAACAACATTTCTCAACCAGCTATTGCAAGGAATATAGGGATTTCACCATCTACGCTCCATAATATCATCAAAAGGTTCAGAGAATCTGGAGAAATCACTGCACGTAAGCGATGATATTACAAACCTTCGATCCCTCAGGCTGTACTGCATCCAAAAGCTACATCAGTGTGTAAAGGATATCACCACATAGGCTCAGGAACACTTCAGAAAACCACTATCAGTAACTAAAGTTTGTCGCTACATCTGTAAGTGCAAGTTAAAACTCTACTATGGAAAGTGAAAGCCATTTATCAACAACACCCAGAAACGCTGCCGGCTTCACTGGGCCCGAGCTCATCTAAGATGGACTGATGCAAAGTGGAAAAGTGTTCTGTGGTCTGACACGTTCACATTTCAAACTGCTTTTGGAAACTGTGGACGTTGTGTCCTCCGGACCAAAGAGGAAAAGAACCATCCGGATCGTTCTAGGTACAAAGTGCAAAAGCCAGCATGTGTGATGGTATGGGGGTGTATTAGTGCCCAAGACATGGGTAACTTACACATCTGTGAAGGCACCATTAATGCTGAAAGGTACATACAGGTTTTGGAGCAACATATGTTGCCATCCAAGCAACGTTACCATGGACGCCCCTGCTTATTTCAGCAAGACAATGCCAAGCCACGTATTACATCAACATGGCTTCATAGTAAGAGAGTGCGGGTACTAGACTGGCCTGCCTGTAGTCCAGACCTGTCTCCTATTGAAAATGTGTGAAGCCTAAAATAGCACAAGGGAGACCCCCGGACTGTTGAACAACTTAAGCTGTACATCAAGCAAGAATGGGAAAGAATTCCACCTGAGAAGCTTCAAAAATGTGTCTCCTCAGTTCCCAAACCTTCACTGAGTGTTGTTAAAAGGAAAGGCCATGTAACACAGTGGTGAACATGCCCTTTCCCAACTACTTTGGCACGTGTTGCAGCCATGAAATTCTAAGATTATTTGCAAAAAAAAAATAAAGTTTATGAGTTTGAACATCAAATATGTTGTCTTTGTAGCATATTCAACTGAATATGGGTTGAAAAGGATTTGCAAATCATTGTATTCCGTTTATATTTACATCTAACACAATTTCCCAACTCATATGGAAACGGGGTTTGTATATTTAGAATAGTCCTGTGCAGCTACTGTCTATGTACGGCCAGTTTCCAAAGATAGGAGGTAATTGGTCAGCTTCTGAATAATGTGCATACTTAAGGTAATTCAACTAAAAGCAAGACACAATTATCTGCACTTACGCCGCCAGCTTAGACACCCTGTGTGGAGTAGTAAAGCCATGCAGCGACAAAAGCCGCACACTGACTACTCTAAATTATGGAAAAGTATATAGTGTTGTCCTATGTGAAGATACACAGAAATAGAAGTGAGGGGTTAGGGAAGCGTCGCTTTGAGCTCGCCACACAATCCAACCTGACATTAGCGGTTGAAGCGGAGTTTCAACAACACCCCAAGTGTGCGACTATCAACTACTCCCTTTCAACATCACTATCCGTCTCCTGGCATGTCAGCACGAGCGCCGCAGCCTTGGCCGCATCAGATCTAAATTAACTTCCCGATGGCCGCCATTAAGACGGAAACGTGCGCGCTGACCGACCCCGCGCGACCTTCCCCGTGCATTAGGCTGAAGTGCCGACGGCGGCCATTACAGACGAGTCCAATGTAGTGGAAAATGTAAACGATGGGCTTGCCCCACTCTTAACCCCTCCACCAGGGACCACACCATTGTTCCTGAATGCTACCTATTAGCCGGAAATGGCGGGAAATAAAGGATGTTTCTTACAGGTATCGTCATCACTGGAGGACAAGGGATAGCTAAACATGCTACATTACACGGCATCGGGAGGATGAGCTAGCGGAAAGCTGGGCTCTTGAACGTAAACAAAGGTGGGTGAATCGATACAAATATCGACAGTAACGATACCAGTATATGGTCAATAATAGGGGCGACAAAAATAGTAATTCTTATACACAGTTTGCAGTGTTTTAGCTACTTCTAAATCACTAATCCTTGTCTCCATGGCGACAAATAAAGTAAGTTTCTCACAAGTAACATTATCACTGGAGGACGAGGAATAGCTAAACATGCTTCACTACACACCGTAGGAGGATACAATAGCTCACCGGCGTCACAATGAAAACAAACGCCATGGGTGGATCTACACCTGACATCCACTGTAATGGTACCAAGTACAGGAATGTATCTAGTCGATACTATTATGATTACATCGATATTGTTTAGCATCACACATTTTTTTCCCGTTTTTTTTTAAATGTATATTATGTTTATATAAACTCAGGAAATGTGTCTGAGGACTTTGAATATGACCAATGTATGATCCTGTAACTACTTGGTATCGGATCGATACCTAAATTTGTGGTATCATCCAAAACTAATGTAAAGTATCAAATAAAAGAAGAATAAATGATTATTACATTTAAACAGAAGTGTAGACAGAACATGTTGAAACATAAAAAAGCAGATATTAACAGTAAATGAACAAATAGATTAATAATTAATTTTTACAGTTTGTCCCTCATAATGTGTACAAAAAAAGAGGTAGATAAATGACACAATATGTTACTGCAGACTAATTAGGAGTCTTTGTTTGTTTACGTACTACTAAAAGACAAGTTGTCTCGCATGTTCACTATTTTATTTTATTTGTGTGTTAAAATAAAGCCAATTTTTTGTGGTCCCTTTTATTTAGAAAAGTATCGAAACACATTTTGGCACCGGTACCAAAATATTGGTATCGGGACAACACTAATACAATGTAAACATAGCCTAAATGAATTCGATACGAACCGTTGAGACTTGGGAGGATGTACTGCCCTCCCGTTACTGTATAAGGGTATTTTTTGGCAATGCAGTCTGCTGAAAATGACGGAAAGCACCACTCCACACAGCAACTGACGCTGGAGTCAGAGTTGGAATTGCCCCAAAACACTGGCGGCTAAAGAGGACAACGCCACCCGCCTAATATGTCACGTTTCGTGCGTCAGGTCAACCGTGAGTGTAGCGACATACTCCCGCACATAGTTTTGTGGAAGAAAAAGCTGAGGCACACGTTATGGAAAAAAAAGAAGCCACAATGAAGCATGTGTCCTCTCTCAGGGAGAGGAGGAGGGCGGGGTAAGAAATGGCGGTTTCCTTCCAGCTGGGTCATATTTAACCCGGCGGTACCAGCTCGCCAGAACCCGCTAACGAGAAAAGCCTGCCCTTTGTTTACCCGACGCACCGAGAAAGGGAATCGATGGAGGTATTATTTCTCCTCATTATTCCGCTTGAGCGGCGCTGTGTTTACGCCACTACGGCGCGACCCACGCACCCGGGAAGACAAAAAGAGGGGAAAAAAGCCCATTCAAAGTCAAAGGCACGTTACACTCCCCACTTCCACTAACAATGTTGTTTATGTGGGTGGCGGAATTAGGAATCCTGTAAGAAAAATTAAAAAAAAAGGCTTTGGTAGCGTATGTACGTGTATATGTATATGTAGAGTGTGTGTGTGTTGTATGTACGTGTATATGTAGAGTGTGTGTGTGTTGTATGTATGTGTATATGTATATGTAGAGTGTGTGTGTGTTGTATGTACGTGTATATGTAGAGTGTGTGTGTGTTGTATGTATGTGTATATGTATATGTAGAGTGTGTGTGTGTTGTATGTATGTGTATATGTATATGTAGAGTGTGTGTGTGTTGTATGTATGTGTATATGTATATGTAGAGTGTGTGTGTGTTGTATGTATGTGTATATGTATATGTAGAGTGTGTGTGTTGTATGTATGTGTATATGTATATGTAGAGTGTGTGTGTTGTATGTATGTGTATATGTAGAGTGTGTGTGTTGTATGTATGTGTATATGTATATGTAGAGTGTGTGTGTTGTATGTATGTGTATATGTAGAGTGTGTGTGTTGTATGTATGTGTATATGTATATGTAGAGTGTGTGTGTTGTATGTATGTGTATATGTAGAGTGTGTGTGTTGTATGTATGTGTATATGTATATGTAGAGTGTGTGTGTTGTATGTATGTGTATATGTAGAGTGTGTGTGTTGTATGTATGTGTATATGTATATGTAGAGTGTGTGTGTTGTATGTATGTGAATACGTATATGTAGAGTGTGTGTGTTGTATGTACGTGTATATGTAGAGTGTGTGTGTTGTATGTATGTGTATATGTAGAGTGTGTGTGTTGTATGTATGTGTATATGTATATGTAGAGTGTGTGTGTTGTATGTATGTGTATATGTAGAGTGTGTGTGTTGTATGTATGTGTATATGTATATGTAGAGTGTGTGTGTTGTATGTATGTGTATATGTAGAGTGTGTGTGTTGTATGTATGTGTATATGTATATGTAGAGTGTGTGTGTTGTATGTATGTGTATATGTAGAGTGTGTGTGTTGTATGTATGTGTATATGTATATGTAGAGTGTGTGTGTTGTATGTATGTGTATACGTATATGTAGAGTGTGTGTGTTGTATGTACGTGTATATGTAGAGTGTGTGTGTTGTATGTATGTGTATATGTAGAGTGTGTGTGTTGTATGTATGTGTATATGTATATGTAGAGTGTGTGTGTTGTATGTACGTGTATATGTAGAGTGTGTGTGTTGTATGTATGTGTATATGTAGAGTGTGTGTGTTGTATGTATGTGTATATGTAGAGTGTGTGTGTTGTATGTATGTGTATACGTATATGTAGAGTGTGTGTGTTGTATGTACGTGTGTATGTAGAGTGTGTGTGTTGTATGTATGTGTATATGTAGAGTGTGTGTGTTGTATGTACGTGTATATGTAGAGTGTGTGTGTTGTATGTATGTGTATATGTAGAGTGTGTGTGTTGTATGTATGTGTATACGTATATGTAGAGTATGTGTGTTGTATGTACGTGTATATGTAGAGTGTGTGTGTTGTATGTATGTGTATATGTAGAGTGTGTGTGTTGTATGTATGTGTATATGTATATGTAGAGTGTGTGTGTTGTATGTACGTGTATATGTAGAGTGTGTGTGTTGTATGTATGTGTATATGTAGAGTGTGTGTGTTGTATGTATGTGTATACGTATATGTAGAGTGTGTGTGTTGTATGTACGTGTATACGTATATGTAGAGTGTGTGTGTTGTATGTACGTGTATATGTATATGTAGAGTGTGTGTGTGTGTTGTATGTACGTGTATATGTATATGTAGAGTGTGTGTGTTGTATGTACGTGTATATGTATATGTAGAGTGTGTGTGTTGTATGTACGTGTGTATGTATATGTAGAGTGTGTGTGTTGTATGTACGTGTATATGTAGAGTGTGTGTGTTGTATGTAGGTGTATGTGTATATGTAGAGTGTGTGTGTTGTTTGTATGTGTATATGTAGAGTGTGTGTGTTGTATGTATGTGTATATGTATATGTAGAGTGTGTGTGTTGTATGTACGTGTATATGTATATGTAGAGTGTGTGTGTTGTATGTACGTGTATATGTAGAGTGTGTGTGTTGTATGTACGTGTATATGTAGAGTGTGTGTGTTGTATGTACGTGTATATGTATGTGTAGAGTGTGTGTGTTGTATGTACGTGTATATGTATATGTAGAGTGTGTGTGTTGTATGTACGTGTATATGTAGAGTGTGTGTGTTGTATGTACGTGTATATGTATATGTAGAGTGTGTGTGTTGTATGTACGTGTATATGTATATGTAGAGTGTGTGTGTTGTATGTACGTGTATATGTATATGTAGAGTGTGTGTGTTGTATGTACGTGTATATGTAGAGTGTGTGTGTTGTATGTAGGTGTATGTGTATATGTAGAGTGTGTGTGTTGTATTTACGTGTATATGTAGAGTGTGTGTGTTGTATGTAGGTGTATGTGTATATGTAGAGTGTGTGTGTTGCATGTACGTGTATATGTATATGTAGTGTGTGTGTGTTGTATGTACGTGTATATGTATATGTAGAGTGTGTGTGTTGTATGTACGTGTATATGTAGAGTGGGTGTGTTGTATGTAGGTGTATATGTATATGTATATGTAGAGTGTGTGTGTTGTATGTACGTGTATATGTATATGTAGAGTGTGTGTGTTGTATGTACGTGTATATGTAGAGTGTGTGTGTTGTATGTACGTGTATATGTAGAGTGTGTGTGTTGTATGTAGGTGTATATGTATATGTAGAGTGTGTGTGTTGTATGTATCAATCAATCAATCAATGTTTATTTATATAGCCCTAAATCACAAGTGTCTCAAAGGGCTGTACAAGCCACAACGACATCCTCGGTGTCGAGTGGGTCTGACATAATATTGTGAAAGTCCAACACATCAGCGAAAGTCCAGTCCATGGTGGGGCCAGCGGGAACCATCTCGAGTGGAGACGGGTCAGCAGCGTAGAGATGTCCCCATCTGATGGACAGGCTAGCGGTCCACCCCGGAGCAGAGTAGAAAAGAAAAGAAAAGAAACGGCAGATCAACTGGTCTAAAAAGGGAGTCTATTTAAAGGCTAGAGTATACAAATGAGTTTTAAGATGAGACTTAAATGCTTCTACTGAGGTAGCATCTCTAACTTTTATGTATGTATGTATGTAGGTGTATATGTAGAGTGTGTGTGTTGTATGTACGTGTATATGTAGAGTGTGTGTGTTGTATGTACGTGTATATGTAGAGTGTGTGTGTTGTATGTACGTGTATATGTATATGTAGAGTGTGTGTGTTGTATGTACGTGTATATGTATATGTAGAGTGTGTGTGTTGTATGTACGTGTATATGTATATGTAGAGTGTGTGTGTTGTATGTACGTGTATATGTAGAGTGTGTGTGTTGTATGTAGGTGTATATGTATATGTAGAGTGTGTGTGTTGTATGTAGGTGTATATGTAGAGTGTGTGTGTTGTATGTACGTGTATATGTAGAGTGTGTGTGTTGTATGTACGTGTATATGTAGAGTGTGTGTGTTGTATGTACGTGTATATGTAGAGTGTGTGTGTTGTATGTACGTGTATATGTATATGTAGAGTGTGTGTGTTGTATGTATATGTAGAGTGTGTGTGTATGTACGTGTATATGTAGAGCAGGGGTCTCAAACACGCGGCCCGCGGGCCAATTGTGGCCCGGGAGACGTTATTTTGCGGCCCCCACCTTAATATGAAAGTTTAATGTTAGTGCGGCCCGCGAGTTTTAAATGAATGGCGCTTGACAGCGTTGTGTGCGGAGCTGAAGAAATCTACCAATCACGTTGTGGTATGAGGCTCTCGACAATATCGAGGGCGTGCCGTGATGGCACTGTCATCAGTGTCCTCTAGAATCTGTCACCGCATCATCTTTTTCTCCATACTAACAGCGTGCCAGCCCAGACACATGTTGTATGAGGCTTCTAGAGACACACGCAGGTTATTGCAAGACATACTTGAGGAACAGCCATACATTTCACACTGAGGGTGGTCATATTTTATTTTATTTATATTTTAACACTGTTACAAATATGCGCCACACTGTGAACCCACACCAAACAAGAATGACAAACACATTTCGGGAGAACATCCGCACCTAAACACAACATAAACACAACAGAACAAATACCCAGAATCCTTTGCAGCCCTAACTCTTCCGGGCTACAAAAACACCCCCGCTACCCCTAACCCCGCCCAACTCAACCCCCCCCATCTCCCGAATTCGGAGGTCTCAAGGTTGGCAAGTATGCATTGATGTCACTTGCGTAATGCAAGCAGAGAAACATTTTGCCGCTTTTCTATGACACACGCTCTTCCTTCCTCCCTCCCTGCCTCCCTCCCTCGCCCGCCTGCTCGCTCCCGCCCCCGTTGTAAACAGTCCGGGCGGGGAAGACGAGCACTCCGCCGAAGGAGCGAGCGACAATACAAAAGTGTGGTGCACTGGACCCCAGCGCTGATACAGACGTGGTGATGTTAACCCGTTCGGGGCTAATTGTGCTACCGTAACTGTAAACTCCACCCCCCACCCTCCTCCCGTTGGCTCCAGACAGAGACGATTTTTGATGCAATATTTCTTTCACAGGGGCACCCCGACGTGTCTTATTTCATTTCATTTCATTTTTATTTATCTCCTTCATTGATGTGCATCTTTGATCGATAGACAATTATACCTCAATTTTTAAATTATACATTTACACACCAATGCCTGAGAAGGAGCAGGATGAAGAAAAATCTTATATTTTTCTGCCCCCTTCAACATAGTACGTAGTCTTACTTAATGATATCATATAAACAAACAATTACATCCAAATATAACGAAAACAAACAAAAAAACACAAGAAGTGCAAAACTTCATGATGTACAAAACGAACAAAAAAAACAAAATAAGTAGTATACACCTCACAGGATGATACAAAACAAATACAAAACCAGGCAAAAAATAAGTAAAATAATAAATATAAAGCAAAATGTAAACAGTTATGGCTGTCCATATGATCTCATTGTTCTGTCCTTATATATTTTTTCAATTGGAATATATTTTTACAATCTTTTATCTCTTGTAAAGAGAATTCCATAGTTTAACCCCCACCACTGATATACACATTTGTTTTAAAGTTGTCCTTGAATACTGATGTTTGAAATGACCTTTTCTTCTATGCTCTTCATTCTCAGAAGTGATGACAAACATTTTTTGTAAATTTGCTGGTAATGTTTTACTTTTAGCCTTAAACATGACACATAATGTCTGTAACTTTACTAGCTCCTGTAGTTTCAATAAACCAGAATTAATAAATAATATGTTAGTGTGTTTTAAGTAATCTACTTTATGAATAATCCTTATAGCTCTTTTCTGTAGTTGATACAGAGAAAGTTGCGTTGCACAAGGAATACAATTTGAAACGTCATTATACAACTAGACATGCTGAGGAGTATGCAAAATACTAGGGGAGTGAACCGGGTTGCAAATTTTAAAACCAGTCTACTGAGGCAACAAGATTTCGTCAAGAAAGCAAGCGAAAAGAGCGATGCAGCAGTCAAAGCTAGCTACATGGTGAGTGAGATGGTTGCTAGGGCGGGAAAGCCATTCAAAGGAGGTGAATTCATTAAAAAGTGCATGTTAGATTTTTTTTAAGAAATCTTTTCTTGCGGCCCAGCCTCACCCAGTTTCTGCATCCAGTGGCCCCCAGGTAAATTGAGTTTGAGACCCCTGATGTAGAGTGTGTGTGTTGTATGTAGGTGTATATGTATATGTAGAGTGTGTGTGTGTTGATGTGCAGAGCATGCTAATAAAGTGAAGTGCCTTTCAGAAGGACTCATTAACCGCCCCTTTCACATGCTGTTGCCATGGCAACTTTAAAAAAAACAAAAAAACAGCACAGAACACGTATGAAGACAAATCTCTTTCTTCAATTATTTATCATCGCCGCAGTCCGCCTTAACACTCGGATAAAAGAACATTCCAGCTTTGAATCAAGTCGTTTTGAGTCCACATTTATGTGTGACATCAATGAAGTCCATTATCAGCTCATTTTCTCTCCAGTTAAAAGATGCTGGTGATAATGGAACATTTCTTTTTTTATTATTTGAAATATTTAAAACTCCACGTGACACTTTCTTGAGAATTTGTGCAGCTGTAAAGCCTGAAATGCTGATAAAATGCTATGAATAACCGTCTGTTTGCAGGGAAATACACCCGCTGCTAATCTGGCATAGTTTTATACGAGTGCCAAGTAACAAATCCATTATTTTTTAGGTCCAAAAGTAGCTGAAATGCTAACATAAACATTTTAGCATGCTAACATGAGAACATTAGGCATGAATGTACAAAATTAGCTAGAATGATTGCATAAAACCTTAGCATGCTAACATGGGAAAATCTGGCATAGTTGTATAGGAGTGCCATGTAACAAATCCATTATGTTTAGGTCCAAATATTAGGTGTTGCAAGTCAACACCTAATAGCAAAATCTAGGATTTTTAAGACTAAATGCACAAAATCAGGTCAAATTCTAGCATAAAACCTTAGCATTCTAGCATGGGAACGGTTAACACACTTGCAAGGTAGCATTTGGTAATGAAAATGTATGATTTTTAAGTTTAAATATACAATATTAAAAACATTTCTGCATAAAAGCTAACATGCTATCGGTGGCATGCTAACATGGGAAAATATGGCATAGTTGTATACGAGTGCCAAGAAACAAATCCATTATTTTTAGGTCCAAAAGTAGCTGAAATGCTAACATAAAAATGTTCGCATGCTAACATGAGAACATTAGGAATGAATGTGCAAAATTAGCTAGAATGATTGCATAAAACCTCAACATGCTAACATGGGAACGGTTAACATACTTGCAAGGTAGATCTACGTAATCAAAATATATGATATTTTTAACTTTAAATATACAAAATCAGCTAAAATGCTAGCATAAAAGCTAGCATGCCACCGATAGCATGCCAACTTTTATGATAGCATTTTAGCTGATTTTGTTTCATGGGAAAATCTGGCATAGTTGTATAGGAGTGCCAAGGAACAAATCCATTATTTTTACGTCCAAAAGTAGCTGAAATGCTAACAGAAAAATGTTAGCATGCTGGTGCTAGCATGCTAACATGAGACATGAATGTACAAAATTAGCGAAAATGATTGCAAACAACCTCAGCATGCTAACATTGGAACGGTTAACATACTTGCAAGGTAGCATTTGGTAATCAAAATATAGGATTTTTTTAAAGTTTGAATATACAAAATCTGCAAAAATGCTACCATGCTATTGGTAGCATGCTAACATGGGTATAGTTGGCAGAGTTGTGTCGGAGAGCCAAGTAACAAATCCATTACTTTTAGGTCCAAAAGTAGCTGAAATTCTGACATAAAAATGCTAGCATGCTAACATGAGAACTTTAGGCATAAACGTACAAAATTAGCTCGAATAATTGCATAAAACCTCAGCATGCTAACATGGGAACGGTTAACATACTTGCAAGGTAGATCTACGTAATCAAAATAT
>NC_084750.1:43197491-43277606 GCF_033978785.1 Entelurus aequoreus
TTTAGGATGAGGTTGGGGATAAAAAAAAAAAACGGGAAAAAAGTATTTGACTAATGTTGTGCAGTAAAATCTGTTCTGCCACATGCAAAAAGAGGAAAGAAAAAATTTCAGACAATGTTAATACATTCTAAATTGCACTAAACCATTTATGCAGGAAGAAATCTAGAAAAACTAATATTGTGCATGCCTATTTGAAATAGTTAAATATATACAATATTTAGAATATACATAGATAATGCAGAAAATTGAGTGATAGAAAATATAATAACGAGTAATGTACATTTTGGAAGTTTGAATGAACTATTATAAATGAAAATAGTAGTACAAACCTTCTCAAGTTGCACAATGAGATGTAAGCATTGGATCATCAAAACAAGAATAATAAATAACGAGTACTGTAAAGTTTGGAAGTTTGTATAAACTATTTTAAATGAAAATAATATAGTGTACATAACATGTTATGTATTGTTTTCCGAAATTAGATGACCCTTTTTATGTAGGATATAAAAGCCTTTAAACCCATTTTAAGACTAGGAGCGGGATACAAAAAAAAAAAAAAAAACGGGAACAAAGTATTTGACTAATGCTATGCAGTAAAATATGCTCTGTCACATGCAACAATAGGAAAACATACATTTCAGACAATGTTAATCAATTCTGAGTTGAGCTGAATCATTTATGCAGGAAGTTACCTAGAAAAACAAATATTGTGCATGCCTAATTGAAATTGTAAAATATATAGAATATTTAGAATATGCATAGTTAATGCAGAAAATTGAGGGATAGAAAAACTAAAATAAATAACGAGTACTGTACATTTTTGAAGTTTGTATAAACTGTTATAAATGAAAATAGTATAGAGTACAAACCTTCTCATGTTGCACAATGAGATGTAGGCTTGGGATCATCAAAACAACAATTATAAATAACGAGTACTGTAAAGTTTGGAAGTTTGTATAAACTATTATAAATAAAAATAGTATAGAGTACAAACCTTCTCATGTTGCACAATGAGATGTAGGCTTGGGATCATCAAAACAACAATTATAAATAACAAGTACTGTAAAGTTTGGAAGTTTGTATAAACTATTATAAATAAAAATAGTATAGTGTACATAACATGTTAAGTATTGTTTTCCAAAATTAGCTGACCCTTTTTTGTAGGATATAAAGGCCTTTAAACCCATTTTAGGACTAGGAGGGGGATAAAAAAACAAAGTATTTTACTAATGCTATGCAGTAAAATCTGTTCTGCCACATGCAACAATAGGAACAAATACATTTCAGACAATGTTAATACATTCTGAGTAGGGATGTCCGATAATGGCTTTTTGCCGATATCCGATATGCCGATATTGTCCAACTCTTTAGTTACTGATACCGATATTAACCGATACCGATATCAACCGATATATACAGTCGTGGAATTAACACATTATTATGCCTAATTTGGACAAGCAGGTATGGTGAAGATAAGGTACTTTTAAAAACAATGAATCAAATAAAATAAGATAAATAAATTAAAAACATTTTCTTGAATAAAAAAGAAAGTAAAACAATAAAAAAACAGTTACATAGAAACTAGTAATTAATGAAAATGAGTCAAATTAACTGTTAAAGGTTAGTACTATTAGTGGAGCAGCAGCACGCACAATCATGTGTGCTTACGGACTGTATCCCTTGCAGACTGTATTGATATATATTGATATATAATGTAGGAACCAGAATATTAATAACAGAAAGAAACAACCCTTTTGTGTGAATGAGTGTGAATGGGGGAGGGAGGTTTTTTGGGTTGGTGCACTAATTGTAAGTGTATCTTGTGTTTTTTATGTGGATTTAATAAACAAACAAACAAACAAACAAACAAACAAAAACAAAAAAACGATACTGATAATAAAAAAACCGATACCGATAATTTCCGATATTACATTTTAATGCATTTATCGGCCGATAATATCGGCAGACCAATATTATCGGACATCTCTAATTCTGAGTTGAACTGAACCATTTATGCACGTTTGATATTAAGGTATATTTATGGGCACTATTGCCCCCACAAAAGAGCGAAAGAACTTCAGACAGATTTCCACCAGGTGGGATGTAAAGGGAAGCAAGGAGACGAGGACAAGCAAGGACAGCTAACCTGCCCTGGGTCTAATCTCCTGGATCGTTACATCCTGATAAAAGCAGCCTTTGTCGGAGCTTTGCATCTCCGCACGACAGCCAGGGCATCCACGTCAGTCCCTCTCTTTGGGAGGACTTACAGCAAACTCCCTTGTCTGACAAGGTGGAGGAAAGAAAAGATTCTAAATCTAGACGTCAGCGTCCATACGCTGCAGACCGATTGACTTTTACCTGCAGCTGCCGTGTGACAGCAGCCATGATGGAGCTGCTCACACACGGAAGAAACCAGCGCCGTGTGGACCACCACAGGTGAACAGAACACTCTCGCACTAGGGTGGTCCCCATACCGATATTTTGGTACCGCTACCAAAATGTATTTCGATACTTTTCGATACCTTTCAATACTTTTCTAAATAAAGGGGACCACAAAAAATGGCATTATTGGCTTTATAAACCTACTCGGTGGCCTAGTGGTGAGAGTGTCCGCCCTGAGATGGGTAGGTCGTGAGTTCAAACCCCGGCCGAGTCATACCAAAAACTATAAAAATGCCATTACCTCCCTGCTTGGCACTCAGCATCAAGTGTTGGAATTGGGGGTTAAATCATCAAAAATGACTCCCGGGCGCGGCCACCACTGCTGCTCACTGCTCCCCTCACCTTCCAGGGGGTGAACAAGGGGATGGGTCAAATGCAGAGGACATATTTCACCACACCTAGTGTGTGTGTGACAATCATTGGTACTTTAACTTAACTTATTTTAACAACAAATCTTAGAGTACATGAAACATATGTTTATTATTGCAATTTAGTCCTTAAATAAAATAGTGAAAATACTAAACAACTTGTCTTTTAGTAGTAAGTAAGCAAACAAAGACTCCTAATTAGTCTGCTGACGTATGCAGTAACATATTGTGTCATTTATACACCTATTATTTTGTCAACACTATAAAGGACAAACTGTAAAAAAAAATGATTATTAATCCACTTGTTCATTTACTGTTAATATCTGCTTACTTTCTGTTTCAACATGTTCTATCTACACTTCTGTTAAAATGTAAGAATCACTTATTCTTCTCTTGTTTGGATTAGTTTTGGATGATACCACACATTTAGGTATCGATCCGATACCAAGTAGTTACAGGATCACACATTGTCCGGGGACATATTTTCTGAGTTTATAAACATAATACCGGGGCGGTATAGCTTGGTTGGTAGAGTGGCCATGCCAGCAACTTGAGGGTTCCAGGTTCGATCCCCGCTTCCGCCATCCTAGTCACTGCCGTTGTGTCCTTGGGCAAGACGCTTTAAAAACCTTCTCCCAGTGCCACCCACACTGGTTTGAATGTAACTTAGATATTGGGTTTCACTATGTAAAAGTGCTTTGAGTCACTAGAGAAAAGCGCTATATAAATATAATTCACACACTTACAATATACATTTTTTAAAACGAAAGAAGATTTTATGATGCTAAAAAATATCGATGTAATCATAGTAGTATCGACTAGATACGCTCTTGTACTTGGTATCATTACAGTGGATGTCAGGTGTAGATCCACCCTTGGCATTTGTTTACATTGTGACGCCGGTGAGCTATTGTATCCTCCTATGGTGTGTAGTGAAGCATGTTTAGATATTCCTCGTCCTGCAGTGATAATGATACTTGTAAGAAACTCACTTAATTTGTTGCCATGGAGGCGAGGATTAGTGATTTAGAAGTAGCTAAAACACTGCCGACTGCAGTCTTAAAGCACCTCTTCCTGAGGGTGTTTCAGTGTTATAACTGCACCTTTATCTTTACTTTTTACACCAACATGCGTCCGTTCTCCCTTTTCTGTCTACACACTGTGTCTGCTTGTAAGCACTCAGTGATTGTGTGCTGCCGAACATGCTCCTCTGCTGGTAAAACCAGCAATGTCATGACGTGACGAGGCGTCTGGTACTTTTCAAACAGAGTATAGTACCGTTTTTGATTCATTCGTACCGCGATACTATACTAGTACCGGTATACCGTACAACCCTACATCGCACTGTGGGCAACACAGTCTATAAAAAAGCCGTCAAAAGTCGTGTGTTGTGCTTGTTGCTTTGGAATCTTGCAACTTTTTTCTAAAACATGGGAACAGGGTCCTGAGAAAGTTTAACAAGAAGATCAATTATTCCAGGCATGTGAAAATAGCAATTCCGCATTTTTTGTTTTTTTTAATGAAACGTTATTAAAGGCCTACTGAAAGCCACTACTACCGACCATGCAGTCTGATAGTTTATATATCAATGATGAAATCTTAACATTGCAACACATGCCAATACGGCCGGGTTAACTTATAAAGTGACATTTAAAATTTCCCGGGAAATATCCGGCTGAAACGTGATGACGTATGCGCGTGACGAAGTCCGAGTGACGGAAGTTATGGTACCCCGTAGAATCCTATACAAAAAGCTCTGTTTTCATTTCATAATTCCACAGTATTCTGGACATCTTTTGCAATTTGTTTAATGAACAATGAAGGCTGCAAAGAAGACAGTTGTAGGTGGGATCGGTGTATTAGCAGCGGACTACAGCAACACAACCAGGAGGACTTTGTTGGAGCGCTAGACGCGCTAGCCGGCGACCTCACCTTGACTTCCTACGTCTCCGGGCCGCCAAACGCATCGGGTGAAGTCCTTCGTCCTTCTGCCGATCGCTGGAACGCAGGTGAGCACGGGTGTTGATGAGCAGATGAGGGCTGGCTGGCGTAGGTGGAGAGCTAATGTTTTTAGCATAGCTCTGTGCGGTCCGGTTGCTAAGTTGCTAAGTTAGCTTCAATGGCGTTGTTAGCACAGCATTGTTAACCTTCGCCAGCCTGGAAAGCATTAACCGTGTATTTACATGTCCACGGTTTAATAGTATTGTTGATTTTCTATCTATCCTTCCAGTCAGGGGTTTATTTATTTTGTTTCTATATGCAGTTAAAGCACGATGCTATCACGTTAGCTCGTAGCTAAAGCATTTCGCCGATGTATTGTCGTGGAGATAAAAGGCACTGAATGTCCATTTCGCGTTGTCGACTCTCATTTTCAAGAGGATACAGTATCCCAGGTGGTTTAAAATACAAATCCGTGATCCACAATAGAAAAAGGAGAGAGTGTGGAATCCAATGAGCCAGCTTGTACCTAAGTTACGGTCAGAGCGAAAAAAGATACGTCCATCACTGCCTCTCAAGTCCTTCACTGTAACGTTCCTCATCTACGAATCTTTCATCCTCGCTCAAATTAATGGGGTAATCGTCACTTTCTCGGTCCGAATCTCTCTCGCTCCATTGTAAACAACGGGGAATTGTGAGGAATACTAGCTCCTGTGACGTCACGCTACTTCCGCTACAGGCAAGGCTTTTTTTTATCAGCGAGCAAAAGTTGCGAACTTTATCGTCGATTTTCTCTACTAAATCCTTTCAGCAAAAATATGGCAATATCGCGAAATGATCAAGTATGACACATAGAATGGATCTGCTATTCCCGTTTAAATAAAAAAAAATCATTTCAGTAGGCCTTTAAGGCGTGTAAGGATCGGAGTCGAAGGAGTGTCCAAAGATGGAGCTGACTTTGTTTCCTTATCAGCAATCGCAACACACAAAAGAGGAAGTGTGTCTCGTGAAAACCCGTCCGACGGGAACCCGAACAATAATACAAAAAGTGCCATAAACCCACAACAATATTAACAAAACAGGGTCGAAACAAAATTACTACGTTGCCGCTAATCATATTTGGATGATTACAATCCGAACTCTGTTAGTTATAGTTCTTTTATTCATTTATTCGTAGCCAGCGAGAAAATATATGTTTGACATGACAACACAGGAAGGCGTGGCCATTTTTAATTTTTTTAGTATATAATTGTACATTACATTTTCAATGATAATTATGTTAGTAAATGACAAAAAAAAAACTAAAATGTATGTGGTACATTAAATTGGACATGTAAAAGTAATAGTGTGATGTTGTTGCGCTATATTATAAACTAGACAGGGTGTTATATTTTATTTTGAAGTATCGCTTTTATTTTTGAAGAACCGGATGTCCTGTGCGGGAAGTATCTTTGCTGTTTTTTCGGTTGTTTACTCCCTCTCGCTTCGGACTTTTGAGTTGGAAGGAGCAGAAATCAGTCCGCCAGATAGCTGAGACCTGTGTGTGTGTGTGTGTGTGTGTGTGTGTGTGTGTGTGTGTGTGTGTGTGTGTGTGTGTGTGTGTGTGTGTGTGTGTGTGTGTGTGTGTTTTGTGTTTCCAACACAGGTTACCAATAAATAGTGAAACGACGGCATGGTGAAGTGTATTTTATTTAAAAAACTACACAACGCAGACTAAGACTCACTACATAAGCATCAAAAATAGGGCCAAAAATAGGTTGGTGGATGAGAATAAATCTAAATGTCAAATATAGTGTAGAAATGCACCCAATAGGTGGGATGCAGTCGAAGTGAAGTGAATTATATTTATATAGCGCTTTTTCTCTAGTGACTCAAAGCGCTTTTACATAGTGAAACCCAATATCTGAGTTACATTTAACCCAGTGTGGGTGGCACTGGGAGCAGGTGGGTAAAGTGTCTTGCCCAAGGATGGCGGAAGCAGGGGATCGAACCTGGAACCCTCAAGTTGCTGGCATGACCGAGCTATACCGCCCCCAGTCATGTGACCCGATGGTCTAAGCCCCGTTAGGCTACTGTTTATTTACCTGAATCAGATTTAGTCTTATTTTGAAAGGTTTAGAGGCCAGTATATAAGTGATTATGAAAACATATTTAAAATGGGACGGAGTGGATTTTTACACTCTTAAGAATGATATTTTCCCAAAAATTGAAACGGTTCATCATCACCAAGAGGTTCCTCCTACCTCACTCCACTTGACACTTTAGGGTATTTAAAGAAGAACATCTACATCTGAGGGATCTTACAAATTAAACGTTATCAAAGACAAAGTTGAACCTATTCGTGCATCACTAAGCAACATATTTGATTGACATGAGTGCCGTGCTGCTGTGATCGTGACGCTAATGAGAAAAAAAGGATGTTTGCAGTTGATTTCCCGCTACAAATATTGGTCTCATCGACAATTCGTGTCTGCAGTTGTTTTTATGCTGTGAAGTTGAAATGTTGTCTAAATATTTAGCTGTAGATGTGCCTGTTGTTCAGCAATGTTTACTAGCGATATCAAGATTCAGTATATGATGTTAGATGTAGTCATCTACTTTTTTTAATACTATATTTTCTCGATGCTAACAAATATCACCAATGACACTATAATGTGATCATCTGTTGTCCAATAAATCACTTGGCTTTCATGCACAACAACAACTAAGCTTTTAGTTTCTGTTATGAAAATCGAGAAAGAAAATACGGTGGATCGGACCAACAATCACAATATTTATTACTACGATGTAACATGGCGTATATTTTTAGCAACCACAAAATAAAACCAAACTAATGTGATCTCTTTAAGTTTAATTCTGCTCTCAAACACTACTGATATAGTAGAGAAACACAGAAAGAGTCATATAACCTAGTATTTGACACATGCTAACTGTAAGCATGTGTCATTTTGCACATATATGCTTCAAAGTCATACAACTTTGTACTTGACGCATGCTCACAGCAGCATGCTAACAGTAGCATGCCAACATTTTGAGCCAGTTTTGCTGCCCAACGCCTCAGAGTCTAATAACTTGGCAGTTGACCCATGCTAACTGTTATGTACATTATATTATTTTAATTTATGATAGTTTATACAAACTTCCAAAATGTACAGTACTCATTATTTTTTGTTTTGATGATCCAATGCTTACATCTCATTGTGCAACAAGAGAAGGTTTGTACACTATACCATTTTTATTTATAATAGTTTATACAAACTTCCAAAATATACATTACTTATTCATTATTGTTTTGCTTTTCTATCGCTCAATTTCGAACGGTTGGAACAGCAATACGACATTTTCGGCTCAAACTCGACACTCACTCGTTTTAATGCTACGCTCAAACTGCTTGGCCGTCGTGTCAATTTAGCCGTGAAGAAGAAAAATGGATGTGACGTCACATGCAACGCTCCTCTTTTTCCCACCGAACGCCTCAGAGTCATATAACCTAGTATTTGACACATGCTAACTGTTAGCATGCAAACTGTTTTAGCTTATTTTGCACACTTACGCTTGATAGTCGTAACGTGTTATGTACACTGTATTATTTTCATTTATAATTGTTTATACAAACTTTTAAAATTTACAGTACTCATTGTTTTTGTTTTGATGATCCAATGCTTACATATCATTGTGCAACAAGAGAAGGTTTGTGCACTATACCATTTTTATTCATGATAGTTTATACAAACTTCCAAAATGTACATTACTCGTTATTTATTTTTGTTTTACTTTTCTATCACTTAATTTTGAACGGTTGGAACAGCAATATGAAATTTTCTGCTCAAACTCGACACTCACTCTCACTCGTTTTAATGCCACGCGCAAACTTCTTGGCCGTCGTGTCAATTTAGCCGTGAAGAAGAAAAATGGATGTGACGTCACATGCAACCCACCTCTTTTATACACCGAACGCCTCAGAGTCATTTAATCTAGTATTTGACACATGCTAACTGTTAGCATGCGAACTGTTTTAGCTTATTTTGCACACTTACGCTTCATAATCGTAACATGTTATGTACACTGAATTATTTTAATTTATAATAGTTTATACAAACTTCCAAAATTTACAGTACTCATTGTTTTTGTTTTGATGATCCAATGCTTACATCTCATTGTGCAACAAGAGGTTTGTACACTATACCATTTTTATTTATAATAGTTTATATAGACTTCCAAAATGTACATTACTCGTTATTTATTTTTGTTTGACTTTTCTACCACTCAATTTCGAACGGTTGGAACAGCAATACGACATTTTCTGCTCATTTCTCACTTGTTTTAATGCCACGCTCAAACTGCTTGGCCGTCGTGTCAATTTAGCCGTGAAGAAGAAAAATGGATGTGACGTCACATGAAACCCTCCTCTTTTATCCACCGAACGCCTCAGAGTCATACAACCTATTATTTGACACGTGCTAACTGTTAGCATGCGAACTGTTTTAGCTTATTTTGTACACTTACGATTCATAGTCGTAACATGTTATGTACACTGTATTATTTTAATTTATAATAGTTTATACAAACTTTCAAAATTTACAGTACTCGTTATTTTTGTTTTGATGATCCAATGCTTACATCTCATTGTGCAACAAGAGAAGGTTTGTACACTATACCATTTTTATTCATAATAGTTTATACAGACTTCCAAAATGTACATTATTCGTTATTTATTTTTGTTTGACTTTTCTATCACTCAATTTCGAACGGTTGGAACAGCAATACGACATTTTCTGCTCATTTCTCACTCGTTTTAATGATACGCTCAAACTGCTTGGCCGTTGTGTCAATTTAGCCGTGAAGAAGAAAAATGGATGTGACGTTACATGCAACCCTCCTCTTTTATCCACCGAACGCCTCAGAGTCATACAACCTAGTATTTGACACGTGCTAACTGTTAGTATGCGAACTGTTTTAGCTTATTTTGCACACTTACGCTTCATAGTCGTTATGTACACTGAATTATTTTCATTTATAATAGTTTATACAAATTTCAAAAATTTACAGTACTTGTTATTTTTGTTTTGATGATCCAATGTTTACATCTCATTGTGCAACAAGAGAAGGTTTGTACACTATACCATTTTTATTTATAATAGTTTATACAGACTTCCAAAATGTACATTTCTTGTTATTTATTTTTGTTTGACTTTTCTATCACTCAATTTCGAACGGTTGGAACAGCAATACGACATTTTCTGCTCATTTCTCGCTCGTTTTAATGATATGCTCAAACTGCTTGCCCGTCGTGTCAATTTAGCCGTGAAGAAGAAAAATGGATGTGACGTCACATGCGACCCTCCTCTTTTATCCACCGAACGCCTCAGAGTCATACAACCTAGTATTTGACACGTGCAAACTGTTAGCATGCAAACTGTTTTAGCTTATTTTGCAGAATTACGCTTCATAATCGTAACATGTTATGTACACTGAATTATTTTCATTTATAATAGTTTATACAAACTTCCAAAATTTACAGTACTCGGTTTTTGTTTTGATGATCCAATGTTTACATCTCATTGTGCAACAAGAGAAGGTTTGTACACTATACCATTTTTATTTATAATAGTTTATACAGACTTCCAAAATGTACATTACTCTTTATTTATTTTTGTTTGACTTTTCTATCACTCAATTTCGAACGGTTGGAACAGCAATACGACATTTTCTGCTCATTTCTCGCTCGTTTTAATGATACGCTCAAACTGCTTGCCCGTCGTGTCAATTTAGCCGTAAAGAAGAAAAATGGATTTGACGTTACATGCAACCCTCCTCTTTTATCCACCGAACGCCTCAGAGTCATTTAACCTAGTATTTGACACATGCTAACTGTTAGCATGCAAACTGTTTTAGCTTATTTTGCACACTTACGCTTCATAGTCGTAACATGTTATGTACACTGTATTATTTTCACTTATAATTGTTTATACAAACTTCCAAAATTTACAGTACTCGGTTTTTGTTTTGATGATCCAATGTTTACATCTCATTGTGCAACAAGAGAAGGTTTGTACACTATACCATTTTTATTTATAATAGTTTATACAGTCATATAACCTAGTATTTGACACGTGCTAACTGTTAGCATGTGAACCGTTCAAGGTCATTTTGCACATATACGCTTCATAGTCTTACAACTCTGTATTTGACGCACGCTCACAGCAGCATGCTAACGGTAGCATGCCAACATTTTGAGCCAGTTTTGCAGTCGAACGCCTCAGAGTCATATAACCTAGTATTTGACACATGCTAACTGTTAGCATGTGAACCGTTCAAGGTCATTTTGCACGTATACGCTTCCTAGTCATACAACTTTGTAGTTGACGCATGCTCACAGCAGCGTGCTAACGGTAGCATGCCAACATTTTGAGCCAGTTTTGCAGCCAAACGCCTCAGTCTTATAACTTGGTAGTTGACCCATGCTAAATGTTAGCATGCTTACTGTTTTAGCTAATTTTGCACACTCACGCTTGATAGTCGTAACGTGTTATGTACACTATATTATTTTCATTTATAATAGTTTATACAAACTTCCAAAATTTACAGTATTCATTGTTTTTGTTTTGATGATCCAATGCTTACATCTCATTGTGCAACAAGAGAAGGTTTGTGCACTATACCATTTTTTATTTATAACAGTTTATACAAACTTCCAAAATGTACATTACTCGTTATTTACTTTTGTTTACATTTCTATCACTCAATTTCAAACGGTTGGAATTTTTTGCTCAAACTCGCTCTCGCTCGTTTTTTAATGCTACGCGCAAACTGCATGGCCGACGCGCGAATCCAAAACAAACGCCACATGCAACCCAGCAATTCAACGCCTCTGGACGGAACCAGGCGGGTCACACGCGGAGGCGTTGGCGAATGTGTGATTACTTGCCCAGAGTGCCTTATGCACGTTGGACTTAATGCTGCACTTAAAACCGCATCGCAAGTCGAAGCTTTTATTCACTTTGTCTCCCGTCAATGGGCTTTACAACCGGAGCCTCCAGACAGAGAGAGTTCCGGCGTGTGAGCGTTCCGTGCATAATATTTAATAAAAGAAATACCCCGATGTTACTGCGGAAGCCATGAAAGTCAAACACCATTGTTTAGTGCTTAAGAGGGGAGACGGAGGAGGGGCGATTGTGTGCGACGTTTCATCAAAAAGGCACGTCCGACTTTGGGACTAGGGACCTTTTTTCTTTTGGGCGCGTTTTGTGTGAGTAAAAGTCAATGAGCCTGCGCACGCTCGCAAACGGCTGCACGGATGCATTTAGGAATATTTTCGGGGAGAGTGTGCGAGCGTGCATGAATTAGTAAGTGTGTGTGTGAGTCACCGTGGTGGCTGAGATTAGTGTGACAAAGCGCGGCGACAGAACTCAGGCCATCTGGAGACGGATGACGAGGAGGAGGAGGAGGGGGAGGAAGAGGGGCGACCCACCAGCAGGTGGGAACAGGGATGACAAAAAAGATAACATTTGAGGACACACTCGGAGGCTCTTTTGCACCAGCAAATGAGCTGCTTGTCAACACTTGAGTGGTGGAGTGACCTCGCGGGAGGGCTGCGGCATCGCGGCAATCACAGTTATTTGGAGTGATAAAGGGTTGTCCCCGCACCAAAGTGTATTTCGGTACTTTTCTAAATAAAGGAGACCCCAAATTGGCATTATTGGCTTTATTTTAACAACAAATCTTAGGGTACATGAAACATATGTTTATTATTGTAATTTAGTCCTTAAATAAGATAGTGAACATACTAGACAACTTGTCTTTTAGTAGTAAGTAAACAAACAAAGACTCCTAATTGGTCTGCTGACGTATGCAGTAACATATTGTGTCATTTATACACCTATTATTTTGTACACATTATAAAGGACAAGCTGTAAAAATGGATAATTAATCTACTTGTTCATTTACTGTTAATATCTGCTTATTTTCTGTTTTAACATGTTCTATCTACACTTCTGTTAAAATGTAATAATCACTTATTCTTCTGTTGTTTGGATACTTTACATTAGTTTTGGATGATACCACAAGTTTGGGTATCGATCCGATACCAGGTACTTAGAGGATCATACATTGGTCATATTCAAAGTCCTCATGAGTCCAGGGACATATTTCCTGAGTTTATAAACCTATGAATTTTTAAAAAAGGAAAAACGATTTTGCGACGATAAAAATATTAATGTAATCATAGTAGTATCGACTAGATACGCTCTTGTACTTAGTATCATTACAGTGGATGTCAGGTGTAGATCCACCCATGGCATTTGTTTACATTGTGACGCCGGTGAGCTATTGTATCCTCCTACGGTGTGTAGTGAAGCATGTTCAGCTATTCCTCATCCTCCAGTGATAATACTATTTGTAAGAAACTTATTTTATTTGTCTCCAAGGAGGCGAGGATTAGTGATTTAGAAGTAGCCAAAACACTGCGGATGGACGTTAGCCGCTAGCTAGCTGGCCATGTCTTAAAGCACCTCTTCCTGAGGGTGTTTCAGTGTTATAACTTCACCTTTATCTTTACTTTTTGAGCCAACATGCGTCCGTTCTCCCGTTTCTGTCTACACACTGTGTCTGCTTGTAAGTACTCTGTGTGTGTGCGCTGCCGAAAATGCTGCTCGTAAAACTAGCAATGTCACGACGCGGCGTCATGCTTGTAAAAAAAAATAAGGCGAAGCGGTACTTTTCAAACAGAGTATAGTACCGTTTTTTGATTCATTAGTACTGCGATACTATACTAGTACCGGTATACCGTACAACCCTAGAGTGATATTGTAGTCAGGATTATTCAAACATGAATATTTCTTGTAGCACCAAAACTCGATTTAAAATAAATACTTGCAAAGCGCTTTTCTACCTTCAAGGCACTCAAAGCGCCTTGACACTATTTCCACATTCACACACACATTCACACACTGATGGCTGCCATGCAAGGCGCTAACCACCACCCATCAGGAGCAAGGGTGAAGTGTCTTGCTCAAGGACACAACAGACGTGACTAATTTGGTCTAGAGTGGGGATCGAACCCGGAACCTTCAGGTTGCTGGCACAGCCACTCCCCCAACCGCACCACGCCATCCCCTAAAATATAGTTGTAAAAAACCCATATATAAATTAGTGTACACAAACAATATGATTAACTTATTTTACCAAATTAATTCAATGCAAAAATCTTCACATTTATTCACTTTTGAAACCGTTATTTTGTTAACGTTGTCTGACCGGATGTGGCGCGCCGCGCTGTTATTGTGAAGGGCGGGGGAAGTGTGCCGTGCTGCTGTTGTAAATACGCGACCACTGTTTGTACACGGCTGTTACATCCGTGATGTCGTTCACAACAACACAAGCAGATGAGATGTGTTGCGGGTGTGTGGATTGTTCCAGCTAGCTTTGGCGCGGCCGTTTCTAGTGACCTCCTCCACCTGCACCAGAAATGATTCCCGGGCGCGGCCACTGCTGCTGCTCGCTGCTCCCACACCTAGTGTGTGTGTGACAATCATTGGTACTTTAACTTTAACATTGTTTACTTCAGTGTGTGTCGCGGATAAACGAGCGCTAGTGGACACAATATTTTCCCAAACAAATGTTCCTTCTCCTCACGACGACGACATTTCACTCACATTCATGTCAATTTCCTTGTTATTCTGCGTTTAACGGCGGATTAAGTTTTAACGGCCAATAATGTGACTACGTCGAAATCACGCCTTACTTTTTTTACTTAGTTTAGCATTGTGTCAAATAAAAAGTAGACATCCCAAACTTCCCGTGGAAATGCTCTCTTCTCACTCATTCGCCGTCACGATCACTGCGCCGCTCGGTCGTCATTTTTCCTGCCTTCATTTTTATTCATAAAAACAAAACCAAAAAAAAATCAGCACAAATTGTTTTATTTCTTTGTTTTGTTGGTGAAAGTGTCTCCTGAGTTAATGTTGCTGCAACGCACTTCTTGTGGGGATCCCCAGCAAGAACATCCAGAAGCTGCAATACATACAGAATAGTGCTGCTAGGATCCTGATGAGAGTGCGGGAATATGACCATATCACACCAACTCTCAAGTCCCTTCACTGGCTTCCTGTTCCACTCAGGATTGAATTCAAAGTCTCCCTACTAACCCACCAGTGCCTCCATGGAACTGCCCCCCTCTACCTCAAAGAACTGCTCACCCCCAAATCCTCCACACGACACCACCGCTCCGGACAGGCTAACCTCCTCCAACCTCCGAGGACAAAGCTAGGAACAATGGGAGACCGGGCTTTCTGCTCCGCCGCTCCCAGTCTGTGGAACGCTCTCCCTGACCACCTGAGAGCACCACAGACTGTGGATTTAAAAAAAGGCTTGAAAACCCTTGTTTTTTAAAAAGCCTTTTTTTTTTTTTTTAGATATATTGATTGATTGAGACTTTTGTTAGTAGGTTGCACAGTGAAGTACATATTCCGTACAATTGACCACTAAATGGTAACACCCGAATAAGTTTTTCAACTTGTTTAAGTCGGGGTCCACTTAAATTGATTCATGATACAGATATATACTATCATATATACTATCATCATAATACAGTCATCACACAAGATAATCACATTGAATTATTTACATTATTTACAATCAGGGGTGTGGAGGGGGGGGGGGGAATACTAGTAAATACTAGTTTAAATACTATGCATACTAGTTTTAGCTATTTGGCTAAAGGACCATAAATGCATAAACCCCTCATTAAGTTGCAATGTAAAAAAACAAAGTGCAAGAATTGTACTGTAAAAATAAGTCATACGTTTTTTTTTTGTTTTTTTTTATAAAGTTAGAATAATTCATGGCTTGAAAATAAAATTTTATATTTTACAGTAAACAAAAAAAGTCACTAGAATTTGTATGTAAAAACTATGTTGTTTTTTTTTGTTTTTTTTACAGTGTGTGCCTTTAAATTGTCACAGAAATTGGCCACCTGGCAGAATTTAAGGGATTTACAAAGCAATGCAAGACATTACTTTTTTTTTACAGAAAATAATACTTCAATGAACACACTGTCTTCATGGTATGACATTTTGCATTTTTCCAATCACGTTAATGAGCAAAAATTGACACTTTCATCTCCGCTCTCACTCGCTGCGTGGTAAAATGGTCTCATATCAGTAAAGTCTCCATGAAACGTCCTGAATTTGCCTAATTTAGTGTGAAACCCGGACGCGGGATCCTGATCAGATCTTATCGGAGTGGGACCGTGTCTAATTACGCCTGCACAACAATTGGCCCAACACCACATTTCCAAAGAGCGCCTTGCTTCTGTGTCAGCGTCAAGGAGCTGTCCGTGGTGCTGAAAGGGAGTCGCTGACCAAGGTAGCCAAAAGTAGCCAAAAGTCTCTCACACAGGACCCAGCTTTTTAACGCCATCGTTATATCGCCATAATCCATGTTTATGACAGCTTCTAAATCAATGATCTAATGATCTACATTCCTTGCAAGTACCATTATCACTGGAGGACTCGAGAGCAAGGAAGATGCTACACTACACTCCATAGGAGGATACCAGAAAACATTGAAAACCATCAAGATATGGGCGGATCGAGACACACATATCGACAGTAATTATACCAAGTACAGTATCAGTATATGGTCGACACAACGATGATTTACAACAAAAAAAAAGTTTTTTGTCCTTTTTTTGTTAACAATTCAGGAAAAAATGGCCAATAACGTAGTTGATTTTACTTTGTGTTCAGTTATTTAGCACTCTTTTGCTGAAAACAAAATTAATAATCAATTATCTTGAACATATGCACCCGTATCGGTCCAAGTTGTTTGTAGTATCAAACTATTAAGAGTTTTTTATTTTTTATTTTTTATTTTTTAATTGCAACATATAGAAATTATTATAATTGCTGTATTATTTCATTATAACATTTCTGAGTCTCGATCTAGACGCTAGATGGCCCTAGTGTTTAGTTTATGGTGTGTTGGAGAGTCAGTTAAGTCTTTTGTTGCGCCCTAAAACATGTTAATACTGTAAGCATTGAACTTATTACGCAACTCAGGAAAAAAGGGCCAATAATGTAGTCAGTTTTACTTGTGTTCAGTTATTTTGCTCAAAATAATATTTTAATTAACAATCAATGATCTTGAACATATGCACCGGTATCAGCCCAAATCGTTTGTAGTATAACACCATTAATATTTTTATTTTTATTTTTATTTTTTATTGCAACATGTAAAAATTATTATAACTGCTGTATTATTTTATCATAACATTTCTGAGTCTCGATCACAGTTGTAAGTCCCTAGACGCTAGATGGCCCTAGTGTTTAGTTTATGGTGTGTTGGCTAGTCAGTTCAGCCTTTTGTTGCGCCCTAAAACATGTTAATACTGTAAGCATTGAACTTATTACGCACCAAAAGTTTGATTGTGCAACTCAGGAAAAAAGGGCCAATAATGTAGTCAGTTTTACTTGTGTTCAGTTATTTTGCTCAAAATAATATTTTAATTAATAATCAATGATCTTGAACATATGCACCAGTATCAGCCCAAATCGTTTGTAGTATAACACTATTAAGGTTTTTTTTTTTTAATTTTTTTTTTTTTTATTGCAACATGTAAAAATTATTATAACTGCTGTATTATTTTATCATAACATTTCTGAGTCTCGATCACAGTTGTAAGTCCCAGACGCTAGATGGCCCTAGTGTTTAGTTTATGGTGTGTTGGCTAGTCAGTTCAGTATTTTGTTGCGCCCCAAAACATGTTAATACTGTAAGCATTGCTTTTATTACGTGCCAAAAGTTTGATTTTACAATTCCGGAAAAAAGGGCCAACAATGTCGTCAGTTTTACTTGTGTTCAGTTATTTTGCTCAAAATAATAAATCAACTAATAATCACAGTATCGGCCCAAATCGTTTGTAGTATCACCAAAAACTAAAGTAAGACTAAGCGATAATTCCATTTTGCCAGACGTGTGGATGGAACATTGAAACAGGAAGTGAGCAGATATTGACAGTCAATTAGCAAGTAGATTAATAATGAAGGGAAAATGACAAAAGCGGAAATGACAGATTTTGAAATGCTTCGATTATTATCACGTAGAAGTATCGTCATGCACGTCGTTATCGCAGGAGGCTGCAATATGTATCGCAGTGTAGATTTGAGGCCATGTCGACCAACACTCGTCAATTACTCCTGGGCCGCTAGTTTGACGGCGTTGCTCTTTAGCCGCTAACACAACATCATGGGATTGATGGCAAAAGAAGGTTTCAAGCTAGTGAAGCATCATGCACAGGAGGATTGGGGTTGTGTTTAACTAGTGTAGCATCACACACAGGAGGATTGGGGTTGTGTTTAACTAGTGAAGCATCACGCACAGGAGGATTGGGGTTGTGTTTAACTAGTGTAGCATCACGCACAGGAGGATTGGGGTTGTGTTTAACTAGTGTAGCATCATGCACAGGAGGATTGGGGTTGTGTTTAACTAGTGAAGCATCATGCACAGGAGGATTGGGGTTGTGTTTAACTAGTGTAGCATCATGCACAGGAGGATTGGGGTTGTGTTTAACTAGTGTAGCATCATGCACAGGAGGATTGGGGTTGTGTTTAACTAGTGAAGCATCACGCACAGGAGGATTGGGGTTGTGTTTAACTAGTGAAGCATCATGCACAGGAGGATTGGGGTTGTGTTTAACTAGTGTAGCATCATGCACAGGAGGATTGGGGTTGTGTTTAACTAGTGAAGCATCATGCACAGGAGGATTGGGGTTGTGTTTAACTAGTGAAGCATCATGCACAGGAGGATTGGGGTTGTGTTTAACTAGTGTAGCATCATGCACAGGAGGATTGGGGTTGTGTTTAACTAGTGTAGCATCATGCACAGGAGGATTGGGGTTGTGTTTAACTAGTGTAGCATCATGCACAGGAGGATTGGGGTTGTGTTTAACTAGTGAAGCATCATGCACAGGAGGATTGGGGTTGTGTTTAACTAGTGTAGCATCATGCACAGGAGGGTTGGGGTTGTGTTTAACTAGTGTAGCATCATGCACAGGAGGATTGTGGTTGTGTTTAACTAGTGTAGCATCATGCACAGGAGGATTGGGGTTGTGTTTAACTAGTGTAGCATCATGCACAGGAGGATTGTGGTTGTGTTTAACTAGTGTAGCATCATGCACAGGAGGATTGGGGTTGTGTTTAACTAGTGAAGCATCATGCACAGGAGGATTGGGGTTGTGTTTAACTAGTGTAGCATCATGCACAGGAGGATTGTGGTTGTGTTTAACTAGTGTAGCATCATGCACAGGAGGATTGGGGTTGTGTTTAACTAGTGTAGCATCATGCACAGGAGGATTGGGGTTGTGTTTAACTAGTGTAGCATCATGCACAGGAGGATTGGGGTTGTGTTTAACTAGTGAAGCATCATGCACAGGAGGATTGGGGTTGTGTTTAACTAGTGTAGCATCATGCACAGGAGGATTGGGGTTGTGTTTAACTAGTGTAGCATCATGCACAAGAGGATTGGGGTTGTGTTTAACTAGTGTAGCATCATGCACAGGAGGATTGGGGTTGTGTTTAACTAGTGTAGCATCATGCACAGGAGGATTGGGGTTGTGTTTAACTAGTGTAGCATCATGCACAGGAGGATTGGGGTTGTGTTTAACTAGTGAAGCATCATGCACAGGAGGATTGGGGTTGTGTTTAACTAGTGTAGCATCATGCACAGGAGGATTGGGGTTGTGTTTAACTAGTGTAGCATCATGCACAAGAGGATTGGGGTTGTGTTTAACTAGTGTAGCATCATGCACAGGAGGATTGGGGTTGTGTTTAACTAGTGTAGCATCATGCACAGGAGGATTGGGGTTGTGTTTAACTAGTGAAGCATCATGCACAGGAGGATTGGGGTTCTGTTTAACTAGTGTAGCATCATGCACAGGAGGATTGGGGTTGTGTTTAACCAGTGTAGCATCACGCACAGGAGGGTTGGGGTTGTGTTTAACTAGTGTAGCATCATGCACAGGAGGATTGGGGTTGTGTTTAACTAGTGAAGCATCATGCACAGGAGGATTGGGGTTGTGTTTAACTAGTGTAGCATCATGCACAGGAGGATTGGGGTTGTGTTTAACCAGTGTAGCATCACGCACAGGAGGATTGGGGTTGTGTTTAACTAGTGTAGCATCATGCACAGGAGGATTTAGGGTTGTGTTTAACTAGTGTAGCATCATGCACAGGATGAATTTGGTTGTGTTTAACTAGTGTAGCATCATGCACAGGAGGATTGGGGTTGTGTTTAACTAGTGTAGCATCATGCACAGGAGGATTGGGGTTGTGTTTAACTAGTGAAGCATCATGCACAGGAGGATTGGGGTTGTGTTTAACTAGTGTAGCATCATGCACAGGAGGATTGGGGTTGTGTTTAACTAGTGTAGCATCATGCACAGGAGGATTGGGGTTGTGTTTAACTAGTGTAGCATCATGCACAGGAGGATTGGGGTTGTGTTTAACTAGTGTAGCATCATGCACAGGAGGATTGGGGTTGTGTTTAACTAGTGTAGCATCATGCACAGGAGGATTGGGGTTGTGTTTAACTAGTGTAGCATCATGCACAGGAGGGTTGGGGTTGTGTTTAACTAGTGTAGCATCACGCACAGGAGGGTTGGGGTTGTGTTTAACTAGTGTAGCATCACGCACAGGAGGATTGGGGTTGTGTTTAACTAGTGTAGCATCACGCACAGGAGGATTGGGGTTGTGTTTAACTAGTGTAGCATCATGCACAGGAGGGTTGGGGTTGTGTTTAACTAGTGTAGCATCACGCACAGGAGGGTTGGGGTTGTGTTTAACTAGTGTAGCATCACGCACAGGAGGGTTGGGGTTGTGTTTAACTAGTGTAGCATCATGCACAGGAGGATTGGGGTTGTGTTTAACTAGTGTAGCATCATGCACAGGAGGATTGGGGTTGTGTTTAACTAGTGTAGCATCATGCACAGGAGGATTGGGGTTGTGTTTAACTAGTGAAGCATCATGCACAGGAGGATTGGGGTTGTGTTTAACTAGTGTAGCATCATGCACAGGAGGATTGGGGTTGTGTCTAACTAGTGTAGCATCATGCACAGGAGGATTGGGGTTGTGTTTAACTAGTGTAGCATCATGCACAGGAGGATTGGGGTTGTGTTTAACTAGTGTAGCATCATGCACAGGAGGATTGGGGTTGTGTCTAACTAGTGTAGCATCATGCACAGGAGGATTGGGGTTGTGTTTAACTAGTGTAGCATCATGCACAGGAGGATTGGGGTTGTGTTTAACTAGTGTAGCATCATGCACAGGAGGATTGGGGTTGTGTTTAACTAGTGTAGCATCATGCACAGGAGGATTGGGGTTGTGTCTAACTAGTGTAGCATCATGCACAGGAGGATTGGGGTTGTGTTTAACTGCACTTAAATCATACTTAGCACTCTTTCTCATACACAAGTGTCAAACTCAAGGGTGCAGGCACCATCATTTAATGTGGCCCGCCACGTCATTTAAAGAATCATTTATGCGTTTCGGCATGTCATTTAATGTATTCCTCTCCCATCTTTTGTATTGGCCTGCCCCTCTATTTCATTCAACCCACCACATCATTTTATGCAGTTCAGCACGTCAATTACTGTGGCCTGCCACATCTTTTAATTTAGTCTGCCACATCATTTTAATTTAGTCTGATACATCTTTTAATTTAGTCTGCCACATCTTTTAATTTAGTCTGATACAACTTTTAATTTAGTCTGCTACATTGTTTAAATTAGTCTGTCACATCTTTTAATGTGGCCTGCCACCTCTTTTAATTTAGTCTGCCACATATTTTAATTTAGTCTGCTACATCTTTTAATTTAGTCTGCGACATCTTTAAAGTTGGCCTGCCACATCTTTTAAATTAGTCTGCTACATATTTTAAAATGGCCTGCCACATCTTTTAATTCAATCTGCTACATCTTTTAATTTAGTCTGCTACATTGTTTAATTTAGCCTGCCACATCTTTTAATTTAGTCTGCTACATCTTTTAATTTAGTATGCTCCATTGTTTAATTTAGCCTGCCACATCTTTTAATTTAGTATGTCACATATTTTAATTTAGTCTGCTACATCTTTTAATTTAGTCTGCCACATCCTATTGTGACCTGCCACATCTTTTAATTTAGTCTGCTACATCTTTTAATATGGCCTGTCACATCTTTTAATTTAGTCTGCCACATCTTTTAAGTGGCCTGCCACATCTTTTAATTTAGTCTGCTACATCTTTTAATTCAGTCTGCCACATCTAATTGTGGCCTGTCACAGCTTCTAATTTAGTCTGCCACGTCTTTTAATTTGGTATACCGCACCATTTAAGGTGGCCAGCTATATATTGTAAAGTGGTCAGCTACATATTTTAACGTAACCTGCCATATAATTTATTTTGGCCCGCCACATCGTTTTACGAGGTTAAGCACGTCATTTAACTTGGCCCGCCAGGTCTTTTAATGTGATTTGGCGCGTCAATTTATGTTGTCCCCCACGTCATTCAAGTCGGCCCACCACATACTTGAGGTCCAGCACCTCGTCAAATCAGCAATTCATTTATCGTGATCCGGCACTTTATGTAGCCTGCTATATATTTTACATTGGCCTGCCGTATCTTTTAATTTGGTCCACCAGACCATTTAAACTGGCCTGCCACATGGTTTAAAAATGGCCTGCTACACCTTTAAAATTGGCCTGCTACATCTTTTAAAGTGGCCTACTACATCCATTATCGACTCCATCCCTTGTCGTGGCCTGCTACGCCTTTTATATTAGCCTGCTACATATTTTAAAATGGCCTGTTGCATCTTTTAAATTGGCCTGCTACATCTTTTACGTGGCCTGCTACATCTTTTTACAGTGGCCTGCTACATATTTTAAGTGGCCTGCTACGTATTTTAATATGGCCTGCTACATATTTTAATTGGCCTGCTATGTATTTTAATTGGCCTGCTACATCTTTTATGTGGCCTGCCACATATATTAATGTGGCCTGCCACCGTTTTAATGTGGACTGCTACATCTTTTAAGTGGCCTGCTACATCCCTTATCGACTACATCCCTTATCGTGGCCTGCTACACCTTTTAAATTAGCCTGCTACATCTTTTAATGTGACCTGCTACATCTTTATGTGGCCTGCTACATATTTTAAAATGGCCTGCTACATATTTTAACTTGGCCTGCTACATCTTTTTACCGTGTCCTGCTACATCTTTATGTGGCCTGCTACATATTTTAAAATGGCCTGCTACATATTTTGAAATGGCCTGCTACATCTTTTTACCGTGTCCTGCTACATCTTTTATGTGGCCAGCTACGTATTTTAATCTGGCCTGCTACGTATTTTAATTTGGCCTGCTACATCTTTTTACTTTGGCCTGCTACATCTTTATGTGGCCTGCTACATCCTTTAATGTGGCCTGCTACATCTTTTAATGTGGCCTGTTACATCTTTTAATGTGGCCTGCTACATCTTTTAATGTGGCCTGTTACATCTTTTAATGTGGCCTGCTACATCTTTTAATGTGGCCTGCCACATCTTTTAATTTAGTCTGCTACATCTTGTAATGTAGTCTGCTACATCTTTTAATGTGGCCTGCTACATCTTTTAATGTGGCCTGCCACATCTTTTAATTTAGTCTTCCACATCTTGTAATGTAGTCTGCTACATCTTTTAAAGTGGCCTGCCACATCTTTTAATTTACTCTGCCACATCTTGTAATTTAGTCTGCTACATCTTTTAATGTGGCCTGCTACATCTTTTAATGTGGCCTGCTACATCTTTTAATGTGGCCTGCTACATCTTTTAATGTGGCCTGCTACATCTTTTAATGTGGCCAGCCCTGTCTTTTAATCTCGCCTGCGAAAGGCTGTAAATAGTAGAGCACTTTTTGGCTACATTTATTTTGTTCTTTCAATTTTTGAAAAAACAAAACAAAACAATGTCCTTCATGTACTCTAACACTAATATCGGATCATGCAAAAATAATTTGCGTATATTTTTTGTGTGCACGTTATCTGCTTGTCACCTTGACTTCAAAGGAAGTCACCATGAATGTGTTAGCGAAACACACACACAGCAAAACACGAGGCTATGACGCGGATTGACGGTTACAAGTGGCCCCTCAGGTCAGCCATCAGTGCGTCGCGGCCCCCAACTCTTTGTTCCACGGCGGCAGTTTTCCAACTCCGACCGCTACTTCCTGCGTGACGGTGCAGACGCCAACGTGTCCCGGCGCGTGTGCATAACAGATGATTGAAAGCATTACTGCAGGTTGCATCACGATCATATTTATATATGAATAAAATAACAAATAATAAGCCGGGCGTGCGTACATTGGCGCTCTCTCCAAGCAGACATGTCCCCTCCAGCCCCTCAGCGTCTTCGCCTTCGCTCCAGGCTTGATTGCCGCCTATTGAGTGATGGCGTCCTGCGGGATCGCTTGACGCATCTCAATCCGCGCGCCTCGTGGGAGCCGTCACCAGGTGACAAATGAATACCTTTCATGCACCTTTTTTTCTTTTTCTTATTAAATCATTAATTTTTGCCGAGTCGCTCCGTGGGGCTCTGGTGCCACTCGACGGGGGGATGGGGCAACTGCGCGCCTTTACAACCCGGGACGCTCGACGACACACGTGTTGGCCGTCGGGTGGGTGGGGAGTACACACCTTCACCAGTGGAATATCTCGCTCCAGAAGTTGGGAGCTTTTTGTCCATTTATCTGCGGAATAAATTAAAGGAGCGGTTTATTGTTAACGATCTGTTGCGTTAGAAACGAAGAGGCGGGAAAGTGGGGGATTGAACCCACACTCGCAGATATTTCGGACATTAAACAACTTGGTCTTCTTACGCATTCCTGGTAATGATAATGCATATTAACACAGTTAGCCCCGGAGATTACAACTTTTAGCATGGGAAGGCTCATGCGTCTTTACGCGCGCTCCTGCTGATTTGCATGCAGGCGGCGGCGGCGTGAGGAGGCTGCTGCTGCATTTTGCATGACTCCAGCTCTTCTGCAGCTGAAGGAGGAGATGAGGAGGAGGAGGAGGGGCGTGGGGGCGTGTGGGGGATGGGGGGGGGGGATAACTCACCCTTCGCCGAGGCGCTCAGTAGACCCACGTAGAGCACGAGCATCACCCGGCTCCACCGGGCCCCTCTCAGGAGAGCTGCCAACCCGAGCCCGTCCGCATCCCGCCGGCTACGCGCGCATTCCGGTCTCCTCTCGGGTGCAGCGGCGGCCCCGTCCCGACTCTGAGCGGCGTCCATGGCGGGGGAGACAGGGATGGGGGGGGGGGGGGGGGAGAAAAAAAAGGAAAAAAAAAAAAAGCTTCTTCTCAGCAATCGTGGATCTCAGACGCTCGGAAAATCCCAACGTATGGAGGAAGTCCGGATCTCGTCGCTGGACTGAACCATGTCAGGCGTGCCCTAGAGAGATGTATATTTGTAGAGGAGGGGGGGCTGGTCTCTACTCCACCTAAAATCACGACGCTCCGCTCTGCCCCCGCGGCGTGCACGCACGTCAAAGCCCGCAGAGCATCCCTCCTTGGAGTTTCCACGCAGCTCCCGAAGACACGCTCCGTCTCCAGACAGTCACCATGAGCGCAGGCGTGATGATAATCCACGTTGGAGAGAGAGAGAGAGAGCGAGAGAGAGAGAGAGAGAGAAGGAGGGAGAGGGAAGGAGGGAAGAAAGGAAGGAATACAAAATAAAATCCAAAAAAAAATTTAAAAAAAGAGGCGAAAGTTCTCGAGCGGAAGGTCCGTGTGCAGCGGGGATGATGCGACCTTGTTGCGTTCAAGAGCAAAGTGTTGCTTATTCCCAGGCTGCGGGATGATCAGTGCGGCGTCTGACGGCGTCGACGCTGCTCGGTGTGTGACGCCAGGATCAGACTGCAGACCTTCTCTCTCTCTCTCTCTCTCTCTCTCTCTCTCTCTCTCTCTCTCTCCATCTCCATCCTCCTCCCCTCCTCAGTACCAATCAATGTGGGATCCCCATCATAAAATAAATGTGACTTCCGCTGGAACCGCTTGGATTTGCGTCCGCGTGAGCGAGGCGGCTGCAATGCCAAATAAGATACCCTAAAGCAGGGGTGTCCAAACTTTTTCCACCAGAAGCCAAAGCATGGGGGGGGGGGAGACGACGACGACGTGGTGATGTGATTTTAATGTGTGAAAGAATGCTAAAAAACAGAAATCGTATATGTTTACAGACAAAAGTTGCATAATTTTACAATATTAACCGTAAGGAAAGACTCATGCTGTCTTTAAGTGACACCTACTGGCCATAAAAGTTCACTGATTTAAGCTAACGACGCAGTAAATGTAATGATGCGGACACGTTTGTTACTGGATTCTTTCTGAAAACTTGGTATGTATGAATAACATGCAACTATAATTATTTGATGCTTGTTTTCATATACAAATTTTGTTCCACTATATATATATACATATATATATATATACACATATATGTCTATATACAAACACATATGCATATACACATACATACATACATACATATTAACATACATACAGTATTTACATATACATAGAAACATACATATATACACACGTTATATATATATATATATATATATATATATATATATATATATATATATATATATATATATATATATATATATATATATATATATATATATATATATATATATATATATATATATATGTGTGTGTGTAAATATATATATATATATATATATATATATATATATATATATATATATATATATATATATATATATATATATATATATATATATATATATATATATATATATATATATATATATATATATATATATATATGTGTAAATATATATATATATATATATATATGTGTGTAAATATATATATATATATATATATATATATATATATATATATGTGTGTAAATATATATATATATATATATATATATATATATATATATATATATATATATATATATATATATATATATATATATATATATATATATGTGTATATATATATATATATATATATATATATATATATATATATATATATATATATATATATATATATATATATATATATATATATATATATATATATATATATATATATATATATATATATATATATATATATATATATATATCCATTTTACTACCGCTTGTCCCTTTTGTGGTCGCGGGGGTTGCTGGAGCCTATCCCAGTTGCATTCGGGCGGAAGGCAGGGTACACCCTGGACAAGTCGCCACCTCATCGCAGGGCCAGCACAGATAGGCAGACAACATTCACACTCACACACTAGGGCGCTATATATATATATATATATATATATATATATATATATATATATATATATATATATATATATATATATATATATATATATATATATATATATATATATATATATATATATATATATATATATATATATATATATTATCATGTGTATATATTAGGGCTGTCAAAATTTAGGAGTTAACTCATGTGATTGATTACCCATCATATAATTTTAATCTTGTACATACTTATATTATTCATGCAATTTATTTTGACCCCAACAAAATCTTTTACCTTATCCGCTATATGGTTGGTGATCAGATCAATGCATACGTCCGTAAAGATATGACTGGTGTGCTCGCTGGCAAATTTCACTCCAAAGTACAGCCTGAAAAGAACTTTAGATAAAGCTTACCACGTTTTGTGCAAATAAATGACATGCATTCAAGTAAACGTTTAAAAATGTTGTTTGGATAACATTGCATTTGTGTACAAATATTTGGGTCTTCTTTTAAGCAAATTTTAATTATGCAATGCGAGTCATCACCTGTGATTAATTATGAACAATCAAAAATTCCAAAATCTGGTCACTGACATCTCGTGACCAGTTATACAAACCAAGTATCAGCCATATTGTTATAATAAGGCTAACGTTACAGTAAAAGGACTACTTTTAGAGGCGCATTGACCACAGAGAGCTAACTAGTTAATGCTTCTGTATTGACATACTGAGCAGGTGAGCTGCTGCATCTCCTCTGAGTTGGTAAAAGTTAATTCTCGATCATAAAGCATGCCTCTTACCTGGATAGTACAAGGTTGTGGACATAAACCGAGAAGTTGGTCAACTTTGACTGATCGTTTTCTGCGTTTTTGTTTTTTTTACCTGCGTAAAGATTATGATTAATACTTCATCTAAACGGGAAGATATAACCATTCCATCACTCGTCATGCCAGTGACAGCAGACATTGTACAGTAAGTTATTTTATTATGTTTGTATTTCTTGTTTAGCGCTGAGCAATAATTTTACATGATTCTTAGTGCTTCAGATCTATCATGCCAGTGACAGCAGACATTGTACAGTAAGTTATTATTTTATTATGTTTGTATTTCTTGTTTAGCGCTGAGCAATAATTTTACATGATTCTTAGTGCTTCACCTAAGATGAATCCCTTTATTACTCAGCTTCAAAAACATGTTGCTCGTCCTCCTTATTTCCATGCTAAAAATTATAAGTTTCTGGATCATCTTTTGTCCCAAAGTAGTCGCCGTTGTCTCTCATGAAGTCTGCCATGATTAGTCGTGTTGCTATCGTTGAAGGGAAAACCTAACGTTGTGATAAGTCTATGAAATGAATACGCCGCCATGTTACATGTTATTATCAATGTACATACAGTATATACGTACTTACGGCGTGTATATAAATCGATGGAGGCTTTTGGATGTTTTCAGAGTGCTTTATAAGTAGAACAAAGAAACTCCTATTCTCTCTATTGTTAGCTGACTTTTGCTAACATTTATTTACAAGTTAGAATGCATAAAAAAAGGAGAAAAAAAACATGTTTTCTTGTCTTACACGATGATTGTGAATGATAGGCAAAATTACAAAAAAAAAGTGTATTTCCCCTTTCCGGTAATTAAAGCCATCCATCATCTAGAGCAGGGATGTCAAAGTCATTTAAACGCATGGGCCGCATTGAAGAAAATCTATTCCCGAGTGGACCGGACTGGTGAAATCATGGCATGTTAACTTAAAAATTAAGATAACTTCAGATTGTTTACTTTGGCCAAAAGTAGAACATTCACATTCTAAAAATGTACAAATGACAAATAATCCTCTTGGCAAAACATTTAAAGTTAGTTGAAAATTCTGAGGAAAAAATTGCAGTTTCAAAAGCCCCATGAAGAACACAATGAACTTAGACTTTGTCTCAGTGTTTTTACAAAGCCATTAAACTTTAAGCACTTCCATTTTAGCACTCAGTTTACATTAAAAATGTTTGGAAAAGCAATAGAGTGTTTCCCCACATCCGCAACTGCCACAACACATTCATTTATCATCATTCAAATGTTAACAAAACAAATATCAAAATGACACCATAGCCGAAATCAAGGTAACATAACGACAAACTTAACCAAAGTCCACATGGTAGAGATTTAAGCATAAAATAAAATAGAACAAACAACAAATGTAGAAACACACATTTTTACAATAGAGTTCAGGGTGTGCATCGTGTATTTAACCAATTGCAATCGCTGGATGGAACTCTAAAAAGATGTTGGTCACGGTGACTTAAGTCTTTGCATCTTACCGTTTCATTATTTACAACTATAATGTAAAGAAAACAATTATCAAAATGACACCATAGCCAAAATCAGGGTAACATAACTACAAACCTAACCAAAGTCAACATGGTAGATTTAAGCATAACATAAAATAGAACAAACAACAAATGTAGAAACACATTTTTACATTAGAGTTCAGGGTGTGCATCGTGTATTTAACTAATTGCAATCGCTGGATGGAAGTTTAATTAAAAAGATGTTGGTCATGTTGACTTGAGTTTTTGCATCTTACCGTATCATTGTTTTACAATTATAATGTAAACATAACTATCACAATGACACCAAAGCCAAAATCAAGGTAACAACTACAAACTTAACCAAAGTCAACAGGGTAGATATAGGCATAATATAAAACAGAACAAACAACAAATGTAGAAACACACATTTTTACAATAGAGTTCAGGGTGCGCATCGTGTATTTAACCAATTGCAATCGTTGGATGGAACTCTAGATATATGTTGTTCTTGTTGAATTAAGACTTTACATTATAATTGTAAATAATGAAACGGTAAGATGCAAACAAAACAATTATCAAAATGACACTATAGCCAAAATCAAGATAGCATAACTACACACTTAACCGAAGTCAACATGGTAGATTTAAGCATAAAATAAAATAGAAAAAACAACAAATGTAGAAACACATTTTTACAATAGAGTTCAGGGTGCGCATCACGTTTTTTAACCAATTGCAATCGCTGGATGTAACTCTAATTAAAAAGATGTTGATCATGTTGATTTGAGTTTTTGCATCTTACCGTTCCATTATTTTATCCCTTGAGAGGATCATTTACAACGCAAGAAGGTATTGTGCATCAGTCTACCGCCATCTGCCGCTAGCCACAACAGGAGCAGCCGACTGATTGGAGTGCAGCAGTTTCTTTCATTTAAAAAAGTGCAGCTTGACACCCCTGGTCTAGAGTGTCCCGCCCTGTGCAGGGTCACGTTCAGCTGGAGTCTACCCCGGCTATGATTTGGCCAAAATGTTTGCCAGGCGTTCAATGGTGTGTAATGAGGAAATGACAGTAAGAAGTGCACAGGATGATGACTGTAGCGAGAGTACATGACTCAAGGAATATGTTCTTAGGACTTATCCATTAGCCATTGAGTTGGACAGGGAAAGGGAAGTCTCACGGATGATGATGATGATGACGGTAGTTACCATAGTAACCGTGGATGATATACTGTGAATATTTTAGTCATAGACATCAATGCCTTCAATAATTAGCTCTTGAAGTTTTAGAAAGAGAGAGAGGGAGACAGCTGGAATGAACTTAGTAAAGCAGCTTTTATGGAAGGTTGGCACACATCAGCCGGCTACTTAGGTGCCACAACATCCCAAAGTGAAACAAAAGAAAAAGGACAAATAAAATAAAAAGTCTATTCCTGGCAGAGAGAGACAGAGAGTGGCCCAAATTGTTTGGCGTGAAGCGACCTGATCGATGGGCTGTTGCAAATGCGAGGCCGTCAGAAAGGGCGGACGTTGGAATTGGACATGGGGGCATCTGCGCCTGTCTGCTTGTGGCAATGAGGAAGGCCACTTATTCTCCTTCTGGCCTTATTCTCTCTTCGCATTGCTAATAAAGCTCATCGCTGAGCGGTTGCTAGGCTACAGAGGTCAACTTTGTCTCCAGCGGGTGACCCGATGTTTGTGTTTCGATCTTGTGAGTCAAACAATATCAACTCCCTCTAAAGCAGCACTAAGGAACTTTTCAACCTTCATAAAATATTTTCATAACCTTTGGGACGATACGTGGACTTACTACTGGTTGAATGACACCTCCATCGTGGCCTGTATCGCTCTTATTGGTGACTTTGAGAAGCCACACAAAAAAACTACAAATGTGCTGACTTGCTTTACGGCAGGGGTGTCCAAAGTGCGGCCCGGGGGCCATTTGCGGCCCGCAGGTCATTTTTTAACGGCCCCACGGCACATTTTACAAATACGATTGATAAAAATAAAAAACATTAAAAGTGGTATTTAAAGAGCAAACAGGTGAAATGTAACAAGAAAATGTAGCAATGTTTACTCTAAAAAAAAAAAAAAGAATCAAAATCAATGTCATTATGAATTATTGACCTATTCAAGGCTCCAATTACGTCACATTAAATATTTTGAGATATTTTTTGGGGAAAATGTTGCATATTTTGTGTTTGCCATGTAAAAAAACGAGCTGTTTTTTTAAAGAAGGGCCTAAAACGAACAAACAAAAAACATAAACAACAATAAAACTTATAATTGACGGATAGATCTGAAGTTGATATCGAGATTATTGTGTTAAAACAGTAAAAAAAAATATATATATAATTTATTTATTAACACTTTAATGAGTAGGACCCTTTTGGATCCCCTACAATTTTAGTGTGATTAGTTTTTAAGTGTCATTGCTAAAAAAATAATAATGAATTAAAATCAATGGTGTTATGAATTATAGACTTTTTTAAGGCTCCAATTATTATATAATCTCAAATATCCAAATTTAAAAAATGTATTGGGTGAAAATGTTGCATATTTTGTGTTTGCCATGTAAAAAAACGAGCTGTTTTTTTAAAGAAGGGCCTAAAACGAACAAACAAAAAACATAAACAACAATAAAACTTATAATTGACGGATAGATCTGAAGTTGATATCGAGATTATTGTGTTAAAACAGTAAAAAAAAATATATATATAATTTATTTATTAACACTTTAATGAGTAGGACCCTTTTGGATCCCCTACAATTTTAGTGTGATTAGTTTTTAAGTGTCATTGCTCAAAAAATAATAATGAATTAAAATCAATGGTGTTATGAGTTATTGACCTTTTTAAGGCTCCAATTATTATATAATCTCAAATATCCCACTTAAAAATGTTATTGGGTGAAAATATTGCATTTTTTTTTTCATTAAAAAAAGGGTTTTTTTGACAAAAAGAGCATACAATTTAAATCTTTAAAAAATGTTATATTGACAGACAGACCTAATGTTGATCTAGAGATTTAAAAACTTGAATAATAACAAATAATAATACTGAATAATGACACATTTTTTATATTTTTTGGACCAAAACCCTTTGCGGTCCCCGGGATCAAGCCTGAGTGGAAGCCTAAATGTATATTTTTTATACATATATTGTATTGGTTTTTAAAATAAACAATATCAAAATGGCCCCTGCTAGCTTTGATTTTTCAATCTGCGGCCCTCAGTGGAAAAAGTTTGGACACCCCTGCTGTACGGCATAGGTCACTTCCCCTTTCGTTGAGAAAAAATAAAAAGTCGGAAGTCAATGCGAATGTCTATGTGCAATTACCTCTATGATGGCTGAAGCTCCAAAAAACATCCAAAGAAACGAAAATTTTTGTCTGAGGAGACAAAAAAAAGAAAAATGGATAAAAAGGCAGTCAGGATCAACATTGCCCGGGTTTTCACTCGCTGGCGTGAGCTCAAAGACGAAGAATTTCAAACCCATGCTAGCTTGGCTCTGTTCCTGCTGGATTAGTAACGTATTTTTCAAACCATAGGGCGCACCGCATTAAAAGGCGGACTGCCGATGAGCGGGTCTATTCAGGTATTTTTTCATACACAACGCGCACCGAATTAATGCGCATTTAAGGGGTCATATTATGATTTTTTTGTAAATGTAAAAGACTTCCTTGTGGTCTACATAACATGTAATGGTGGTTCTTTGGTCAAAATGTTGCAAAGATGATGTTTTACAGACCATCTTCAAGTCGCTTTCTGACAGTCGCTCCAGGATGCCCTGTTTTGTGGGCGGTCTTATTTACGTGCCTCCCCTTCGACAGCGTCTTCTCCCCGTCATCTTTGTTGTAGCGGTGTAGCGTGCAAGGACGGGAGTGGAAGAAGTGTCAAAAGATGGCGCTAACTGTCTTAATGACGTTCAGACTTTACTTCAATCAATAACGGAGCAGCATCTCCTCATCCGGAAACAACAAGACCGGAAATGTGTCCCGTGAAAAACCGTCCAACCGGAACTCTCTAATAACTAAAGTTCCTTGGGTGAATAATGTAAACTCACTACACCGGTATGTTTTGGCGCTTCCATGGCAAGTTTACTGACAGATATAAGTAAGAACTTTACACTACTTTATAGAAGAAGCTTATGAGTACGGAGTCGGCAGGGACTTATGCAGATCCCAAATACACATCAGCAGGCACCAGAAGGTAAGAAAAGTTGGTTTTGCATAATACAGCGAAACAAAACGGCAGGAAATATGTCTGCTTTTTTGCGGTCCTTATACACACACCATAATAATACTTGTATGATTGATGCGCCGACAATCCATCAAGCGGTGCGGCTTCGTAGCTTACCGAAATCGTACTAAAACATTATGACACCTTTTTGAGTGCCGTGTGTAATGTTCTATATTTTCAATGGAACATTTTAAAGTTTTGGTGTTGTTTGCTGCCATCATATTGCAGTCTGGACGTATCTCTTATGTATGACTGCCATCTACTGGTCACACTTATCATTACACCATGTACCAAACAAAATTGCTTCGAGGTCAGTAAGCACAACCAGAATTATGCCGTGCATTAGGCACACCGGGTTATAAGGCGCACTGTCAATTTTTGAGAAAATTAAATAATTTTAAGGGTGCTTTATAGTCCGAAAAATATGGTAAGTGACTTTTGATGTTCAAATCAAAATGCTAACTATTGAAAATGTGCGTGGTCGTTTCACTACTATGTCCTTCTTTGCTTCGGACCTGCATCCGCCTAACAAGTTTCAGCACATTTGGGAACGCCCAATTCTATCTCCAAAATGTGGGCGGGGCCTGCATCTGCCTGCTGAGATCCCATGCAGAGGACTGGAGGCAATTTAACATTGCATAGTTTGTGTATCGGTAGCATCTTCACCCAGAATCATGTTATTTGTGCGCAGAATTTGAAGAAACTATGAAATATGTCTACCAGATGGTTGTAGCAACGCAACTACAGAAAGGGTCAGCCTGCATACATTTCCAAATGACGGCAATAAGAGCAAAGAATGGACCTCTCCAGTCAGAAATGGAACGGACCAAGCGAGAGGAGCGTAATTTGCAGCTATCATTTTAACGATTCAGAAAGGGTTTGGATGTAAAAATGTAAAACTCCCAAGCCAAATGCGTCAAATACTGAGCAGGAACTCAGAAAGCAGACCGAGAGAAAAAAGAAGTAGTATTTTTTTGCGTCCTCTTCTGCTGATTTTTTGTTCAAGATGTTTGAAAAAATGCTGAAAGAACACGAAAAAAAACCCAGGCTATGGTGTAAATGGAAAAGCAGGGAAGTCTGGAAATGGTAATTATTGTATATTTATTTTTTGCTCACAATGTTAGCCACATTCGATTTGAAGTAATCATAAACCAGGGCGACAAAAACATGCAATTAAGTGACGAAAATATTAATGTAACATGCCTTTATCCACACAGTCGAAGCGGAGAAATGGCCTCGAGTTCTGTAGGTGACCTCACACCGAGAGGGGGCGACATCGGATGGGGATCGATACTGAAATATCGATAGCGGCGATGTCTGATATTTATGCTGTTATATTGATTATCAAATCAAAATATCGATAACTAGAGATGTCGATAAATGCTTTAAAATGTAATATCGGAAATTATCGGTATCGTTTTTGTTTATTATCGGTATCGTTTTTTTGTTGTTGTTTTTTTTTTTTATTAAATCAACATAAAAAACACAAGATACACTTACAATTAGTGCACCAACCCAAAAAACCTCCCTCCCCCATTTACACTCATTCACACAAAAGGGTTGTTTCTTTCTGTTATTAATATTCTGGTTCCTACATTATATATCAATATATATCAATACAGTCTGCAAGGGATACAGTCCGTAAGCACACATGATTGTGCGTGCTGCTGGTCAAAATCAAAAATCAGTTTGATATAATTCCTGTTGTCTCTTTTTGTAACTCTTTTTAAATTCAAAGATATTCTTGCAACTTTTTAAGTCTTTGTCTAGAGAACTCCATGCTTGCACACCAGCAACAGACAAGCACATTTGCTTCAAATTTGTTCGCACTCTCGGATGTTTAAAGTCACACGGCCTTCTGCGGTTCTCATCTTCAGACGTGAACACAAATAACTTTTGTAAGTCCTTCGGAATAAATGAAATAATAAATAAAAGCAGGATGAGAAATACTGTAAGCAAGTGGCAATTGGAGGGTTTTTAATTAGTTGGAGCAGAAAGGAAGAAAGCACCAAAGAGATAAAAAGGTATTTGAGGGACATCTGAAATTTGGTTTTGAGGTGGGCGCAGTAGGGATGTGTACATTTGAAATGATACGGTACACATTATCAGTACGCTGTACTTAGTACCAGTACTCAACAGCACCAATGTTTGGTACTTTTATCAATAAATATTTGCAAGTAATACATAGTAAACTTTGCATGCAGTTACAATTCCGAGACATTAGATGGCAGCAGCGTTTAGTCAGGAAGTAGTCTTTGCCATGAAGCTGAATGTGCCAGGCTTGTGTTGAGTCCAACAACATGTTTATACTGTAAGTAATATACTTATTAGACACCATATGTTTGATGTTAAAGGCCTACTGAAATGACATTTTCGTATTTAAACGGGGATAGCAGATCCATTCTGTGTGTCATACTTGATCATTTCGCGATATTGCCATATTTTTGCTGAAAGGATTTAGTAGAGAACATCGACGATAAAGTTCGCAACTTTTGGTCGCTGATAAAAAAAAAAGCCTTGCCTGTACCGGAAGTAGCGTGACGTCGCAGGTTGAAAGGCTCCTCACATTTCCCCATTGTTTACACCAGCAGCGGGAGCGATTCGGACCGAGAAAGCGACGATTACCCCATTAATTTGAGCCAGGATGAAAGATTTGTGGATGAGGAAAGTGAGAGTGAAGGATTAGAGTGCAGTGCAGGACGTATCTTTTTTCGCTCTGACCGTAACTTAGGTATATCCTCTTGAAAATGAGAGTCGAGAACGCGAAATGGACATTCACAGTGACTTTTATCTCCACGACAATATATCGGCGAAGCACTTTAGCTACGGAGCTAACGTGATAGCATCGTGCTTAAATGCAGATAGAAACAAAATAAATAAGCCCCTGACTGGAAGGATAGACAAGAAGATCAACAATACTACCAAACCCTGGACCTGTAACTACACGGTTAATGCTGTGCCGACTGGCGAAGCCTAGCAATGCTGTTGCTAACGACGCCATTGAAGCTAACTTAGCTACGGGACCTCGACAGAGCTATGCTAAAAACATTAGCTCTCCACCTACGCCAGCCCTCATCTGCTCATCAACACCCGTGCTCACCTGCGTTCCAGCGATCGACGGCGCGACGAAGGACTTCACCACGATGATCGGTGCGGTCGGCGGCCCGGAGACGGAGGAAGTCAACCCAGACAGGTGAGGACAGCGGCGCGGCGGCGGACGGCGTTGTAGCTTTCGACAACACACAGGCCGCCATCAGAGTCGGCAATAAACATATATTTCCCCAAAGTTACGTACGTGACATGCACATAGCGACACGCACGTACGGGATAGCGATCAAATGTTTGGAAGCCAAAGCTGTACTCACGGTAGCACGTCTGCTATCCAACTCAAAGTCCTCCTGGTTGTGTTGCTGCAGCCAGCCGCTAATACACCGATCCCACCTACAGCTTTCTTCTTTGCAGTCTCCATTGTTAATTGAACAAATTGCAAAAGATTCACCAACACAGATGTCCAGAATACTGTGGAATTATGTGGTGAAAACAGACGACTCCAGCTGGCCACCGTGCTCTTCCAAAATGTCTGCTTCAACCCGTGACGTCACGCGCAAACGTTATCATACCGAAACGTTTTCAGCCGGAAGTTTCCCGGGAAATTTAAAATTGCACTTTATAAGTTGCAATGTTAAGATTTCATCATTGATATATAAACTATCAGACTGCGTGGTCGCTAGTAGTGGCTTTCAGAAGGCCTAAGTACTGCATTTGGAGTTGTTCAAATCGCACTGTAAAAGTAGCCAATGCTAACATGGCATGTAGCATATATTAAATTAGCATCAAGTTAAATTGTTTTGAAACGTGGAGGCTCACTGTACTATTAGGCGTGCTTGCTTTGCTGGCATGGACAATTCCAACATTTTTGACCTTGATACTGAAAGGTCGGCGTTTCTCTAAAGCAATTTGTCCAAATGTTTTGTTTTTTGCACTCTGGTTCAGTTCTATATCTGAACATGCAGTCGGTTCACTGAGCTCATGGCTTTTTATTTATTTATCAGCTTTGCCCTTCGCAAACGCCTCCCAAGCAATCTGTGAAGGAATGCCTCGGAAGTACTCCTGGCGGACAGTCCCGTGTCTTTTAAACGAGCTCGACATTGATTCACACGCATTTTTTGCGACTCAGGCAAACTCCTTTTATTCCCCACCATCTGCGTCGCCCTATTTTACCTCCATCTTGCTTGCAGTTCTGATAAAAAACGCTCCAATGGCTTTGTTCACACTGCAGCTCAACTCAGAGTTATTTGGAGCCTCTACCGGCTTTTTTCACGTCAATGTGAACAGTGCAATCCCTACAAAAACCCAAAACTAGTAAAGTTGGCATGTTGTGTAAATGGTAAATAAAAACAGAATACAATGATTTGCTAATCCTTTTCAACTTATATCCAATTGATTACATCTCAAAGACAAGATATTTAATGTTCCAACTGAGAATATTTTAATTTTTTTGCAAATAATCATGAACTTAGAATTTAATGGCAGCAACACATTGCAAAAAAGTTGGCATTTTTACCACTGTTTTACATGGCCTTTCCTTTTAACAACACTCAGTAAAGCTTTGGGAACTGAGGAGACCAATTATTGAAGTGGAATTCTTTCCCATTCTTGCTTGATGTACAGCTTAAGTTGTTTAACAGTCCGGGGGTCTCCGTTGTGGTATTTTAGGCTTCATAATACACCACACCTTTTCAATGGGAGACAGGTCTGGACTACAGGCAGCCCAGTCTAGTAACCACGCTGTTGTAACATGTGGCTTGGCATCGTCTTGCTGAAATAAGCAGGGGCGTCCATGATAACGTTGCTTGGATGGCAACATATGTTCTTCCAAAACTTGTATGTACCTTTCAGCATTAATGGTGCCTTCACAGATTTGTAAGTTACCTTTGCCTTGGGCACTAATACACCCCCATACCATCACAGATGCTGGCTATTCAACTTTGCGCCTAGAACAATCCGGATGGTTCTTTTCCCCTTGGTTCCGGAGGACACGAAAGAAATTAAAATGTGGACTCGTCAGACCACTGAACACTTTTCTTCAGTCCAATTTGGATGAGCTCGGGCCCAGTGAAGCCGGCGGCGTTTCTGGGTGTTGTTGATAATTGGCTTTCGCTTTGCATGGTAGAGTTTTAAGTTTTGAGTAGGCCTTTTCACTGAATCCTTATTTAGATGAGTATTTTTTTTTTTTAAAGCAGTGGTTCTCGGATTAAGAAAACACTTGGCTCTCAAGTACCACCATAACATAAAAAAATAAAATAGTAAGCCTAAATATGCATTACAATTAATAACAAGTATTTTTAATATGTTAGCTACTGTGACATTACAGGCAGTTTGAACAGTAACACTGTGTTTGAATATTGGAAAATAAAACACCACTTTATCGAGTGATTCTTTGGTGTACCATCACAGTTTGAGAATCGCTGTTCTAAAGTAGCGGTTCTTTTAATCAAGTACAAATGGTGGCTACCATCTTGCTATTGAACATGTCCTGGAGTTCCAGCCTATTTCTCATCAAATGATTCTGTTGTAGTCCTCCATTATCTTGAAGCACGGCAACGCGGGTATACAATGACAAACGTTTTTAATTCCGTTGCTTGGCTCGAAGATCCCCCGTTAATCCCAAACCTGAGTTTTTGAGCCAATTTAAATGACAAATGTCGAGCAGATTTACTGACCTGAATCAAAATGCCGGCGGGGAGAAATTGAGGACGATACTTGTCGTTTTTCAGAAGGTGGCGCTGATCCCGGACGAGCCCCTGAAATCTGTCGAGGGTCCCAGGGCGCCGTCACCGTAGAGCAGATGAAATGACCTGAGTCGAAATAGAGAGGAAATGAGGACGACATTCGTCATTCTTCATGCAAAATATGTCATTGTTTGCTCAGTTGGGCTGTGAATCTTTGGTGTATCGCACCATTCGATTCTTGGGGCTAACGATTCGATTCAGAATTACAAATGCTCCTCCATTTAAAGTCAATACTTGTTTAATAACATTTGGTGCCAGTTCTATCATTAACTACATAATTTATTTATAAAATAGACAAAACAGGTCTGATACATTTTTATATTACTTGAAAGAAAACTGGTTCTATTTAATAGAATCCTACCCAAACATTTGATAAAGTCAAATACAAATAAAGCAACAAGAGAAGTATCTCACTCTTTTCAGCAGATATGATCATCTCCATCAACAACATGTTTTGCCTGAGTGGCTGGACAGGACAGATTTAAAGAAAAAAAATTAAATAAATAGATTTTTGATTTTTTTGACTTAAGAATCGTTACAAATAAGAATTGCGATTCATTTGAAAATCTATTTTTTCTTTGACATCGCTATTGCTCAGTAGCTCCTATCCGCGTGTTCAAATGAACTGTTGACATATAAACTATTGAAGTGAATTAATTAATTCATATTATGTTCTACTTATGGTGAATGTTTATATTCACCTTGGAAAGCAAACCACCAGGTTTAAGTAAATAATGGTTGAGTCCATAATAAATTAAAGAGCCTTAGTTGGACATTTGCATGTGGACTGGGTGAACTCTCTTACGAGAAGAGGCAACAAATTCAGACTTCGGAATGCAAAAGTGATAGCTCTATCCTGGAGGAGAGACTCCATGTCTATATTCATGTCAATATTTAAGTTACAACATACAAAGGTTGTTTTCCAGTCACTTACACATGAACATCTCCTTACATGGTCAGGTTGTACTCTCCTGAATTAACACACACCCAGACAGAGAAAGAAGCAATATAAGGTTGGTAAGTAGGTCTTTATTGTCATTCCACAAGTACAACAAAACTTTGTTTTCAGCACAAACCCGTTCAAGATTAGACAAAGAAACAGTGTACAGGGTTACAGAACAAGACCGCTGATGGGTTGCCACAAGGCGCCCCGTAAAAGATGGGAAAAAGGTAAACGCTGGGGGAGGATGAGTAAAACAACACAATCTAGACTGGGCTTCTAAGCGGGCCCAGTCTGGAGCGGGGTAAAAAAAACTCCATAGCAAAGCACATATACATATTACAACATACAACTCGAGACTTGCAACAGAGGGGAGGGAGTGGGAGCTACGGTGGCAGGCTGCAGCTCTTCAGGCGCTGCCCAGCCGTCCATCACCCCTAAGGGATTCAAGCGTCGAGAGCGTTGGATGGGGCGTGGGGTTTGTGTGTGTGTGGCGTATATTTTTTGTGGATGCATGTGTGTGTGTGTGTGTAAGGCTGCCGCGTGTCTCTGTTCCGCGGCCTTGGTGTGATTGCAGCCGCCAGTCAGTCCAAAGTCAACAACAACAACAGGTGTGTGTCTATGAGAGACAAGAAGGGAGTTTGTTGAGTCTTTTCCGCACTGTCCTTCGGGAGAGTCTCCAAGCCAGGGAAACTATCCAAGTTTGCGAGTGAAAATAAAATTAGCTTTTCACTCTAAATTGTCTATTACTGGTCCTCAAATTCATCCTGCAGGGCAGACAGACAAAACTGTATTTTGGCTCTTCCAAGTTAGGAGTGCCTCATTTTCTTGACCTGACCTCCTCCAGGAACTGGAATGCACATCCCTATCAAACAAAATGCAGTTCCATATTTCCACCAACAATAAAATTAATCCACGTTGACGTGAGACTTTTGGGTTTGCCAGAGACTCAAATTTGTGTGAGATCCTTCCATCTTGTTTTTTTTATTCCAATAACTGTATGGAATACAATTTATTGTATGAGATTCAACTATTTCTGGAAAAAAAAAAGAAAATAAAAAAAAGAAGCCCTGCTACATTTAAGTCTCACATGTGCTGCACAAATATTATTTGTCGCAGGTGTCAGTCTTGATGGATTCCCCTCATAAAACGAGCACAATGAGGCATCATCCCTCATCTCCCCTCCCACTCAGGAGCCCTCGTCTCAGTCTTTGTATTCCCTGAGCTCCACACTTGTTGGTGGTTTTCTTTCCCCACCTTCTTCTTCTTCCTGCCGCTGAGAGACGGCGCACGTGTCGCAGTGAAGCCGGCGATCAGACATGTCGGTGACGTGTGTTCTGTTCGTTCTGAGCAGGGGGAACGAGGAGTTCCTCATTGTTGTCATGGCGATGACGAGGCACGATGTGTTTTCATTAAGTGCTTTTAAAGTGGATTATCTACCTTCTGCACATGAAAGCCAAAGTGTGGCCCTCAGCTCTTTTTTTTTTTCAACGCACACATTCTATCGAAAAAGTGAAAAAAGTAAATAGATTAAAAAAAAACATTAAAAAGAGGAATAAAAGAGCAAACTGTAAATGTATTGGGAAAAGTTTGCAATGTTGACACTAATAACACGGGGTGTAAAAAAAAAAATATATATATTAACATTTTTTTTAAAAATAGTAACATTTTATGTATATAGATATATACATATATATATATATACACACACACACACACACACACACACACACACACACGTATATATATATATATATATATATATATATATATATATATATATATATATATATATATATATATATATATATATATGAATATATAAATGTATATGAATATATAAATGTATATGAATATATAAATGTATGTATATATATATATATATATGTATGTGTATATATATATATATATATATATATATATATATATATATACACATACATACATATATATATATATACATACATTTATATATTCATATATTCATATATATATATATATATATATATATATATATATATATATATATATATTCATATATATATATATATATATACATACATACATATATATTTATATATACACATACATTTATATATACACATACATTTATATATTCATATATATATATATATATATATATATATATATATATATATATATATATATATATATATATATATATATATATATATATATATATACATACATACATACATACATACATACATATATATATATATATATATATATATACATATATATATATATATATACATATACATATACATATACATATATATATACATATATATATATATATATATATATATATATATATATATATATATATATATATATATACACACATACATACATATATATATTTATAAATACACATACATTTATATATTCATATATATATATATTTATAAATACACATACATTTATATATTCATATATATATATATTTATAAATACACATACATTTATATATTCATATATATATATATATATATATATATATATATATACACACATACATACATATATATATTTATAAATACACATACATTTATATATTCATATATATATATATTTATAAATACACATACATTTATATATTCATATATATATATATTTATAAATACACATACATTTATATATTCATATATATATATATATATATATATATATATATATATATATATATATATATATATATTCATATATATATATATATATATATATATATATATATATATATATATATATATATATATATATATATATATATATATATATATATATATATATATATATATATATATATATAATGGTAAATGGGTTGTACTTGTATAGCGCTTTTCTACCTTCGAGGTACTCAAAGCGCTTTGACAGTATTTCCAAATTCACACACTGATTGCGGGAGCTCTCATGCAAGGCCCTAACCACGACCCATCAGGAGCAAGGGTGAAGTGTCTTGCTCAAGGACACAATGGACGTGACGAGGTTGGTAGAAGGTGGGGATTGAACCAGGAACCCTCAGGTTGCTGGCACAGCCACTCTCCCAACTACGCCACGGCGTCCCCTTCTATCTATCTATTTATATATAAATATACATATATATCTATATCTATATATCTATATCTATATCTATATTTCTATATATATATATGCAGCTGAGATAGACTCCATCCCCCCTGGGTACCCCAAAAGGGACAAGCGGTAGAAAATGGATGGATGGATGGATGGATAGATAGATAGATATACACACACACACACACATATTTTTAGGAACACTAAAACAAAAACAATGTCTGATAGAATGCGAAAAACGTTATGACAGACCACCTCAAAAAACAGAATTTAATTTCAAATAGTTTTTTAACTGCCTGAGACACCCAGAATGCACATGAAAATAAAGAATCTGGGATTTTCATAATTAACTATGAACGATAAAACACTGAATATTGACAACATATGAACATCCTCAATCAACATTTTTTTTTTGCGCATGTTAACTGCTAGCATCTTATCATGCTAATGTTTACATGCTAGGTTAGTATGCTGGCTTTTAATTGCTCACTTTGCAGGTTTACGCCCAAGAGTCATGCATTGTGTAACTTGACGCTATCTGGTTAGCATGCTAACTGCATGATTTTGCGTTTCCAGTATTCACAGGCAATTTCTACCAACATTGCACTTTGTGGTTGCATTTTGAGAGCTTAAATTCCTAAAATAATGTGTCTAATAGAATACAACCAACGGTTCCACTCTATTGAACATTGTTCGAATAATGTGTCGTCGTCGTCGTCGTCGTCGTCGGCGGTCACTCGAAACGAGTATGACTGTCCTCCAAGGGATGTTAGGGTGGATTCCCTATATGGAGGACGCCTGTGCGTGGAATCTTTTAATGTGGGGAGACTGGTGCACGGTCAGCCACCACACAGTCCTTGGCATTGAGCGGGCCAGGGTCCAGTGGCATGGAAACCAAGACGACTGGGGACCCGTCTTTGCTGCAGCCTTCATCCGCCTTCCCAGCCGTTGTGGTGCATTCCGCTGCCGCCATCTTCCGCCTGGTCCACCGTTGAGGCGGTTTTCACTATTCGCCCATAGCTGGGGTTATTTACCCATAGCTGGGACAGGGGTTGACTGGGCACCAGGGCATGTCCACACACCGGTGGGCCTGCATGCCCCGTCTCTGGGGCCCCCTGCTGCTCCGAGATCCCGTACAACTTAGCCTGGAACCGCGAGGTTCCAGTTACCGTGTGTGGCCACGAGGAGGCATGTACGAGTCTTGACAATGGAGAGGCTATGTACCGGCTGAGGAGGCTTATGCACTCGGCTCCTCTTTTCGCCCTCTGAGACAGAGGGCTAGCCGGCGGCACTAGCTGAAAGCAATGAGTATCAGGCAGAAGCAGCATGCAGCATAGCAAGCAAAAGCGGCATGCAGCATGCACTAACTACAGGTACTACTACTCCAAGGCTACTGCACTAGACGCATCACATCGCCCCGTGCGATGTTTTCTGCACACACACACGAAATGTGTGTGTATTCCCCGGTGTACAGTATTTATAAATTGTGGGTATAACGATGGTATTATATTTATTGGTTTAATAAAGACATATGAGTTCACATAAATGTATTTTTAGAGGAGAGCAGAGAAGAAAGGCGCCTGATAATACGTAGTCCCAACGGTCTTGATGCTTATCCAAAGTCTTTTATTTCCTTCCCAAAATGTGAAAAGGGCATCATCACCTCCATTTGCCGGTGGAATTTAATCTTCTACTGCAAAGTAAAAAAAAAAAAAAAACTCTCACAAAGTTAAAAAAAAATTTTTTTTTAACAAGTCCTAAGTGAACCACTTTAGATAGAAGATCAAGTGGAAAAATAAGAGCAGGGAATCTAACACAAGGCATGAAAGAATGTCGGAGGAAGGTACTTTGTCTTTGATTGCGACTTTTGCAGCAATTGCGTACGGTGAAAGTGTTGTGTCACCTCTGGTCTGAGTGCTTGGTCCTCACCTGCCCCTGATTACTGATCAGGAGCCTTCGCATTATTATCCTTTCTTTGGAACTGCTCATTTCAAGACAGCTCTATCTGCACGTCGCCTGCCGTCTCTGCAAGCCGCTATTTGCCGCATTGTGATGACTTTTTTTGTGACTTTTTTGTCCAAAAAGATGTAAAAAAAAAACCAAACAATAAAAACTGATAGTTTTTCCAATAATATTTCAAACAATAAATATCTTGGACACTAATTTCTACTAGGGTTGTACCCGATACCAATATTTTTGTACCGGCACCAAAATGTATTTCGATACTTTGATACTTTTCTAAATAAAGGGGACCACAAAAAAATGGCGTTATTGCCTTTATTTTAACAAAACATCTTAGTGTACATGAAACATATGTTTATTATTGCAATTTAGTCCTTAAATAAAATAGTGAACATACAAGACAACTTGTCTTTTAGTAGTAAGTAAACAAACAAAGACTCCTAATTAGTCTGCTGACGTATGGAGTAACATATTGTGTCATTGATACACCTATTATTTTGTCAACATTATAAAGGACAAACTGTAAAAATTGATTATTATTCTACTTGTTCATTTACTGTTAATATCTGCTTATTTTCTCTTTTAACATGTTCTATCTACACTTCTGTTAAAATGTAATAATCACTTATTCTTCTGTTGTTTGGTACATTAGTTTTGGATGATATCATATATTTAGGTATCGATCCGATACCAAGTAGTTACAGGATCATACATTGGTCATATTCAAAGTCCTCATGTGTCCAGGGACGTATTTACTGAGATTATAAACATAATATGAATTTTAAAAAAGGAAAAAAGATTTTGTGACGATAAAAAATATCGATGTAATCATAGTAGTAGTGACTAGATACGCTCTTGTACTTGGTATCATTACAGTGGATGTCAGGTGTAGATCCACCCACGGCATTTGTTTACATTGTGACGCCGGTGAGCTATTGTATCCTCCTACGGTGTGTAGTGAAGCATGTTTAGTTATTCCTCGTCCTCCAGTGATAATGGTACTTGTAAGAAATGTACCATACTGGAGGCCAGGATTAGTGATTTAGAAGTAGCTAAAACACTGCCGACTGCGGATGGATGTTAGCTGCTAGCTAGCTAGCCATGTCTTAAAGCACCTCTTCCTGAGGGTGTTTCAGTGTTATAACTTCACCTTTATCCTTACTTTTTACACCAAAATGCGTCCGTTTTCCCTTTTCTGTCTACACACTGTGTCTGCTTGTAAGTACTCAGTGATTGTGTGCTGCCGAACATGCTCCTCTGCTGGTAAAACCAGCAATGTCATGACGTGAAAACGCGTCTGGTACTTTTCAAACAGAGTATAGTACCGTTTTTTATGGATTAGTACCGCCATACTATACTAGTACCGGTACATCGCACTGTGTCCAACACAGTCTATATAAAAAAGCCGTCAAAAGTCGTGTGTTGTGCTTGTTGCTTCGGAATCTTGCAACTTTTTTCTAAAACATGGGAACATTTCCAAACACGGGGGTCCTGAGAAAGTTTAACAAGAAGATCAATTATTCCAGGCATGTGAAAATAGCAATTCCGCGTTTTTTTTAGAATGAAACGTTATGGCAATTGTGCGCTGCCGAACATGCTCCAGCAAAGACATGACGTGCCTGTTATAAAAATAATAATAATAAATTGTGAACCGGTACTTTTCAAACAGAGTATAGTACCGTTTTTTATTCATTAGTACCGCCATACTATACTAGTACCGGTATAGCGTACAACCCTACATCGCACTGTGGGCAACAAAGTCTATAAAAAAAAGCCGTCAAAGTCGTGTGTTCTGCTTGTTGCTTCAGAACCTGGCAACTGTTTCTAAAACATGGGACCAATTCCAAACACAGGGGTCCTGAGAAAGTTTAACAAGAAGATCAATTATTCCAGGCATGTGAAAAGAGCAATTCCGCGTTTTTTTTTAGAATGAAACGTTATGGCAATTGTGCGCTGCCGAACATGCTCCAGCAAAGACATGACGTGCCTGTTATAAAAATAATAATAATAAATTGTGAACCGGTACTTTTCAAACAGAGAATAGTACCGTTTTTAATTCGTTAGTACTGCGATACTACACTAGTACCGGTATACTGTACAACCCTAATTTCTACAAATACAAATGTTATTTTACTCGGAATTTAGACATTGTAGGACTCATTTAGATCCTTAACCTTTATTTAAATATTTAACATTTTTATTGGCCATAAAACATGTCTCACGTCCAATCAGTGTGCTGTGATGTCATGTGTCATACTTCTCGCAGCCACTGGATGGCACAGTTGCGTCACATCCAGGCATCGCTTATAAAAAGTGTGCTTGAATTCCAGCGTGAAACATTTTGTAAGCACAATCCTCAAAATATACGCAAGGCTGATTCATAAAAGCATCCTGCGCACACCTCTCATGAATTGCACCTTGTGCGCAATCATCACAATCATGCATAAATGATGATGCTAATTAGCTCATTAATTTGGTGATGATTTAAAGGATTGTGTTGGAATATCAATGGAAAAAAAAAAAGAGCATATGGACATCTACACTTTAAAAAAGGATTTGAATGACAAAAAAAACAAACCCACTTGGAATTGCTATTTTTTCCCTTGCGCTTTACATTTGTAGCTGTATTTAGAAATAGCACCTGTGATTTTTCAGCCGGTTGCATCAACAATGTCTTCTTTTAATGTCTTTGTGTTTTTGTATTATTTGTGGACATAATTTACCTTTTGTGGGATCCTTAAAGTCTATCCTATCCTCTACTAAATCAATAACTGCATTTGCATCCATAGATTTTTTTTTATCCGATCCGTCGCGGTTTACCTGACACATGAAACGTGACAAATTGGCGGGTGCACTATCCACTTCAGCCGCCAGATGGCAAAAGTTTTGTGACAATTCCAACTTTGACCACAGCAGTGCTTAGGGATATGCATTGTTTTAGGTATTCCCATTAAATACTAACAATACTTTTTACAACCAATGCCACTTTTTACATGAGGCCCCAGGTGATTGTCAGACAAACAGGCGTTTTGCTCCTGCAGAATTTAGCCACAGCGTGTCTGCAAAAAACAATGATGATGTTTGCCACATTTCCATGTGCACCATTGCCATGGTAGGATGAAGGAGAACAAGGTAAGTCGCTGATCAATCAAACCCCACAACAAACGCGAGGGCCACACGCCGGGGTCAAATCCCGGTACCCTGATCCCAGTTGGGGTTGAGAGGTCAACGCTGCAGCATCCAGTGATGTCAAAGTGGGAACACAAGAACAAGGAATAAAAGGTGGCAGTGGACGTGGGTGGGGGAGCGTTTTAAAGCCATTACGCTCTTTTCAATCTTCAGCTCCTCTCTCTTTTTTGGCCTCTCATAATGAGACTTGTTGACCCGCTTTTTTTTTTTCATCTGTGATGTCTTTCAAAAAGCTTCCCGTGTGCTGGTCACAGCATCTAATGACCTCCAAAAGAAGAGTCGTAGTAAAAATATGACATTGCGCATATAATATATAAATGTATATATATATATATACTGTATAAATATATACACTACTGTTCAAAAGGTTGGGGTCACATTGAAATGTCCTTATTTTGGAAGGAAAAGCACTGTACTTTTCAATGAAGATAACTTTAAACTAGTCTTAACTTTAAAGAAATACACTCTATACATTGCTAATGTGGTAAATGACTATTCTAGCTGCAAATGTCTGGTTTTTGGTGCAATATCTACATAGGTGTATAGAGGCCCATTTCCAGCAACTATCACTCCAGTGTTCTAATGGCACAATGTGTTTGCTCATTGGCTCAGAAGGCTAATTGATGATTAGAAAACCCTTGTGCAATCATGTTCACACATCTGAAAACAGTTTAGCTCGTTACAGAAGCTACAAAACTGGCCTTCCTTTGAGCAGATTGAGTTTCTGGAGCATCACATTTGTGGGGTCAATTAAACGCTCAAAATGGCCGGGAAAAAGAGAACTTTCATCTGAAACTCGACAGTCTATTCTTGTTCTTAGAAATGAAGGCTATTCCACAAAATTGTTTGGGTGACCCCAAACTTTTGAACGGTAGTGTATATACAAACCCCGTTTCCATATGAGTTGGGAAATTGTGTTAGATGTAAATATAAACGGAATACAATGATTTGCAAATAATTTTCAAGCCATATTCAATTGAATGTGCTACAAAGACAACATATTTGATGTTCAAACTGATAAACTTTTTTTTTTTTTTTTGCAAATAATCATTAACTTTAGAATTTGATGCCAGCAACACGTGACAAAGCTGTTTAGAATTACAATTGACTATCAAATTAACTGGAAATCGCATATAAAACATGTACAATCTAAGCCATGGGTGTCAAACTCTGGCCCGCCGTGTAATTTCATTTGGCCCTTGAGGCAATATCAAATTAACATTAGAGCTGGCCCGTTGGTATGTTACAGCGGCCCATTCACCGCTAATACTCATACTTGCCAACCCTCCCGATTTTCCCGGGAGACTCCCGAAGTACAGTGCCCCTCCCGAAAATCTCCCGGGGCAAACATTCTCCCGAATTTCTCCCGATTTCCACCCGGAGAACAATATTGGGGGTGTGCTTTAAAGGCACTGCCTTCAACGTCCTCTACAACCTGTCGTCACGTCCGCTTTTCCTCCATACAAACAGCGTGCCGGCCCAGTATCATAATATATGCGGCTTTTACACACACACAAGTGAATGCAAGGCATACTTGGTCAACAGCCATACAGGGCACACTGAGGGTGGTCGTATAAACAACTTTAACACTGTTACAAATAGGCGCCACACTGTGAACCCACACCAAAGAAGAATGACAAACACATTTCGGGAGAACATCCGCACCGTAACACAACAGAACAAATACCCAGAACCCCTTGCAGCACTAACTCTTCCGGGCCGCTACAATATACACCCCCCCCCCCCCTACCACCAAACCCCGCACCCCCAACTCAACCCCCCATGCACGTTCTCTTGCTACTTCAAGGCTTGAATGCCTGATTCATTCATTATTGTTATTTTATTTTCTAGTTTATTATTAGCCTTATTTTGATATTTACCTCAGAAGGCTGCAAATAGAAAAGAGGCATTCAATTTGTATTTAAATTTTATTTGATATGCCATTGATATGTTTTAATTATTATTATTTGAAACTGGATTTTGCATGTCACTATAAAGTTATATAAGCCTTGCTTGTTCAATATTCAATGCAAAACTTGTTTGGGTCCCTATTAAAATGTTCATTTGTTCAACCTTGGCCCGCGGCTTTGTTCAGTTTTACATTTTGGCCCACTCTGTGTTTGAGTTTGACACCCCTGATCTAAGCTGTCAAGAAGCATCTCAGTAATAAATAAAGCAAAGCAGGTTCTGGATCACAAATCACTCCACATTCTTTACTGTTCATTAGTCTTACCATACTTAACCTACTGTGTGGAAGTCTGGGGGAATAATTATAAAATCTCATTAAATTCAATAACTATACTTCAGAAAAGAGCTGAACGCATCATCAACAAGGTTGGATATCTGGACCATACTCACTCCCTATTCTTACAGTCAAAAATATTGAAATGTAATGATATTATTTTGTATCAAACTGCACAAATAATGTATAAAGCCAAAATAAATAAACTCCCAGGAAGTATTCAAAAATTGTTCAGCACACGAGAGGGGGGTTATAATTTAAGGGGGGATTTATACATTTCAAAATGCTTAGTTATAGAACGACCATTAAAAGTTTTTGTATTTCAATTTGTGTAGTGAAACTATGGATTGGTTTGAATGTGGAGTTAAAGCAATGTCCAAACATAAAGCAGTTTAAAAAGAAGTATAAGTACATGGTATTCCAGAGGTACAGAGATGAAGAAGGGCTTTGATATTGTGTTGTTTGTGTTACAGAAGAGTGTGGGGCTGCCCATTGAGGCAGTGGTGGCATCATAACATTTCCATCATCACTAGTGGTAATGGTGTGGCTATGTATGTGTGTAGTGTGCATATATATCTATAATGTATATACACGTTCATTAAGTTTGTACATTGAGTGAATAGGTAGTTCTAGCTCAGAGTAATTTATGATTTAAAGAAAAGGGGTGGGATTAAATAAGTGTAAACTTCTTCTCACTCCTTTTCAAATATGTAAAAAAAGAAAAAGAAAGTCCAATGCTCATTTGTTTTTGTTTCTTATTCTCCATTGTTTCCATTTTGTTATAATGGCTGTTAAGGCTATAGCACTGTATTGGATCAGGCTTGCTCTTGTTTTTATGCATATTTGAAATAAAAATATGTCAATCAATCAATCAATCAATCAAAGAAGTTGGAAAAGGTGGCAATAAATACTGATAAAGTTGAGGAATGCTCATCAAACACTTATTTGGAACATCCCACAGGTGCGCAGGCTAATTGGGAACAGGTGGGTGCCATGATTGGGTATAAAAACAGCTTCCCAAAAAATGCTCAGTCTTTCACAAGAAAGGATGGGGCGAGGTACACCACTTTGTCCACAACTGTGTGAGCAAATAGTCAAACAGTTTAAGAACAACGTTTCTCAAAGTGCAATTGCAAGAAATTTAGGGATTTCAACATCTACGGTCCATAATATCATCAAAAGGTTCAGAGAATCTGGAGAAATCACTGCACGTAAGCGGCATGGCCGGAAACCAACACTGAATGACCGTGACCTTCGATCCCTCAGACGGCACTGTATCAACAAGCGACATCAATCTCTAAAGGATATCACCACATGGGCTCAGGAACACTTCAGAAAACCACTGTCACTAAATACAGTTGGTCGCTACATCTGTAAGTGCAAGTTAAAGCTCTACTATGCAAAGCCAAAGCCATTTATCAACAACACCCAGAAACGCCGCCAGCTTCTCTGGGCCCGAGATCATCTAAGATGGACTGATACAAAGTGGAAAAGTGTTCTGTGGTCTGACGAGTCCACATTTCAAATTGTTTTTGGAAATATTCAACATCGTGTCATCCGGACCAAAGGGGAAGCGAACCGTCCAGACTGTTATCTACGCAAAGTTCAAAAGCCAGCATCTGTGATGGTATGGGGGTGTATTAGTGCCCAAGGCATGGGTAACTTACACATCTGTGAAGGCACCATTAATGCTGAAAGGTACATACAGGTTTTGGAGCAACATATGTTGCCATCCAAGCAACGTTACTATGGACGCCCCTGCTTATTTCAGCAAGACAATGCCAAGCCACATTCAGCACGTGTTACATCAACGTGGCTTCGTAAAAAAAAGAGTGTGGGTACTTTCCTGGCCCGCCTGCAGTCCAGACCTGTCTCCCATCGAAAATGTGTGGCGCATTATGAAGCCTAAAATACGACAGCACTTGACCCCGGACTGTTGAACGACTGAAGCTCAACATAAAACAAGAATGGGAAAGAATTCCACTTTCAAAGCTTCAACAATTAGTTTCCTCAGTTCCCAATCGTTTATTGAGTGTTGTGAAAAGGAAAGGCCATGTGACACAGTGGTGAACATGCCCTTTCCCAACTACTTCGGCACGTGTTGCAGCCATGAAATTCTAAGTTAATTATTATTTGCAAAAATAAAATAAAGTTTATGAGTTTGAACATCAAATATGTTGTCTTTGTAGTGCATTCAACTGAATATGGGTTGAAAAGGATTTGCAAATCATTGTATTCCGTTTATATTTACATCTAACACAATTTCCCAACTCATATGGAAACGGGATTTGTATATATACACTACCGTTCAAAAGTTTGGGGTCACATTGAAATGTCCTTATTTTTGAAGGAAAAGCACTGTACTTTTCAATGAAGATAACTTTAAACTAGTCTTAACTTTAAAGAAATACACTCTATACATTGCTAATGTGGTAAATGACTATTCTAGCTGCAAATGTCTGGTTTTTGGTGCAATATCTACATAGGTGTATAGAGGCCCATTTCCAGCAACTATCACGCCAGTGTTCTAATGGTACAATGTGTTTGCTCATTGGCTCAGAAGGCTAATTGATGATTAGAAAACCCTTGTGCAATCATGTTCACACATCTGAAAACAGTTTAGCTCGTTACAGAAGCTACAAAACTGACCTTCCTTTGAGCAGATTGAGTTTCTGGAGCATCACATTTGTGGGGTCAATTAAACGCTCAAAATGGCCAGAAAAAGAGAACTTTCCTCTAAAACTCGACAGTCTATTCTTGTTCTTAGAAATGAAGGCTATTCCACTAAATTGTTTGGGTACTCCGGCTTCCTCCCACCTCCAAAGACATGCACCTGGGGATAGGTTGATTGGCAACACTAAATGGGCCCTAGTGTGTGAACGTGAGTGTGAATGTTGTCTGTCTATCTGTGTTGGCCCTGTGATGAGGTGGCGACTTGTCCAGGGTGTACCTCGCCTTCCGCCCGAATGCAGCTGAGATAGGCTCCAGCACCCCCCGCGACCCCAAAAGGGACCAGCAGTAAAAAATGGATGGATGGATATATATATATATATAAAATTGACATCCATAGTCCTACAATGCCCAAAATTCTCCAAATGTTGCACCACTTTTTTACCCCATTCCGACATTTCAACCATTAACCCACACTACTCTTCCCATATATCCAACACAAAACATGTTTTCCCTTTGCCCAAATTCCCGGAATTACCAGGGATTTATCCCCATTGAAAATGAATGGGCAATATACAAACCTCTCCATATCCCCAATTTCTCATAGAGTTGATTTTCTTGCTGCTTTCTTATAAGTGAAAACAAGAAAGCCGGTCTCCATTTGTTGTCAGCCTTAAAGTGACAGCGTAAAAGGCCCATCACTGCCAGGCCGATATTTTGCTGTCACCCAAACAGCATCCAAATGTAATCCGCGCCTTATTATTTTTTATTTGAATGTCAGCGATGCAGCACGCGGCGTCGTGTAGGCGCACACGCATATCGTTATTTATGAGCTCCCCCTCCGTCCGTCACACACACACACACACACACACACACACACACACACACACACACACACACACACACACAGACACACACACACACACACACACACCAGGCTTTGACTCACAAGCGTGTGTAGAGAGCTAATCACTCGCACAAACGTGTGTGCATGCGTAGCTGCAGGGTGACGCCACAGAGTAAAGTGGCATCAGTGAGGATAATCAATCAATAATCTGGCATCCCTTTATTTATTATTTTTTCTTCCTTTTCTCGGTTTGCCCTCAAGTGTCTTAAATATTTTGACAGTGTGACATCAAATGCATTCATGAATGTCAATGAGGCAGATCTCAGTGTCCCTGATGCCACACATATCAACACACACACACACACACACACACACACACACACACACACACACACACACACACACACACACACACACACACACACACACACACGCACACAGCATGGAGAAAGCCGCATGAGTCAGAAGTAATCCAACTTCAAACAACAAGTTCGCTTGTTTATGAAAAAGTAGAGATTACTTTTTTTTTTTTTTTTTTCAGTTTTATTTTTTAATAAAACGTTATTCAAAAAGTGTGTGTTGAGTTGCCGGAGCTTCTAAGAGTGGGAAAAACAGAGTTTAAAGAGTGTGATGATAACCATAGAGCAGGAAGCTGGACTGACTGTAGGGTCAACAAGAAAAGCATTAAAACCTGATGATCAACAACATGTCATGTCTTGTTTGTTGTCCCAGGATATTGTTTGAAAGGTAGGTGACAATACGGCCATAACTTTTTTTTAACTGCACTGTAAATAAAAAAAAAATTAGAATAAAATGTAAAAACAATTTTTTTGTATAGATTTTAATGGTAAAATATATAAAATAAACACTTGTTTTGACACCGAATTACTTATCTCTGTGGTAAAAAAAAAAAAAAAAAGTGCCTGTACAAAAAATATTAATATTCAGTTACACATTTAACAGTATTTATTATAGTTGTTGTACTTTTAATCAATTCATAAGTTAGTATTATTTTACTTTTTAATTAACTGACTAGTTCCATTTTGTTTATAGTTTAAGTATATTTTACTTTGAGAGCTAATATTTTAAATCAAGAATATGATTTTTTTTTAAATTAAAAAAAAAATCTAGAAAACAGATTATATATATTTAAAGACATATTTGTGTATATTATTAGTTAACACATTTCACTTTTCTATCATTACAGTCCACATTGTTTCTCTTTTTATCTTAGGTTTTTTTTCCCCCCCATTTTTATTCTAACCGTAGCTCTTATTATTTTTAATGTTTTTATTGTGTGAATGTCCAAGCATTCTCTACCAAAAAAATTATCTATTTATTATCATTTCCCCGCAAAACTTTGGCACCCTCTACAGCCCACAGTTTATTTGATCGGAAACAAAACAAACAGCTCGTTTTCCGGGTCATTGTTCCCATTGAAACTGACTAGTTGAACTTGGTTTATAATTTAGGTATATTTGATTTTGATTTTGAGAGCTAATATTTTAAATCAAGAATATTTTTTTTTTTTTATTAAAAAAAAATAAAAATCTAGAAAACAGATTATATATATTTAAATACATATTTGTGTATATTATTAGTTAAAAAATGTCACTTTTATATCATTACAGTCCACATTGTTTCTCTTTTTATCTTAGGTTTTTTTTTCTCCCATTTTTATTCTAACTGTAGCTCTTATTATTTTAATGTTTTTATTGTGTGAGTGTTCAAGCATTCTCCACCAAAAAAATTATCTATTTATTATATTTTCACCGCAAAACTTTGGCACCCTCTACAGCCCACAGTTTATTTGATCGGAAACAAAACAAACAACTTGTTTTCCGGGTCATTGTTCCCATTGAAACTGACTAGTTGAACTTGGTTTATAATTTAGGTATATTTTATTTTGATTTTGAGAGCTAATATTTTAAATCAAGAATTTTTTTTTTTTTTATTAAAAAAAAATAAAAATCTAGAAAACAGATTATATATATTTAAATACATATTTGTGTATATTATTAGTTAAAAAAATTCACTTTTATATCATTACAGTCCACATTGTTTCTCTTTTTGTCTTAGGTTCCCCCCCCCCCATTTTTATTCTAACCGTAGCTCTTATTATTTTAATGTTTTTATTGTGTGAATGTCCAAGCATTCTCCACCAAAAAAATTATCTATTTATTATCATTTCCCCGCAAAACTTTGGCACCCTCTACAGCCCACAGTTTATTTGATCGAAAACAAAACAAACAACTCGTTTTCCGGGTCATTGTTCCCATTGAAAAGGAATAGGCCGTTTTTCGAACTTGCACAATTCACAGAATTTCTCAACCAATTTCAACGGTTCCACCATCCACACACTCCACTCACCTTGCACAACCAAACTACCATTTTCCAAGTTCAAACAATTCCAGGAATTCCCACAACTCCCAGTTTTCCAAAGCCCTATGTTCAGCTCTTCCTGGAAAGTTTACACAGTCCACATTTTTTAAATGTTTTTTTTTACCATTCCACCTTCAAAACATTCTTCTTAATTGGGAGAACTAAACTACCATTTTTCTTTTCGTACAAATTCCCAGTTTTCTGGAAATTCCAGGAATTCTGAAATACCCATTTCAATTCAAACTGTTACTACATCAACAATTGTCAACCGTTTCGAAAAATTCCAACACCAACCAATGTACCGTAATTTCCGGACTATAAGCCGCTACTTTTTCCCCTCGTTCTGGTCCCTGCGGCTTATACAAGGGTGCGGCTTATTTACGGCCTGTTCTTCTCCGACACCGACGAAGAGGATTTCGGTGGTTTTAGTACGCAGGAGGAAGACAATGACACAATGATTAAAGACTGACTTTTCATATACCGGTAGGCTGGTTATTTTGATAACGTACAGGCGAGCACTTTGTATTACTTTGCACCGTTGTATTATTTGTACTCTGCACGAATGCTGTTCGCCATGTCAAAGATGTGAAAGTTAGATTGAATGATTGAAAGATTTATTGTTAATAAATGGGACGCTTTGCGTTCCCAAACAGTCATCTCTGTCCCGACAATCCCCTCCGTGGTAGCAGGAACCCCTATATACTACGGTAATTACTCATCAAAATCCTGCGGCTTATAGTCGGGTGCGGCTTATATATGGAGCAATCTGTATTTTCCCCTAAATTTAGCTGGTGCGGCTTATAGTCAGGTGCGGCTTATAGTCCGGAAATTACGGTATATTATCCAGGAAAATTGTTGTATTATCTATATTTTAAAAAATTCCCGTTTTTCCCAAATTTCTGGGAATTTACCATTCAAAAAAATGGACAGATTCATATTTCTATAATGCCCAACATTCTCAAGATTTTGCACTATTTATTTTTACCCGATTTTTACCCCATCCACCCACACTGCACTTCACATATGTTGAACGCAAAACATGTTTTACCCTTCCCAAAATTACCTTTTTTCCCAGAATTTCCGGTAATTTTCTCCTCGTTGACAATGAATGGGAAATATACAATTGACTGCATACTCTACATTTCTCATCCGATTTGAACCGTCCCACCATCCACACACTCCACTCACCTTGCACTACCAAACTACCATTTTCCAAGTTCAAACAATTCCAAGAATTCCCAGAACTCCCAGTTTTCCAAAGCCCTATTTTCACCTCTTCCTGGAAAGTTTACACAGTCCACATTTTTTTAACTTTTTTTTTGAACATTCCACCTTCAAAACATTCTTCTTAATTGGAGAACTAAATTACCATTCTTCTTTTCGTACAAATTCCCGGTTTTCTGGAAATTCCAGGATTTCCGAAATAACCATTTCAATTCAAACTGTTACTACATCAACATTTTTCTACCGTTTCGAAAAATTCCAACACCAACCCATTCATATTATCTAGGACAATTGTTGTATTATCTGGGGATTTGTCGCAGTTTACCTGACACATGAAACGTGACAAGGTGCATTATCCACTTTAGCTGCCAGATGGCAGTAGTGTGTTGAATATCTTAAAATTAGTTTTTTGGCAACTCCAACTTTGACCACAGCGTGGGTTGCCATGGCGAGTGCTGCTTTTGATCATTTTCAGCGGCCCGCATTGCAAAAATAATTAACTCTCACGTAGGGTTGAACGGTATGTCGGTACTAATGAAATAAAAACGCAAGTATACTGCTTCTGAAAAACACTGGCTTTTTTTTTCTTCCCCCATTGTCACTGACATTATGACATTGCTTATAAAACAAGCAGAGGAGCATGTTAGGCAACGCACATGCACTGAGTACACACAAGCAGAAACCATGTGGAGATAAAAAAAAGGGAGAATGGACACATTTTGGCTTAAAAACTAACAAAGTTGAAGCTATAAAAACCAAAGCGCCACTCTGCAAGAGGTGCTTAGCTCTTGCTCTTGTTAGCCGTTAGCTAACCAGTGGCTAACGTCCATCCGTGTTTAGCTACTTCTAAATCACTAATCTTCGCCTCCATGGCGACAAATAAAGTATTTTTCTTGCAAATATCATCCCTCCAGAATAAGGGCAAGCTAAACATGCTTCACTACACACTGTAGGAGGATACAATAACTAACCGCTAACAACAAGCTCGCACTACTAATTGTAAACAAATGGGTGGATCTACATAGACATCTACTGTAACGATACCAAGTACATAGGTAATATTACAATGATTACATCGACATTCAATACCACAGCATTTTTGCCTTTATCTTGTTTATAAAGTCCAAACATATGTCCTTTGACACAGGAGAACTTTACTTATAACCAATGTATGATCCTGTATCTACTTTGTATTGGTAGCATCATCCAAAACTAATGTAAAGTATCAAAGAAGAGAAGAATAAGTGATTATTACATTTTAACAGAAGTGTAGATAAAACATGATCAAACAGAAAATAAGCAGATATTAACAGTTAATGATCAAGAAGATTAATAATACATTTTCTACTAATGTTGACAAAATAATAGAATGATAAATGACACAATATGTCACTGCATACGTCAGCAGACTAAATTACTCATATTTATATATACATATATATTTCAGGTAGCCATGAAACCCTAAAAAAATTAAATATATATTCCCTAAAATTTTATATATATATATATATATATATATAATATTATATATGGTAGAAAAGCGCTATACAAGTATAACCCATTTATCATTTATATATAATACATTATATATATAATACATTATATATATATATATGTATATATATATATATATATATATATATATATATATATATATATATATATATATATATATATATATATATATATATATATATATATATATATATATATATACACATGTATATATATATATATATACATATATATATATATATATATATATATATATATATATATATATATATATATATACATGTATATATATATATACATGTATGTATATATATATATATATATATATATATATATATATATATATATATACATGTATATATATATATACATGTATATATATATACATGTATATATATATATATATATATATATATATATATATATATATATATATATATATAGGAGATTTTGTTTGTTTACTTGCTACTAAAAGACAAGTGAAGTGAAATGAATTATATTTATATAGCGCTTTTCTCTAGTGACTCAAAGCGCTTTACATAGTGAAACCCAATATCTAAGTTACATTTAAAGCAGTGTGGGTGGCACTGGGAGCAGGTGGGTAAAGTGTCTTGCCCAAGGACACAACGGCAGTGACTAGGATGGCAGAAGCGGGGATCGAACTTGGAACCCTCAAGTTGCTGGCACGGCCACTCTACCAACCGAGCTATACCGCCCCGAGTACAAGTTGTCAAGTGGGGTTGTACGGTATACCGGTATTAGTATAGTACCGCGATACTAATGAATCATGTTCGGTACTATACCGCCTCTAAAAACTACCGGTACCAGTCCCCCACTCATTGGCGTCGTCACGCTTTAAGACACGGTTAGCTAGCTAGCGGCTAATGACTATCCGCAGGCTGCAGTGTTGTAACTCCTTTTAAATCACTAATCCTTGTCTCCATGGAGACAAGTCGAGTACATTCATTTCAAGAACCATCCCTGTAGGATGAGTGATAGCTATATATATATGCTTCACTACACACCGGAGTCCTGACTTTTCACCTGTTAAAATGGTCTGAAGTTGACAAAATGAAGATTACTCTATGACCGATCATCAATCATTAAGGTGACCAACTTAACTTTGAACACACTTCACACAAGTGAAGGAAGGGCACACTGGAGGTGGCCGTATGAACAACGTCAACACTGTCATAAACCTGTGCCACATAGTGAAACCACACAAAACAACAATGACAAACACATTTGGGGAGAATATTTTCACCGCAACACAACATAAACATAAACAAATTCCCAGAATTCCCTGCAGCACTAACTCTTCCGGGATGATACAATGTAAACAAACGCCATGGGTGGATCTACACCTGACATCCACTGTAATGATACCAAGTACTAGTCAATACTACTGTGATTACATCGATATTTTTTAGCATCACAAAATCTTTCTTTTTTAAAAAAAATGTATATTATGTTTATAAACTCAGGAAATATGTCCCTGGACACATGAGGACTTTGAATATGACCAATGTATGATCCTGTAACTACTTGGTATCGGATCAATACCTAAATGGGTGGTATCATCCAAAACTAATGTCAAGTATCAAAGAAGAGAAGAATAAGTGATTATTACATGTTAACAGAAGTGTAGATAGAACATGTTAAAACAGAAAATAAGCAGATATTAACAGTAAATGAACAAGTAGATTAATAATATTTTTTTTAGAGTTTGTCCTTAATAATGTAAACAAAATAATAGGTGCATAAATGACACAATATGTTACTGCATACGTCAGCAGACTAATTAGGAGTCTTTGTTTGTTTACTTACTACTAAAAGACAAGTTGTCTAGTATGTTCACTATTTTATTCAAGGACTAAATTGCAATAAGAAACATTTGTTTAATGTACCCTAAAACTTTTTGATAAAACAAAGCCAATAATGAAATTTTTTGTGGTTCCCCTTTATTTAGAAAAGTACCGGAATACATTTTGGTACCGGTATCAAAATATTGGTATCGGGACAACACTATTGTCTACTACAGGGGTGTCAAATGTACGGGCCAGGACAGGTTTTATCCAGCCTGCGGGATGAATTTGCTAAGTATAAAAATTAACTTGAAATTTTTTAATGAAAGAAACTGCTGTTCTAAATGTGTCCACTGGATGTCGCAATAGCAATTATTTGCATAATTCGCAGATGATGCTACATATGTCAGTCGAGGGAAATACTCAAACTACATGAATAACATACTATATAGAGATGTCCGATAATGGCTTTGTTGCCAATATCCGATATTCCGATATTGTCCAACTCTTAATTAGTGATACCGATATCAACCGATACCGATATATACAGTCGTGGAATTAACACATTATTATGCCTAATTTTGTTGTGATGCCCCGCTGGATGCATTAAACAATGTAACAAGGTTTTCCAAAATAAATCAACTCAAGTTATGGAAAAAAAAGTGCCAACATGGCACTGCCATATTTATTATTGAAGTCACAAAGTGCATTACTTTTTTTAACATGCCTCAAAACAGCAGCTTGGAATTTGGGACATACTCCCAAATTGAGGAGGTTGAGGTGGGCGGGGTTGAGGTGTGTGTGTGTGTGTGTGTGTGTGTGTGTGTGTGTGTGTGTGTGTGTGTGTGTGTGTGTGTGTGTGTGTGTGTGTGTGTGTGTGTGTGAGGGGGTAGCGGGGGGGAGGCGGGGGTCATATTGTGTAATGTAGCGACCCGGAAGAGTTAGTGCTGCAAGGGGTTCTGGGTATTTGTTCTGTTGTGTTTATGTTGTGTTACGGTGCAGATGTTCTCCCGAAATGTGTTTGTCATTCTTGTTTGGTGTGGGTTCACAGTGTGGCGCATATTTGTAACAGTGTTAAAGTTGTTTATACGCCACCCTCAGTGTGACCTGTATGGCTGTTGACCAAGAATGCGTTGCATTCACTTGTGTGTGTCAAAAAGCGTAGATATCATGTGACTGGGCCGGCACGCAAAGGCAGTGCCTTTAAGGTTTATTGGCGCTCTGTACTTTTCCCTACGTCCGTGTACACAGCGGCGTTTTAAAAAGTCATACATTTTACTTTTTGAAGCCGATACCGATAATTTTGAAACCGATACCGATAATTTCTGATATTACATTTTAAAGCATTTATCGGCCGATAATATCGGCAGCCCGATATTATCGGACATCCCTAACACTGTAATTTGATTTTGATATGTTTTTTTATCTTGATAAATTGAAAATGAACACCAATGAGTTGACTGATGAACATTAAATGAAATTAATTAAATTAAATGTATTCAGAAAATATAAATGACACATAGAATATTATTAATTGCAACATGTAGGTGTAAAAAAAAAAAAACAACCCAACAACATTATGATTTGTACATTTTCAGAATGTGCTTGGTGTATTTTTAAACAAATAAAACAATCTGAAGTTGTCTTTATTTTGAAGTTATCGTGCCGTGGTTTTTACCAGTCCGGCCCACTTGGGAGTAGATTGTTCTCCATGTCCCGATCTAAAATGAGTTTGACACTCCTGGTCTAGCATGTTTACCATTTTATTTAATGAAAACATTCTTTTTTGATTGCAATAATAAACACACGTGTCATAACATTTTCTGTTCAAATAAAGACAATAATGCCATTTTTTGTGGCCCCCCCCTTCATTTTGAAAAGTATCGAAATACATTTAAATTAAATATTGGTATTGGGCCACATGAATCCCTTCCCTACTGTACATTATTCAACACAAGATAGATAGATAGATAGATAGATAGATAGATAGATAGATAGATAGATAGATAGATAGATAGATAGATAGATAGATAGATAGATAGATAGATAGATAGATAGATAGTACTTTATTGATTCCTTCAGGAGAGTTCCCTCAGGAACATTAAAATTCCAGCAGCAGTGTACAGAATTGAGATCGAATTTAAAAAAGTAAATAATGGGGGTGTAAATGGAAACAAAATAGAAAGATATTACAATAGAATAAAAACAAAAAGCATCAATGAGAATACAAATATAACAGTAAAATAAGAATATAACAAGAGAAACTAGGCATTAGTGACCATGTTATGAAAACGTATTACACTGTTATTGTTTTGCATCCCCCGTCATTCTAGCAATGAGCCAAATAAACAAATAAACAAACACCTTTACAGTTGAGTGATGTAACGTCTCAACATCTCGCTGTGCTGCGGTGAAAAAGTGATTATTTAACAGTGCAGTGTCATTTTTTGCCGGAGGACCTCGCTCATGCATAATGCATCCAAATCATTGCATTTTTCAACCCCCCCCCCCCTTCTCCATTCTGGGCTACAATGCATATTTCATCAAGCCAGTGAAATATTAAGCACTCTTATGATTTGATATTCTCTTCCAAAGAGGATTTCAGTTGATATATATTTCTCCTCGCATCCGGCGGGTTCCTCCTGCAGCGCCAGCAAATTTCGGGCATGTCTCTCTTTGCTGTTTGTTTGCTGCGCTGGCGTGGCGATCAATGCGAGAGATTACCCGGGGTCATTGATCAGGCTTTAAAACTAATTTGACTGAAATCAAAAAGGAGCTCCGATTTCACGTCGGCGGAGGTCAGAAGTGAAGACGGTGTCGGGGCTCATTAGCAATGAGAGGAGTTTGCACGTGCAGACGGCGGCTTTTTGGGGGAGAAAATCTCGGCGTCACGACGGGCTCGGGGGCTTCTCTCGCTGAATGACAGTCGCTGGGAGTCTTTCACACTTGCAGTTTTGCACCAAAGGGGAAGAGAAACAAGTCTGTGACTTGAAGTCATGGTGTGATAGTTTGTCGCTGCCAGGCAATCTCAAGAGCAAAGACCACACGCGCTTCCGAATAGACGGCGGTGACATGTGGTTTTTTTCTTCTTTTTTTTTTCTTCTTTCTTTTGTTGGAGAACTTGTGGTTTTGTTGACACAATCTCTGCCTATCTTGTTTGGGGGAACAAATGTTATTAAAACCTTAGAGTCTTACTTAAAGTCTCATTTAGTTTAGTTTACACTGCAAAAACTAAAATCTAAGTAATATTAAATATCTCAATTAAGAATGTGATATTTGCTTATTTTCTGTCTGATAAGATCATTCTACTCACTAAACAGATTTTATGTTAGAGTGTTTTACTTGTTTTAAGTGTCCTAAATGATGTCAGTAAGATATTACAGCTGGTTGCTGAGATTTGATGACCTATATCAGGGGTCGGCAACCCAAAATGTTGAAAGAGCCATATTGGACCAAAAATACAAAAACAAATCTGTCTGGAGCCGCAAAAAATTAAAAGCCATATTACATACAGATAGTGTACGTGTCATGAGATATAAATTGAATTAAGAGGACTTAAAGGAAACTAAATGACCTCAAATATACCTACTAATGAGGCATAATGATGCAATATGTACATATAGCTAGCCTAAATAGCATGTTAGCATCAGTTAGCTTGCAGTCATGCAGTGACCAAATATGTCTGATTAGCACTCCACACAAGTCAATAACATCAACAAAACTCACCTTTCATGCACAACCTTAAAAGTTTGGTGGACAAAATGAGACAGAAAAAGAAGTGGCATAAAACACGTCCTAGAAAGTCGGAGATAGTTAGACATGTAAACAAACTACGGTGAGTTCAAGGACCGCCAAAATTAGTAGGACAAAACGGCTCTCGCCAAATACTCGAATCAGTGAAGCATGTTTAATATAAACAGTGTGCTTTATAACAATTAGGGAGGTTTGTGTCATGTTTGTCCTCCTACAGAAAACCATATTAAAACAAAAAATATATTTTTTTCCCCTCATCTTTTTCCATTTTTCATACATTTTTGAAAAAGCTCCAGATAGCCACTAGGGCGGCGCTAAAGAGCCGCATGCGGCTCTAGAGCCGCGGGTTGCCGACCCCTGACCTATATTGAGTAAAACATGCTTGAAACTAGAATATCAAGTGTTGCAAAGCTGTGTCATCAACACTCACAAGTATAAAACTGCTTTTTCAAAGTAATCATTTCTTATTTCAAGCATTGGAAAAAAAAATCATGACTTTGACACAATTGTGTCTCATAATTAAAACAGATGACAGCCAAATGGACTTTGCTGTTTTATTTTCAATGAAACAATAGAAAATACACTACCGTTCAAAAGCTTGGGGTCACCCAAACAATTTTGTGGAATAGCCTTCATTTCTAAGAACAAGAATAGACTGTCGAGTTTCAGATGAAAGTTCTCTTTTTCCGGCCATTTTGAGCGTTTAATTGACCCCACAAATGTGATGCTCCAGAAACTCAATCTGCTCAAAGGAAGGTCAGTTTTGTAGCTTCTGTAACGAGCTAAACTGTTTTCAGATGTGTGAACATGATTGCACAAGGGTTTTCTAATCATCAATTAGCCTTCTGAGCCAATGAGCAAACACATTGTACCATTAGAACACTGGAGTGATAGTTGCTGGAAATGGGCCTCGATACACCTATGTAGATATTGCACCAAAAAGCAGACATTTGCAGCTAGAATAGTCATTTACCACATTAGCAATGTATAGAGTGTATTTCTTTAAAGTTAAGACTAGTTTAAAGTTATCTTCATTGAAAAGTACAGTCCTTCAAAAATAAGGACATTTCAATGTGACCCCAAACTTTTGAACGGTAGTGTACATACTCATATAGTAGTACAGTTGTTATTAGTGAGAATATACTTATTTTAAAGTATTTTTGGGTTCATTGAGGTTAGCTAATTTTACTTGTTTTGGAAAGTCTTGACAAGCCATATTTTCTTGTTCTATTGGCAGATAATTTTGCTTGGTTCAAATAAAATACCCCTAATTTTTGTATTTTTTATTCTTGTTTTTGAACACTGACTTTTTGCAGTGTAGTCTTTATTTGAAGGGACAATGCACAGAAACATTAAGCTCAAAGACAGATATGTTCTGCACCAGATTATAGCTAAATAGCTCATTTCCATCTGCAGTCCCTGGCTACCTAAATTAAAAGGAATACAAAAATCATGCAATAAAATTATGACAATAAAATCATACTATAGCATGTAATCAAATTAAGAAAAGTCACAAAATGCCCTTTCATGGACACATACTTAAAGGCCTACTGAAATGACATTTTCGTATTCAAACGGGGTCCATTCTATGTGTCATACTTGATCATTTCGCGATATTGCCATATTTTTGCTAAAAGGATTTAGTAGACAACATCGACTATAAATTCGCAACTTTTGGTCGCTGATAAAAAAGCCTTGCCTGTACAGGAAGTAGCGTGACGTCACAGGTGGTGGAGCTCCTCACATCTGCACATTGTTTACAATCATGTTGACCAGCAGCGAGAGCGATTCGGACCGAGAAAGCGACGATTACCCCATTAATTTGAGCGAGGACGAAAGATTTGTGGATGAGGAAAGTGAGAGTGAAGGATTAGAGGGCAGTGGAAGTGATTCAGATAGGGAAGATGCTGTGAGAGGCGGGTGGGACCTGATATTCAGCTGGGAATGACTAAAACAGTAAATAAACACAAGACATATATATACTCTAATAGCCACAACACAACCAGGCTTATATTTAATATGCCACAAATTAATCCTGCATAACAAACACCTCCCCCCTCCCGTCCATATAACCCACCAATACAACTCAAACACCCGCACAACACACTAAATCCCAAAGCCCAAAGTACCGTTCACCTCCGTAAAGTTCATACAGCACATATATTTCCTCAAAGTTACGTACGTGACATGCACATAGCGGCACGCATGTACGGGCAAGCAATCAAATGTTTGGAAGCCAAAGCTGTGTAGTCACGGTAGCGCGTCTGCTATCCAACTCAAAGTCCTCCTGGTTGTGTTGTTGCAGCCAGCCGCTAATACACCGCTTCCCACCTACAGCTTTCTTCTTTGCTGTCTTCATTGTTCATTAAACAAATTGCAAAAGATTCACCAACACAGATGTCCAGAATACTGTGGAATTTTGCGATGAAAACACACGACTTAATAGCTGGCCACAATGCTGTCCCAAAATGTCCGCACAATCCGTGACGTCACGCGCAAACGTCATCATACCGAGACGTTTTCAGCAGGATATTTTGCGGTAAAATTAAAATGTCACTTTATAAGTTAACCCGGCCGTATTGGCATGTGTTGCAATGTTAAGATTTCATCATTGATATATAAACGATCAGACTGCGTGGTCGCTAGTAGTGGCTTTCCAGTGTTTCCCATAAACTGCCAAGATACCTGTGGCGGTGGGGGCGTGGCTGTGGGCGTGGTCACCATGACATCATCGAGTAATTTGCATAATTTACTACAATGATATGATTTTCTCTAAAAAGGCTCAAAAAATGTATACTTACTAATTAATAATAACAGTTTTGTTTTAAACGTCCATCCATCCATCCATCCATTTTACAATATAATTACAACACTTTATGTACATATTTATATACAGACTTGAACAATAAGTTATTCACTGAAATGTATTTATTAATTGTGGTTCTTACAAAAAATATATCTTATAAAATATAAAAGCTAAAATGTCTCTTAAAGCTCTGCCCCTTTAATTAGTGCATACTAAATATACAAACATACACATACACATACTGTACATATACATTCACTGTACAAACATACATATACACATACTGTACATATACATTCACTGTACAAACACACATATACACATACTGTACATATACATTCACTGTACAAGCACACATATACACATACTGTACATATACACTCACTGTACAAACATACATATACACATACTGTACATATACACTCACTGTACAAACATACATATACACATACTGTACATATACATTCACTGTACAAACAAACATATACACATACTGTACATATACATTCACTGTACAAGCACACATATACACATACTGTACATATACAAGTACATATGCATACACACACTCATGCACATAATCACGTTTAATCAAACATATATTAACGTTGTTGCCCTAGGGTAAACTGGGTAACACATGGCACACTGACAAAGCTTAACCTATTGTTACTATAACAATCTACAAGGTTAATGTAGGTTGCTTCTCTTTCTTCCCCTCCATTTTTCTGCATTCTTTCGTATCTCAAGTTATCATTACGTATATGTATTGTTGCATTTGAACAACTGTATTGTTGATAATAAAGGTGAAGTATTGGTTTTGTTCATTATCAATAGTGCTATTTCTATTGGTATTTGTATTGCTCCATTTGTAGTATAATAATGCTCATTGTCATTTCTGTATTATTTTTTATTTTCGCTAACTGCTTATTTGCTATTACTTTTACCATCATATTTGTACATGTCGTTTTTGCTGATGTTGCTCTATTGTTGTTGTTGTTGTTGTTGTTGTTGTGTTTGCTGTCGTTGTTTTTGTCTCTCTGTTTAATCCCCCTCTTGTCCCCACAATTTCCCCCTCTGTCTTCTTTTCTCTCTTTCTATCCCCTCCTGCTCCGGCCCGGCTGCACCAAATGATAATATAAATACATTTAATAAAGTCAAATACAAAAAAGGCAACAAGAGAAGTATCCTACACTTCTCTTTTGTAAAGTAAATCTGAACAGCCAATATGGGCATCTACATCAACTATATGATTTGCCTGAGAAGCTGGACAGGACAAAAATAAAAAAAAATAAAAAATAAAATATTTTTTTTTTTTTTTTAATTTGTGGCGGACGTAATTCTTTCGTGGCGGGCCGCCACAAATAAATGAATGTGTGGGAAACACTGGTTTCAGTAGGCCTTTAAAGTCTCACTTTGTATATAGGGTTGCAAACTTCTGGGAATATTCAAAGTTTGTGTCCAGGGTGTGCCCCGCCTTCCGCCCGAATTCAGCTGAGATAGGCTCCAGCACCCCCCGCGACCCTCCAAAAAAGGGACAAGCGGTAGAAAATGGATGGATGGATGGATGGAGTTTGAGTTTGAGTTTATTTGGAACATGCATGCATACAACATGATACATCACAATTTCCAGTTTCTCTGTTCAACATGTTCAAAAAGGAGTAGGAAGAAGCAGAGCTAATTTAATCCAACCGCTTTTCTTTTACATAACAGTTGCTAAAACTTCCTGTTCTCAATTTTTTCACAATACACTCCATGAGTTATCACAATACAAATAAATACATAAATAAATAATACTCGGTGAAGTAAGTTATATTTCATATGGTGAGATGAGTAAGATTATCTAGAAAATGAACGGATGGATGGATGAAATAAATTCAGAATGTTTATCATGCAAGTTGGAAACTTTCCATGGGAATTAACGGGAATTAATGGGAAATTAATGGGAATAAACATTGAATGCAACATGCTAGATCTTGCAGCATGATTATTAGCTAAAACAACTTGATTTAATGCAAATTCAGTATAATGTAAACCCTGCACTTAGAATGGCAACCCTGCACGGTGCATTCCTCCATCACATGTGCAGTGCATTCCTCCATCACATGCACAGATAATTCCCAGCATGCCACACACTACAGCAGGGCTATTGAGGCCACACTAGTATTTGAGCCCAAGGACTTCATCCAGTCAGGTAAGTGTTGATATTACTGGGGTAAATATATTTAAGTGTAATAGAGGTGTAATTGCTTGTTACTGTATGACTGTAGACTACTCCAGCAGACTTCCACTCAAGCTAGCTAGCTCTTCCTGTACTTGTTCAATGATTTTGGGGCCAATATCTCTAGCTAGCTAGGTTTATGTACCACCACAGTCTCGTAATGAACCGAAAATATTTTCCGTTAGCCGTGATGCTACTTTTCTTGTTAGCGATCCGAATTGACCTTTTTTGTGATGTGTAAAGTTCAACTAGCAAATACTAAATCAAAAGGTGTAGTTTCCTCTGCCTTCTGTTCTGCTAGCCCAGGGGTCGGCAACCCGCGGCTCTAGAGCCGCATGCGGCTCTTTAGCGCCGCCCTAGTGGCTCTCTGGAGCTTTTTCAAAAATGTATGAAAAATGGAAAAAGATGACATGGAAAAAAAAAATAATTTTTGTTTTAATATGGGTTCTGTAGGAGGACAAACATGACACAAACCTCCCTAATTGTTATAAATCACACGGTTTATATTAAACATGCTTCACTGATTCGAGTATTTGGTGAGCGCCGTTTTGTCCTACTAATTTTGGCGGTCCTTGAACTCACCTTAGTTTGTTTACATGTATAACTTTCTCCGACTTTCTAGGACGTGTTTTCACTTGCCAAACTTTTAACATTGTGCGTGAATGCACAAAGGTGAGTTTTGTTGATGTTATTGACTTGTGTGTAGTGCTAATCAAACATATTTGGTCACTGCATGACTGCAAGCTAATCGATGCTAACATGCTATTTAGGCGAGCTATATGTACATATTGCATCATTATGCCTCATTTGTAGCTATATTTGAGCTCATTTAGTTTCCTTTAAGTCATCTCAATTCAATGTATATCTCATGACGCACTATCTGTATGTAATATGGCTTCTAATTTGTTGCGGCTCCAGACAGATTTGTTTTTGTATTTTTGGTCCAATATGGCTCTTTCAACATTTTGGGTTGCCGACCCCTGTGCTAGCCATTCTGTAGTCATACAAGAATGTAGGTTATAGTTTGATTTAGCATGCTGATTGAGTGTTCATTTATTCATCTCGCCTATTTCTATTCATTTGTGCATCAGTAAAATATTTTTAAAGACTACTCCAATTATTTAGCTGACTATTTATATATGTGTGTGGCATTGCATTAGTGTTTTACAAGAATAAATAAATACAAACAGAATAATGCCACGTACACCATCTGATGTGTGGAGACATTTCACCCCAAGCAATGTATCAATCAATCAATCAATGTTTATTTATATAGCCCTAAATCACAAGTGTCTCAAAGGGCTGTACAAGCCACAACGACATCCTCGGTACAGAGCCCACATACGGGCAAGGAAAACTCACCCCAGTGGGACGTCAATGTGAATGACTATGAGAAACCTTGGAGAGGACCGCATATGTGGGTAACCCCCCCCCCCCCCCCCCTCTAGGGGAGACCGAAAGCAATGGATGTCGAGTGGGTCTGACATAATATTGTGAAAGTCCAACACATCAGCGAAAGTCCAGTCCATAGTGGAGCCAGCAGGAACCATCCCGAGTGGAGACGGGTCAGCAGCGTAGAGATGTCCCCATCTGATGGACAGGCTAGCGGTCCACCCCGGGTTGGGAGCAGAGTAGAAAAGAAAAGAAAAGAAACGGCAGATCAACTGGTCTAAAAAGGGAGTCTATTTAAAGGCTACAGTATACAAATGAGTGGCCCGAAAACAAAACGTTACAGTAATCGAAACGAGATGTAACGAACGCATGGATAATGATCTCAGCATCGCTTGTGGACAAAATGGAACGAATTTTAGCGATATTGCGGAGATGAAAGAAGGCCGTTTTAGTAACACTCTTAATGTGTGACTCAAACGAGAGAGTTGGGTCGAAGATAATACCCAGATTCTTTACCGAGTCGCCTTGTTTAATTGTTTGGTTGTCAAATGTTAAGGTGGTATTATTAAATAGATGTCGGTGTTGAGCAGGACCGATAATCAGCATTTCCGTTTTCTTAGCGTTGAGTTGCAAAAAGTTAGCGGACATCCATTGTTTAATGTCATTAAGACACGCCTCCAGCTGACTACAATCCGGCGTGTTGGTCAGCTTTAGGGGCATGTAGAGTTGGGTGTCATCAGCATAACAGTGAAAGCTAACACCGTATTTGCGTATGATGTCACCCAGCGGCAGCATGTAAATACTAAAGAGTGCAGGGCCAAGAACCGAACCCTGGGGAACTCCGCACGTTACCTTAACATAGTCCGAGGTCACATTGTTATGGGAGACACACTGCATCCTGTCAGTAAGATAAGAGTTCAACCAAGACAAGGCTAAGTCTGTCATCCCAATACGCGTTTTGATACGCTCTAATAAAATATTATGATCAACAGTATCGAAAGCGGCGCTAAGATCAAGAAGCAGCAACATAGATGACGCATCAGAATCCATCGTTAGCAATAGATCATTAGTCATTTTTGCGAGGGCTGTCTCCGTAGAGTGATTTGCCCTGAAGCCGGATTGAAAAGGTTCACAGAGATTGTTAGACGCTTAGTGTTCATTTAGCTGCTGTGCTACAATTTTTTCAAGGATTTTCGAGATAAACGGAAGGTGGGACACCGGCTGGTAGTTTACCAGGAGATCAGGATCGAGGTTAGGTCTTTTGAGTAGAGGATGAATAACCGCTTTTTTGAATGCTAGGGGAACAGTGCCAGAGGAAAGTGATAAGTTTATAATATTTAACACTGATGGACCTAATAATACAAAAAGCTCCTTGATAAGTTTCCCAGGAATTGGGTCAAGTAAACATGTTGTTTGTTTTGTCCCATTTACACATTTTGGCAATTCCTCCAATGTTATTTCATCAAAGAGAGAGAAACTATTTTGGAGGGCGGTATCCGTCGTATATACAGTCGTATTTGTGTTAATAGAACCCAGTTGTAGCTGAGATGCATTGTCTTTAATCTCTTTTCTAAGGCGGAAAGGCGGTGTACATTTGCAAATACTGTGCAAAGAGCTACGTCAAACATGCCACAAAGATGCAGCAGCATATAGACAAGTGCCCAATAATATATCATTATTGTAAATCACCATTAATTCCCATTAATTCCCATGGACGGTGTCAAACTTTGAATAATGCAAAAAAATGGTCAATATTTCCAAACTTCCCGAGCTTAACTTCCCGTGGTAAAGTTTTCGGAAATTTACCGGAAACTTTCCACCCCTTTGCAACCCTACTTGTATATAATGTTGATAGGTGACTACTAGTATATGTCAGTGGTGGACCGTTAGGGCCAGCAAGTCCTTCTCTGTTGGCCTAACAACCAGAACTCATCATCATAACTCGAAAAGGCAATTCCTACGGAGCCCCTAAAGCAGGGGTGTCCAAAGTGCGGCCCGGGGGCCTTTTGCGGCCCGCAGCTAATTGTTTACCGGCCCGCCACACATTCTGGAAATGCTATTGCAAAACTCAACAAAACATTAAAAAAGTGAAATGAGGTGAAATCTAACTAGAACAAGTTGCAATGTTGACACAAAGCTGCCATGCAGGCTGTCTATCTTTATGTTCCTTTTTTTGCCATTACTCAAAAAAAAAAAAAAGGCAAAAAATCAATCTTATAATGCATTATTGACCTATTCAAGGCTCCAATTACTTCAAATATTTCACGTTAAAATGTTTTATGTGGAAAAAATATTGCATATATTGTGTGGTTGCCATATAAAAACATCAAAGTTTTCTTTGACAAAAGAGCATAAAACAAACAAAATAATAGTTCAAACGTAAAATCGACAGATATATCTGAAATTGATCTCATAACTTAAGTGTTGAAAGTAAAACAAATAATAATAAAAATATATCACTTCATGAGTGGGGGACCATTTGGATCCCAAAATATTTAGTGGGATAGTATTTATCTTTTCACTGTGATTACCGTATTTTTCGGAGTATAAGTCGCACCGGCCGAAAATGCATAATAAAGAAGGAAAAAAACATATATAAGTCGCACTGGAGTATAAGTCGCATTTTTGGGGGAAATGTATTTGATAAAAGCCAACACCAAGAATAGACATTTGAAAGGCAATTTAAAATAAATAAAGAATAGTGAACAACAGGCTGAATAAGTGTACGTTATATGAGGCATAAATAACTAACTGAGAAGGTGCCTGGTATGTTAACTTAAGAGTCATTCAAATAACTATAACATATAGAACATGCTATACGTTTACCAAACAATCTGTCACTCCTAATCGCTAAATCCCATGAAATCTTATACGTCTAGTCTCTTACGTGAATGAGATAAATAATATTTGATATTTTACGCTAATGTGTTAATAATTTCACACATAAGTCGCTCCTGAGTTTAAGTCGCACCCCCGGCCAAACTATGAAAAAAACTGCGACTTATTGTCCGAAAAATACGGTAATCAAAAATAATAATGAAAATAAAATCAATGGTGTCATGCATTATTGATCTTTTCAGGGCTCCAATTACTTCACAATTGTCCAAATGCTGCATTTTTCAGTTTTACTATAAAAAAAAAACTAAGTTGTCTTTGACAGAAAAGACGTAAGGCTTTTTTTTTTTTTTTTTTTACTTTATATCAACCTGAAGTTGATTTACAGATTTATTGTAAGCGTTAAATTAAAAAATATATATATTAATTTGACTTGTTTTAACATTTTAATGACTGAGACCCTTTGTGGGCCCCAGGCGTCCTAAAGGTAAAAAAAAAAAAAATCAATATATTTTGTTATGGTTTGAAGATAAAAAATATCAAAATGGCCCCCGCATGCTTTCATTTTTCCGTTTGCGGCCCTCAGTGGAAAAAGTTTGGACACCCCTGCCCTAAAGGGACATGGAGGGGGAAAAAAATGTTTTGCTAGATCTCGCAAAACATTTTTTTCCTATTTCAGTGAACCGGAAGTAAAACAGACACAGCGATGGTGAACCGGAAGTGTAACCGTTTATTGATTTCTATTTTAGTATTGGCCTAACATATAAAGACATCAAATCGTATTATGGTGCCACAACAGAGCACAGATGATGGGTAGGCTCCCGCATGCTCTCGCTCCTCCATCGCTGTGTCTGTTTTACTTCCGGTTCACTGACATAGGAAAAAAAACAAAAAAACATCCACGTCCCTTTAGGTCAGGGGTCTCAGACACGCGGCCCCCGGGCCAATTGCGGCCCGCGAGACGTTATTTTGCGGCCCGCACTTTAATATGAAAATTTAATGTTAGTGCGGCCCGCGAGTTTTATATGAATGGCGCTTGACAGCATCATACTTGGCAACCCTTTGGATTTTTACGGGAGACTCCCGAATTTCAGGGTACCCATTCTCTCGAATGTCTTCACCCAAACAACAATAATAAGGGCGTGCCGTGATGGCACTGCCTTTAGCGCCCTCTACAACCTGTACAAACAGCGTGCCAACCCAGTCACATGTTGTATTTGGCTACTGTACACACACACAAGTGACTGCAAGGCATACTTGGTCAACAGCCATACAGGTTACACTGAGGGTGGCCGTATAAACAACTTTAACACTGTTACAAATATGCGCCACACTGTCAACCCACACCAAACAAGAATGATAAACACATTTCGGGAGAACATCCGCACCGTAACACAACATAAACACAACAGAACAAATACCCAGAATCCCATGCAGCCCTAACTCTTCCGGGACGCTACAATATACACCCCCGCTACCACCAAACCAGATTCTGCATCCAGCAGCCCCCCAGGTAAAGGGAGTTGGAGACCCCTGCTTTAGGGGCTACATACATTCCTGAAGGAATGCTCCAATGCTGAAGTTGAATAAATGGTAAATGGGTTATACTTGTATAGCGCGTTTCTACCTTCAAGGTACTTAAAGCGCTTTGACACTATTTCCACATTCACCCATTCACACACACATTCACACACTGATGGCGGGAGCTGCCATGCAAGGCCCTAACCACCACCTATCAGGAGCAAGGGTGAAGAGTCCTGCTCAAAGACACAACGGCAAGTTGAGGTTGGTAGAAGGTGGGGGATTGAACCAGGAACCCTCAGGTTGCTGGCACGGCCACTCTCCCAACCCGCGCCTACGCCGTTGAACTGAAATCCTGGATTTGTTTTTAAGAATTGTAGAAATAGAGCACACTATTCCCAAACAGGCTGAATATTTTCAAGTTGGAACAGTTTGAATCAGATGAAAAATGTGGGAGTTGTGGAGCTTTGAAGAATGTCCCATTGAATTCAATGGGGAGTTCCCCAAAAATTTGGGAATTTCGGGAAAAGCGGGAATTGTTTGGAAAATGGTAAAAAAAAAATAAAAAAAATTGAATGGTCAGAATGAGTTGAAATGGTTGGTGTTGGATTTTTTTCAAAATCGGTCGAGAAATGTTGAAGTAGTAACATGTTGAATTGAGAAATGGTATTACGGAATTCCTGGGATTTCGGGAAACCAGGAATTTTTCCAGTTAAAAAAAAACAACTCTATTGTTTTGTCCTGATTAAGAGGAAGGTTTTGACGGTGGAACGGTTGAAATGCGTTGACAAATTGGGGAGGAGTAGTCGCCAGGAAAAAAAAGAGTGGAAATATGGCTTTGGAAAAACAGGAATTCCGGAAAATCCTTGCGGAGTTTCAAGCACTCCTTCATTCTCTAGCGGGTGACTTTTCAAATGATGCTACAAATTAGCAGTAATGCTACTTTTCGTAGCAACGCTTTTGCCGCAATACTTGACATTTTACGGTTGTCTGTTCGACATCTTCCCGCTTGAAGCCAAACCACCGCCAGACGATGGACCCCCTGCTGTTTTCTTGGGAATTAATTCTTCTTCTTCATTTGTTACAAGATTCGCACCTTCTTTCTCTCGTATTACCACTCGCACTTCTCCGCTAGCATCACAGCTAACTTTACCACGTCGCTACCTCTCTGCTGGGCGAGGGCGTATGACGTTGCACGCGCGACTAGGGATGATGTTTGATAAGGAATTATCGAGTTCGAGCCTATTATCGAATCCTCTTATCGAACACACAATATTTGGTTTAACAAAAGCTCACTTTTATTATATAAGAAAAAAATAAAATCTAATAAATAAATAAAAATTGACTGTTACTCTCCTAAAAAATAAAATAAAATAAATAAATATTGACTGTTGTTACCCAAAGTATATTAAGTGGGATTTTTCAGAGAAACAAATATATACAGTAACACAAAAACAACCTGTCTCTGTGATCACTATAGGTGTATAAATAATAATATAGTGTTAAATAAAATCAGTCCCTTGGGCACAAAACTGAAAATAATACAGCTCTCCAAAAAGTGCACTTCTGCTGCTATTTGACATAACTGTTTGTTATGATGCTTTGACATTTTTGCACTTTATTTCTTTATTGACAGAAAATTCTATGAAGAGAAAAGTTATTTGCAAATGTGGTTACAATGCTAAAAATGAAAAGTTAAAGCTAAAAAAGAAATACACTTTGAGTTAACATTATTTCTTTATAGGGGGAAAGATGTTATGAGCTAGAGAATACAACAACTACACTACCCAGCATGCAACGGGAGTGACGAGCATGCGCGGTAGCCCCGAAAAGTGTTGCATGTTGCCACGCTGTGAAAGTAAACGTCAAGAACTCAGCCAACACGCCTCGTCTGCATTATTTATAATTAGACAGACAACACATCTACAGTGTGATTTTGTTTTGTTTACAAGGAAAGAAAAACAAAAGTTAAAAAAGGGAGATATATGTTGTATATATATGTATGTGCTGCGGTTGCTTTAAGAACGTTGTGACAGCTGCCGTAAAGGAGGTGCGTTGCTAGCCTGGTTGCTATGTTTCCGGTTGGTCGTAAAAGTGTTAGTCATGTGTTTTACCCTGCTCAAATCTCTCAGTAAAGTTATGCGATGGATTATAGCTTTTGTTTTGAACTTTATTACACCTTGGAGCGCTTTTTCCCGTCCATTGTTTTCCTGCTTTCGCTATCTGTGCCTAATGACTGAGCTACGTGACGTCATTTCTTGTGATGTCCCACGGAGCATTTCTGGTCGGGACGGGATTCGAATAAATAATCAACTCTTTTTCTTTACTATAGTGGTCTCGATAACGGTTACCAGTTCTCAAAAAGGGATTCGAGTCAGAGGACTCGGTTCTTTTCTTATCAAACAACCGGGAAAACCGGTTTCGAGTATCATCCCTACGCGCGACGGTATGCGACGTATGTAAGAAGGTGCGCTTGTTTATGTCTCTGTGAGAAAGGGAGACCAGAAAGAGTGAGAAAAGTCTGTAGTGTAATGCCCGCAGCGAAAAGCAACTGCCTGAGAACGTATACCAGTGTTTCCCACACATTCATTTATTTGTGGCGGCCCGCCACGAAATAATTACGTCCGCCACAAATAAAAAATAAATTATTATTATTATTATTATTTTATTTTATTTATTTATTTATTTTTTTGTCCTGTCCAGCTTCTCAGGCAAATCATATAGTTGATGTAGATGCCCATATAGGCTGTTCAGATTTACTTTACAAAAGAGAAGTGTAGGATACTTCTCTTGTTGCCTTATTTGTATTTGACCACTACTGTTTTCTGTTTATTTGTTACTGACTGTGGCAGGACACCTCTGCCTCTGTTTCACTTTATGTTGCTGGTAAATAATATGGTTGTAGTAGTAGTAGGCTAAAGTTAAATGATTTAGTATGCACTAATTAAAGGGGCAGAGCTTTAAGAGACATTTTAGCTTTTATATTTTATAAGATATATTTTTTGTAAGAACCACAATTAATAAATATATTTCAGTGAATAACTTATTGTTCAAATCTGTATATAAATATGTACATAAAGTGTTGTAATTATATTGTAAAATGGATGAATGGATGGACGTTTAAAACAAAACTGTTATTATTAATTAGTAAGTATACATTTTTTGAGCCTTTTTAGAGAAAATCATATCATTGTAGTAAATTATGCAAATTACTCGATGGTGTCATGTTGACCACGCCCATAGCCACGCCCCCACCGCCACAGGTATCTTGGCAGTTTATGGGAAACACTGTATACTCCAATATCACTATGTAGTCATTTTCTATATCGCACAGAGACAAACCCGCGATATATCCAGTATAATCCATATATCGCCCAGCTCTGTAATACACATCGATTCAAGGTGACATTTCTTCGAGTAAACGTAAGTCGCATTAAAACTACTCTGACTTGATTTGTATTTTTATTAAGGATCCCCATTAGCTGGTTGCCACAACAACCCACTAGTCTTCCTGGGGTCCACAAACTCAATACAATTACAAGTAAAAGCATATAATTATAACTACACAATACAGAAAAAATAGAAGCATCAATAAGCAAACAATTTACAGTCACAGAATAATAATTACCATATAAATATAACTACACAATACAAAACCAAACAACAGTGACCAGTACAATTTAGCCAAAATTAAATGTAGCACCTTATTAACCACCTGGGATTTTTTAATGAATACAATTGTTGTGCATTGGATGTATTTTTGTATGCTGTTCCACTCATGAGAAGACAAGAATATCCCGTCATTGCTATTAATGTGTTTAAAACCCAAACACAGCTAAATGACCTCACCTGGGATACGATATTTTATACTCGATTAACGCACATCTACATAATTGCCTTGGAGACGACAACGTGTGAAAATCACTTTTCTTTTTTTGTGACATCCGGGTCATACCTTCATTATTGCCATTGTGCAAACTCGGCAAGCAGTTAACTGGGAACTTTAAAAACGGGACATTTGAACCTGAAAGGTCCGTTAAAGAGCACAAGGCTGAATGGCATAATTGGGCGTAATTAGCGTGATTGGCAAAAGGCAACCTCACGTATCAAACTCAGAGTCGCTCTTTCCACTCCATTTCGCTGATTGCATGTTGACAAATAATCATGTGTTAACAGTCAATTATCTCCATGGATGCAGCGAATCAGTGAAGTGGTGGCGTAGCGACTAATTGAGGGATTTGTGCAAAGGAGACATTGAGATGATGTTGAAATGGCATATAGGCAGAGGTGGCTAGGGGAGCTAAAACTTGTACTCGAGT
>NC_084750.1:43277626-43332626 GCF_033978785.1 Entelurus aequoreus
AACCCTTTAAAGCAGGGATGTTCAAAGTGAAGTCTAGGGGCCTAATCTAATCTAGTCTAGACCAGGTGAGCCCAGACCAACATAGGGGATGGAACCCTTTAAAGCAGGGCTGTTCAAAGTGAAGTCTAGGGGCCTAATCTAATCTAGTCTAGACCAGGTGAGCCCAGACCAACATGGGGGATGGAACCCTTTAAAGCAGGGCTGTTCAAAGTGAAGTCTAAGGGCCATTCTTCATGGCCCCCCACACATTCTAAAGACCAAATAATTAGAATGTTACACAAGAAAATAACACAAAATATAACTGAACCTAAAAACGAGGTAGTTTTTCACTTTTGACACTGATATTGGAGACTTGAGTATTGGCCGATATTGATAATATTCCGCACAAAACATAGTACATCATTTGATAACTCTGTACTGTGGAATGTTAGAAAAGGCTTGATCAAGTAAAATTACTCGGAGAACAATTGTAGGAATGGAATACATTAACCTTATAACTAGGGGTGTAAAAATTAATCAGTACAAATCAAAAAGAAACAAACTTTAGAAATATGAATACATCGTAAGGATCGGTCGTATCGGTTGTTTGGAGCTCTGCTACGAAATATGGCCGCGCTAATCTTACGAGATTTCTGTGACGACTTAATATTTGAGTAACGTTCTTGTTTGCGGCTGACAGCAACAGAGGAACGTAGCAAGCAAGGAAAATTGCAAATATTACTTTAAGCCCCACTTAAGAACTTTCAGTTTTGGTTACTTTTGGTGGTGCCATAGTGGTAGCGTTTTGCCAGAAGAAGACCTCATTTCCCATGAGGACTCGCGCATATAGTGGTCAAACTGACATCATGTCCGCTGTAATATTGTCCCAAATATTAGGTCTCCAATGGTAATACTGATGTTAAATAGCAGACACTATCAAGAAATTATCTTGAATTGTGCTACGAACATGACATTATTACCAAGAATGTATCGGGGCGGATGCAAGTCTGAATCAAATAGACCGGGGAGAGATTATTTTCAAAGAAAGTAGTAGTGAAACTATCAAGCTGGTGACTATTTATTGTTCCCACGCAACTTTCCTATAGCTAACATTAGCATTAGCATTTTGATTTGAGCATCGAAAGTCACTTTCTAGTTTAGCACAAACAGAGCCAAGGCAGCATGAGTCTTTGAGCACACACCAGCGAGTGAATACCAGTTCAATGTTGATCCTGACTGCTGCGTTTTTCTTTTTTTGTCTCCTCAGACAAAACTTTTCATTTCTTAGGTTGTTTTGGAGCTTCGGCCATGGTAGCAGTATTTGCACGCAGCAATTGACTTTTTTCTTTTTAACGAACCTATGCCGTAAAGCAAGTCAGGACATTTGTAGTTTTTTCTTCAATGTCGCTAAGTGCCGGCAAAAGTGATACATACCCACTAAGGCCGTGACGGGGGTTGTGAATCCACGGGGGTTGTAAATCCACGTATCATCCCCAAAATTTCTGAGAATATTTGATCAAGTTGAAAAGTTCCATCCATTGTTTCTGATTAGTTGGCATATTACTGCGTGGATTGTTCTCCCAAGATGCAGACGGAACTCCGGAGGCAAGGTGCGGGTAAGGAAATTATTTATTTTCCATAAATCATGCGGGATACAAACAAACAAGGGTGCCTATAGCACAGGAAGCTAAAGGAATCTCTAAGCAAATGAACACGAAAACAAAAGGCAAAGCTTAGATCAGGAATCAGGAATACTCAACGCGACGTGTTGCACGAAGTTAATGAGTAAGCCAGACTGAGTGTGGCGAACAACGGGAATGGGTAGCTCTCTGATTAGTGCCCAGGAGCAGGTGAGCGCCCATACACTAATCAGAGGCAGGTGAAAACATTCTGCAGTCATGGCAATTAAAACACAAACCCAGGGGTGCTCAAAAACAAGAACTGAGGGAGTCCAAAACAAAACAAAATATGAGTTTCCTTGATGTGCGGTTTAGTCTGCGACCGGACATGACGTCACGTGCAACAAAAGTTTTGTAAAATGGCATAGTTTTAAATGACATGAATCGATATCCCGGTAGCGCAGACGGAACTTGAGTGGTGCCCATAAAAGTACCGGATTCGGTACTCATCCCTATGGTGAAGTCCTTTAACATCCCCGATGCTCACTGGTGTACCCCTCTGTCAGGTAACTAGCCTAATTAGGAGAGCGGTCATTAATATCATTAGTGCTTGGGTCATGAAGCATCCCATGTCAACGTGACGAACAGAAACATGGTTTTAGAATGGCCTTCCCAAAGTCCTGGCTTAAACGTGTGGACAATGCTGAAGAGAGGTCATTCTAAAACCTTAATTAAGGCTAGAATTAAGGTTTTGGAATGGCCTTCCCCAAAATTCCTGGCTTAAACGTGTGGACAATGCTGAAGAAACAAGTCCATGTCAGAAAACCAACAAATTTAGCTGAAAGAGGAGTGGTAATAAACTCAACCAGAAGCTTGTGCATGGCTACCAAAAGCGCCTTATTGCAGGTAAACTTGCCAAGGGACATTTAACCAAATATTAACATTGCTGTATGTATACTTTTGACCCAGCACATTTGCTCACATTTTCAGTAGACCCATAATAAATTCATAAAAGAACCAAACTTATGAATGTTTTTGTGACCAACAAGTATGTGCTACAATCACTCTATCACAAAAAAATAAAAGTTGTAGAAATGATTGGAAACTCAAGACAGCCGTGAGATGATGTTCTTTACAAGTGTATGTAAACTTTGGACCACGACTGTAGTTCTCCCCAAGGATGCTTGCCTCAAGGACAAGTCCTCCGGTGTTGTTTTTATGACATGGACTTGTTTCTTCATCATTGTCTACACCAGGGGTGTCCAAACTTTTTCCACTGAGGGCCGTACACGGAAAAATTTAAGCATGCGGGGGCCATTTTGATATTTTTAATTTTCAAACCTCAACAAAATACATGGATTTTTTTTTTTTTTAACCTTTAGGGCTCCCGTGGACTATAAAGGGTCTCAGTCATTAAACTGTTAAAAATAAGTCAAATTATTGTTATTATTTTTTATTTAACGCTTACAGTAAATCTCTATATCAACTTGAGGTTGATATACATTTAAAAAAAAAAAAAGGTTTTCTGTCAAAGACAACTTAGTTTTTTATAGTAAAACTGAAATATGCAGTATTTGGTAATTAGAGCCTTAAAAGATCAATAATGCGGACGCCATTGATTTTAATTCTTTAATATTTTTGAGTAATCACAGTGAAAAGTTAAATAAAATCCTACTAAATATATTTGGGATCCAAAAGGTCTCCCACTCATAAAGTGATACATTTTTATTAGTTTTTTTTTTACTTTTAACACTTAAATTACGAGATCAACTTCAGATATATCTGTCCATTTTACGTTTGAACTATTATTTTGTTTGTTTTATGCTCTTTTGTCAAATAAAACGTTGATGTTTTTATATGGCAACCACACAATATATGCAATATTTTTTCCACATAAAACAATTTATAGTGATATTTTTTAAGTAATAATTCATTATAACATAGATTTCTAGTCTTTTTTTTTTTTTTAGCAATGGCAAAAAAAAGAAAAATAAAGACAAAAGAAAAAAAACAGCCAGCATGGCAGCTTTGTGTCAACGTTGCAACTTTTTCTTGTTAGATTTCACCTCATTCCACATTTTTTAAATGTTTTTTTTAAATTTTTGCAATATTATCAATTTTGCAATTTTTGCAGAATGTGTAAACAATTAGCTGCGGGCCGCAAATGGCCCCCGGGCCGCACTTTGGACACCCCTGGTCTACACGTTTAAGCCCGGATTTTGGAAAGGTCATTCTAAAACCTTAATTAAGGCTATAATTAAGGTTTTAGAGTGGCCTTCCCAAAGTCCTGGCTTAAACGTGTGGACAATGCTGAAGAAACACGTCCATGTCAGAAAACCAACACATTTAGCTGAACGGCACCAATTTTGTAAGGAGGAGTGGTCAACAATTCAAGCAGAAGCTTGTGGATGGCTACCAAAAGTGCCTTATTGAACTGAAACTTGCCAAGGGACATTTAACCAAATATTAACATTGCTGTATGTATACTTTTGACCAAGCAGATTTGGTCACATTTTCAGTAGACCCATAATAAATTCATAAAAGAACCAAACTTATGAATGTTTTTGTGACCAACAAGTATGTGCTCCAATCACTACATCCCAAAAAAATAAGAGTTGTAGAAATGATTGGAAACTCAAGACAGCCATGACATGATGTTCTTTACAAGTGTATGTACACTTTTGACCACGACTGTAGTTCTCCCCAAGGATGCTTGACTCAAGGACAAGTCCTCCGGGACTTGTTTCTTCATCATTGTCTACACCAGGGGTGTCCAAACTTTTTCCACTGAGGGCCGTACACGGAAAAATTTAAGCATGCGGGGGCCATTTTGATATTTTTAATTTTCAAACCTCAACAAAATACATGTTTTTTTTTTTTTAACCTTTAGGGCTCCCGGGGACTATAAAGGGTCTCAGTCATTAAACTGTTAAAAATAAGTCAAATTATTCTTATTATTTTTTATTTAACGCTTACAGTAAATCTCTATATCAACTTGAGGTTGATATAAATAAAAAAAAAAAAAAAGGTTTTCTGTCAAAGACAACTTTGTTTTTTATTGTAAAACTGAAATATGCAGTATTTAGTAATTAGAGCCTTAAAAGATCAATAATGCAGGACACCATTGATTTTAATTCTTTAATATTTTTGAGTAATCACAGTGAAAAGTTAAATAAAATCCTACTAAATATATTTGGGATCCAAAAGGTCTCCCACTCATAAAGTGATACATTTTTATTAGTTTTTTTTTACTTTTAACACTTAAATTACGAGATCAACTTCAGATATATCTGTCCATTTTACGTTTGAACTATTATTTTGTTTGTTTTATGCTCTTTTGTCAAATAAAACGTTGATGTTTTTATATGGCAACCACACAATATATGCAATATTTTTTCCACATAAAACATTTTAAAGTGATATTTTTTAAGTAATAATTCATTATAACATAGATTTCTAGTCTTTTTTTTTTTTTAGCAATGGCAAAAAAAAGAAAAATAAAGACAAAAGAAAAAAAACAGCCTGCATCGCAGCTTTGTGTCAACGTTGCAACTTTTTCTTGTTAGATTTCACCTCATTCCACATTTTTTAAATGTTTTTTTAAAATTTTTGCAATATTATCAATTTTGCAATTTTTGCAGAATGTGTAAACAATTAGCTGCCGGCCGCAAATGGCACCCGGGCCGCACTTTGGACACCCCTGGTCTACACGTTTAAGCCCGGATTTTGGAAAGGTCATTCTAAAACCTTAATTAAGGCTATAATTAAGGTTTTATAATGGCCTTCCCAAAGTCCTGGCTTAAACGTGTGGACAATGCTGAAGAAACAAGTCCATGTCAGAAAACCAACACATTTAGCTGAACGGCACCAATTTTGTAAGGAGGAGTGGTCAAAAACTCAACCAGAAGCTTGTGGTTGGCTACCAAAAGCGCCTTATTGCAGGTAAACTTGCCAAGGGACATGTAAGCAAATATTAACATTGCTGTATGTATACTTTTGACCCAGCACATTTTCAGTAGACTCATAATAAATTCATAAAAGAAGCAAACTTCATGAATGTTTTTTGTGACCAACAAGTATGTGCTCCAATCACACTATCACAAAAAAATTTGAGTTGCAGAAATGATTGGAAACTCAAGACAGCCGTGACATGATGTTCTTTACAAGTGTATGTAAACTTTTGACCACGACTGTAGTTCTCCCCAAGGATGCTCGACTCAAGGACAAGTCCTCCGGTGTTCTTTAACAAACCTCGTCGTTTCCCTCCCCTTTAGCAGCATCTCTTTAAAGCGGTCACCCGGATGATATATGGCGTCGTTTCATGTTCTAATGGGAAACAATGAAGGGCTGTTACCTTCATAGGAGGCTTTAAATCCCTGGCCGCTCACCGCGTAGTCCGATAGCAGCCACAAAGTGAGCCGGGAGCTGGTGCTTACGATAGGCGACGGCAGCTGGAACCCCGTTAACCTGAGGAGACACAGACAGAAGACAATAACCGTTTTGACCAAAAGCATCGACAACACCCGCGAGGTCAGGCGAGGCGTTGGAGCCAGCCGTCTCTCAATGCAGTCGTGGGTAACTTTTTATCCCGAACGGAACGAGGACAAGCAATTTAAGATGACAACTCCTCAACGGGACAGAGGAGCTGGATAGATTTCTCTCAGGCTGCAATCGCGCCGTGAATCAGACGCTCTGTAAACGGTTGAGTAGACAAACATAAAAACGTCAGGTCCTGAGTCAACAAACATCCCTAATAACCGTGCGGAACATTCTACATGCGGGAGTATGAGCTGGAAACAAGCAGATGTTTGCTGTTTAGGAGACAAACAGTGCAACTCCATGTCTGCCACGAATCCTCCAGTGGAACACACAGGGGGAAATGCTACATAAACACCACCAATGCGGCATTTTCTTGACTTTTGTGTGGCATTTTTAACACTGATTACGTTTTGGGTCGAGCAAATGTAGAGACTTTTTTTTCCCAGATTGCAGTCCTTCTCAAACAGGCACAAAGACATTGAAACAACGTTGAGAACTCGGTGAATTAAGTCCTGATGTTGAGCAACACAAACCTAACGTGGAAACAGCATGTTTTTGGACGTTTAATCCAGGGCTGTCCAAAGTGCGGCCCGGGGGCCATTTGTGGCCCGCAGGTCATTTTTTTAACGGCCCCACGGCACATTTTAAAAATACGATTGAAAACAATTAAAAACATGATAAGTGGTATAAAAGAGCAAACAGGTGAAATGTAACAAGAACATTTTGCAATGTATACTCTAATAACACAAAGCTGCCATTTAGGCTGTTTCTTTCTTCAATGTCACTATGAATTATTGACCTATTCAATGTCACATCTGAGATATTTTGGGGGAAAATGTTGCATATTTTGTGTTTGCCATATAAAAAACTGAGCTGTTTTTATAAAGAAGGGCCTAAAACGAACAAACGAAAAACATAAACAACAATAAAACGTATAATTGACGGATAGATCTGAAGTTGATCTCGAGATTATCGTGTTAAAAGTAAACAGTAAAAAAAAAAAAATTGAATTTATTTTTTTAACACTATAATTATTTGGATCCCCAATAATTTTTGTGTGATTTGTTTTTAAGTGTTATTGCTCAAAAAATAATAATGAATCAAAATCAATGTTGTTATGAGTTATTGACCTTTTTAAGGCCCCAATTATTATATTATCTCAAATATTCCACTTAAAAATTTTATTGTGTGAAAATATTGCATATTTTGTATTTTTTCCATTATAAAACAGGGTTTTCTTTGACAACAAGAGCATACAACTTAAATCTTTAAAACCGTTATATTGACAGATAGACCTAATGTTGATCTAGAGATTTAAAACTTCTATAATAATACAAATAATAATACTGAATAATGACACATTTTTAATATTTTTTTGACCAAAACCCTTCGGGGTCCCCGGGATCGAGCCTGAGTGGAGGCCTAAATGTGTGTTTTTTATACATATATTGTATTGGTTTTTCAAATAAAAAATATCAAAATGGCCCCCGCTTGCTTTGATTTTTCAGACTGCGGCCCTCAGTGGAAAAAGTTTTATCAATGTTGGGGTCTGAAAATGTTATGACCATTGACATTTGGTCATTTTCCAACCAATATTCTACAACACGAATACAATGTTGAAACAACATTTGACAACGTTTATTCAATGTCAGGTTGTGACGTAGCTTTGACCTTGGCTATTCAGTCATTTTATAACCATTATTGTACACCACAAATACAAGGTTGAAACAACATGCTTTTTGACGACGTTTAATCAATGTTGGGGTCTGACGTTATGACCATTGAATTTTGGTCATTTCCCGACCAATTATCTACAAAACAAATACAAGGTTGAAACAACATGCTTTTTGACAACGTTTATTCAATGTCAGGTTGTGACGTAGCTTTGACCTTGGCTATTCAGTCATTTTATAACCATTATTGTACACCACAAATACAAGGTTGAAACAACATGCTTTTTGACGACGTTTAATCAATGTTGGGGTCTGACGTTATGACCATTGAATTTTGGTCATTTCCCGACCAATTATCTACAAAACAAATACAAGGTTGAAACAACATGCTTTTTGACGAAGTTTAATCAATGTTGGGGTCTGATGTTGTTATGACCATCAAACTTTGGTCAAATATTGTGGTGCACTCAAGACAATATTTATTGATTTTGTAAATTTCAAACCTCACCAAAACGTCACAATCCGGGAATTTTTTAAATTGTTGGTAGACAAGTGCAATTTTGAAAACTCTTGAGCTATGTTGGGGCCACAAAAAAGCTTTTAAAGAGGGCTATTCTACTGAACTATTCTGGGAATTCTGTATTTCTAGAAAGAAACAGACGCCAAATAGCCCTGCTTTAAACTACGGTATTTTTCGGACCATAGGGCACACCGGATTAAAAAGCGCACATTTTTAGGACTCATGCAGATCCCAAATACAGATCAGCAGGTACCAGAAAGTAAAAAAGTTGCTTTTGCATAATATTGCGAAACAAAACGCCAGATAATATGTCTGCTAATAGGTGACATTTTGCGGTACTTTTTCCACACACCATAGTAATACTTGTATGTTTAATGCGCCGACAATCCATCAAGCTGTGCGGCTTCATAGCTTACCGAAGTTGTACTAAAAACATTTTGACAGATTTTTGAGCGCCGTGTGTAATGTTCTATATTCTCAATGGAACATTTAAAGTTTTGGTGTTTACTGGCCTCATCTTGCAGTTTACACATACAGTCGTGCTGGGTGTTGTGACCAAACAGCTCCATTTTTGTTTCATCTGACATCACATGGACAAAGATAAGACCTTCTGGAGGAAAGTTCTGTGGTCAGAAGAAACAAAAATGGAGCTGTTTGACCACAATACTCAGCAATATGTTCGGAGGAGAAAAGGTGAGGCCTTTAATCCCAGGAACACCAGGCCTACCACCAAGCATGGTGGTGGTAGTATTATGCTCTGGGCCTGTTTTGCTGCCAATGGAACTGGTGCTTTACAGAGAGTAAATGGGACAATGAAAAAGGAGGATTACCTCCAAATTCTTCAGGACAAGCTAAAATCATCAGCCCGGAGGTTGGGTCTTGGGCGCAGTTGGATGTTCCAACAGGACAATGACCCCAAACACACCTCAAAAGTGGTAAAGGAATGGCTAAATCAGGCTAGAATGAAGGTTTTAGAATGGCCTTCCCAAAGTCCTGACTTAAACGTGTGGACAATGCTGAAGAAACAAGTCCATGTCAGAAAACCAACAAATGTAGCTGAACGGCACCAATTTTGTCAAGAGGAGTGGTCAACAATTCAAGCAGAAGCTTGTGGATGGCTACCAAAAGCGCCTTATTGCAGGTAAACTTGCCAAGGGACATGTAAGCAAATATTAACATTGCTGTATGTATACTTTTGACCCAGCACATGTTGAGTAGACCTATATTAAATTCATAAAAGAAGCAAACTTCATGAATGTTTTTTGTGAGCAACAAGTATGTGCTCCAATCACTACATCACAAAAAAAATAAGAGTTGTAGAAATGATTGGAAACTCAAGACAGCCATGACATGATGTTCTTTACAAGTGTATGTAAATTTGTGACCATGACTGTATATCTTATGTGTGCCTGCCATCTACTGGTGACACTTATCACTACACCATGCACCAAATAAAAATGCTTCGAGGTCAGTAAGCACAACCAGATGTATGCCGTACATTAGGCGCACCAGGTTATAAGGCGCACTGTCGATTTTTGAGAAAATGAAAGGATAGTCCGAAAAATGGGGTAAATACAAGTTAAATCAAGCAAAACTGCTATAAACAGGCAATTTTGGGGGGGATTTCTCTAATAAATCTTTACGAGTCCTTTGTGTGCTTTAATGAAACGGTGCATTGCTAAAGTCCAGTGTGTGCAATTCAATATCCGCTTTCATTGCTACGTTTTAATTCATTAGCATTACCATGAAAAGAAACAAAACAAACAAGAGACTATTCCCCGTATGTCTCTTTGAGGTCAGACTGTGAGTATTCATTATTATGCCGGTGTTACGCAACAACCGTGGCCCACTACACACGATACTGACATATTACGTGGCGGTAATGGCAGCATCTGTGCCAGCCACGCCAGCTGCATCCATAAAATAATATATATATATCGTCCACAAGGTCAACATGCGGAGGCTTTTTATTCCGGGTGAAGCAGATGCTGACCAAAACAAACCGGTCCCCATCACGAGCGATCCATCCCAAAAAGCTCAGCCCAGTAAGGCAGATCTCATTTTCCAACAGACTCATTCAGCTCGGCTGTCATAAATAATGTTGGAGGACATCCTTCTCATGCTTTTGCCCGAAAACCACTCGCCTCCGCTTGACAGGAGGAACCATCATTTCTCACACACACACACACACACACACACACACACACACACACACACACACACACACACACACACACACACACACACACACACACACACACACACACACACACACACACACACACACACACACACACACACACACACACACACACACACACACACACACACACACACACACACACACACACACACAAACATTAAATCTAAAATATTCATTGTCATTTCATATTATTTTGATGTGCTTACAACAAAGGAATCCACAATTCTTTTTGACAATTCTAATTTATCATTATTATTGTCCCATCCATCCATCTCTGGTGGATGGGGACAGCGTTCATCATGACTATTAATATCAGCCCTGATACATAATTCAGAGGCCAAATGTTCTTAAAATGCAAAACGTTTTCTCAAGCGATAAGCAGAAAAAAAATATGACACACACGCAAGCTCAATGGTGGCAATAATAATAATAATAATAATAATAATATCAATAATAATAATAATGAGGATGATGATGCACAGATGGCGGACATCCTCGGAACAGCTCACATGTTGTGAAACGTGTTGTGTCTTTAAGGCAGGGGTGTCCAAAGTGCGGCTCGGGGGCCATTTGCGGCCCGCAGGTCACTTTTTAACGGCCCCACGGCACGTTCTAAAAATAGGATAAAAAACAAACCAACAACATAAAAAGTGGTATAAAAGAGCAACCAGGTGAACAAGGAAATGTTGCAATGTTGACTTCTTTCTTTAAAAAATAGTAATGAATCAAAATCAATGTCATTATGAATTGTTGACCTATTAAAGGCTCCAATCACGTCACATTAAATATTCCACTTTGAGATATTCTTTGCTGAAAATGTTGCATATTTTGTGTTTGCCATATAAAAAACTAAGCGTTGTTTGTTTTTTTTTTTAAAAAGGGCCTAAAACGAACAAACAAACCATAAACAACAATACAACTTATAATTGACGGATAGATCTAAAGTTGATCTCGAGATTATTGTGTTAAAAGTAAACAGTAAAAAATATATATAATTAATTTTTTAACACTTTTGGATCCCCAATAATTTCAGTGTGATTTGTTTTTAAGTGTCATTGTTCAAAAAATAATAATTAATTAAAATCAATGTTCTAGATCGGTAGGTTGGAGTTCAAATCCCAGCCGAGTCATACCAAAGACTATAAAAATGGGACCAATTACCTCCCTGCTTGGCACTCAGCATCAAGGGTTGGAGTTGGGGGTTAAATCACCAAAATGATTCCCGGGCGCGGCGCCGCTGCTGCCCACTGCTCCCCAAGGGGATGGGTCAAATGCAGAGGACAAATTTCACTACATCTAGTGTGTGTGTGACAATCATTGGTACTTTAATCTTTAATTTATGAGTTATTGACCTTTTTAAGGCTCCAATTATTATATAATCTGAAATATTCCCTTATGGAGAGGGAGTCGCACAGGTCCGGTGGCCATGGATGAAGTGCTGGCTGTCCTGAGTCGGGACCCGGGGTGGACCGCTAGCCTGTGCATCGGTTGGGGACATCTCTACGCTGCTGACCCGTCTCCGCTCGGGTTGGTTTCCTGCTGGTCCCACTATGGACTGGACTCTCGCTGATGTGTTGGATCCACTGTGGACTGGACTTTCACAATATTATGTCAGACCCACTCGACATCCATTGCTTTCGGTCTCCCCTAGAGGGGGGGGGGGGGGGGGGGGGTTACCCACATATGCGGTCCTCTCCAAGGTTTCTCATAGTCATTCACATTGACGTCCCACTGGGGTGAGTTTTTCCTTGCCCGTATGTGGGCTCTGTACCGAGGATGTCGCTGTGGCTTGTGCAGCCCTTTGAGACACTTGTGATTTAGGGCTATATAAATAAACATTGATTGATTGATTGATGATCCCACTTACAAATTTTATTGGGTGAAAATATTACATATTTTGTGTTTTTTTCCATTAAAAAACAGGGTTTTCTTTGACAATAAGAGCATACAACTTAAATCTTTAAAAACGTTATATTGACAGATAGACCTAATGTTGATCTAGAGATTTAAACCTTGAATAATAATAAAAATAATAATACTGAATAATGACACATTTTAAATATTTTTTTGACCAAAACCCTCTGGGGCCCCCGGGATCGAGCCTGAGTGGAGGCCTAAATGTATATTTTTTATACACATATTGTATTGGTTTTTAAAATAAAAAATATAAAAATGGCCCCCGCTAGCTTTGATTTTTCCGTGTGCGGCCCTCAGTGGAAAAAGTTTGGACACCCCTGCTTTAAGGGAAGTAGCTAAAAACAACATAATAATTAAAAATAATAATGATAACACATTTGGCCAAGCGGGATTGTGTAAATCAGGGGTTCTTAACATTTGTAAGCCCCCGAGACTCGCTTAAATATTAACACTGAAGTACTCTCACTCTTGATTTTCATCATATTCAATAATTACGTGTAACCTACTTGACGTTCACAACCTTGTTGAACGATATGAAACAATGTGTTAATATTATAATCAAGACTTAGGTCAGGCGGATTTGAAAGAATGAATACTTATCAAATATACTGCAAAAGAAGAGACAAAAAAAAACAAAACGATGCAAAATACTTTATATAGTGCTAAAATAAATGAATTCTAACTAAATCAATAATACAAATGTTTCTTACATAAACTGCCAATGAAATTAAAGTGCAAATGAAAGTACAGCTTCATCACTTTAGTCATATTTTTTTGCGCTTAGGAAACCTCTCTTCTGTTTGTTTAATATTGTCATTACTGCCACAAGTGGTGGAAAAGTGTATTACAACAGAGTACCGCTGCGGCCCATACGGACCACAGCTGAGAAACAGATTTTTATAAACAATGGGCCCCAGGCCCTATGGTTAAGACACAATGGTGTAAATAGTGACAAGGATGGGACCCAGTACGGAACCCTGTGGTACGCCTTGGATCTAAGGATGGGTAGTTTTTTGTTGTTATTCTAACTGAAGTTTTTATTTAGCTTTAAAAATGTTTTAATTATTCAGATGATGTACATTTTTATGTATTTAAGTGTTCTGTAACTTGGGATGTATATCGTTCAGATTTGATCCATAAGATACTCTTATACCCCCCCGTTATCGGACCTGGCGAGTGTGTGCCACACGCATTAGAATTACACTTTAAATTATTGCAAGACCCGCCATGAAAATATCGTCATTCCCCTTCACTTATGTTCCCATTACCGCAAAACAGTCAGCGTGAGAACGTTGATTGAGCTCTTTTCAAAATGACACATTTTTTTTGTAAGACTGTCTATTAAGTTCTTGTTTATTGGGACAGACAAATCAGGTTGTTTTAATAGAGTTCTTTGACAAGTAGTAAAGAGAGGTGAAAAATGATAGGCAATAACCAAACAGGGTGGAATAACGACGGTGCTAAATCCTGTCCTTATCTGTACGTCTCCTTCTCAGCTCAGAGATCGAAGGCGTTTATCTTCTTCCATCTTGCATCAAAAAATAATCATCTATTTTTGCACTGCAGATTGCTGATTTACACATTTTAATAAAAGCCAGTGTTGTTTCCCGCACTTTTAGCTCATCCTTGATTTCTTTTCTGCGACTTTAATTTGCATTTTATGTCTCCTCGTGCACGTTTTCTCAGCGTGGCCCCTTAAAAAATATATTTTTTTCCTCATGTTTCTTGCAGTCGCACTTTGGGGGGAGGAAAGCAGTGCACACTTGAAGAAAAGCAAAGAGGAACAGGTGGCACAAAAAGACATGGATGCATCGTTTCCCTCCTCGCCGTGAGGTTGGCGCGGTGGCTCAACGGTGGCTCAACGGTGGCTCAACGATGGCACGCATGTTGGCGCAAAAAGCCACTTCGCTGACCGCAAATTGAGTTGGAAGATAGCAATCTTGGTTCGGCAGCGCACTGCGGGGGAAGAGCGGGATGATACAGAGGATATGGAGGTACTAACACACAAAAAAGGGGAGGGGGGTTCTTGCTGCATTCAAGTTGGGATCATCTGGGCCTGATACTCTCCCTAAATCATTTACGGGCAACACAACAAAGTGGACGCCATGTCCAAAGCACAGAAAGCGTCTCCACGAGAGACGGGACATTAAATACGGCAATGTCATTACGGGCAGTGGGCGTATGAGCTCACCCAGTGGCTGCGTGGAGAAGCCGGTTCGGAAGTGGTCTCCTACCAAAGACAGATGTGCAGCGTGATTGTAAGAGAGATGTACAGAGCAGCCCAAGTTTCGAAGGAAGGATGATACTGATAAAGCATGTTCCGCCAGGGGGCTTGCTCCACTATTTGAGAAGAACTGAATTAGAATATTAAGGTTTTATATATATATATATATATATATATATATATATATATATATATATATATATATATATATATATATATATACACTACCGTTCAAAAGTTTGGGGTCACCCAAACAATTTTGTGGAATAGCCTTCATTTCTAAGAACAAGAATAGACTGTCGAGTTTCAGATGAAAGTTCTCTTTTTCTGGCCATTTTGAGCGTTTAATTGACCCCACAAATGTGATGCTCCAGAAACTCAATCTGCTCAAAGGAAGGTCAGTTTTGTAGCTTCTGTAACGAGCTAAACTGTTTTCAGATGTGTGAACATGATTGCACAAGGGTTTTCTAATCCGAAGTTGGTAGAGTGGCTGGGCCAGCAATCGGAGTGTTGCTGGTTACTGGGGTTCAATTCCCACCTTCTACCTTCCTAGTCACGTCCGTTGTGTCCTTGGGCAAGACACTTCACCCTTTGCCTCTGATGGCTGCTGGTTAGCGCCTTGCATGGCAGCTCCCGCCATCAGTGTGTGAATGTGTGTGTGAATGGGTAAATGTGGAAATAGTGTCAAAGCGCTTTGAGTACCTTGAAGGTAGAAAAGCGCTATACAAGTATAACCCATTTATCATTTATCATGTATCATTAATTAGCCTTCTGAGCCAATGAGCAAACACATTGTACCATTAGAACACTGGAGTGATAGTTGCTGGAAATGGGCCTCTATACACCTATGTAGATATTGCACCAAAAACCAGACATTTGCAGCTAGAAAAGTCATTTACCACATTAGCAATGTATAGAGTGTATTTCTTTAAAGTTAAGACTAGTTTAAAGTTATCTTCATTGAAAAGTACAGTGCTTTTCCTTCAAAAATAAGGACATTTCAATGTGACCCCAAACTTTTGAACAGTAGTGTATATATACATATATATATGTATATATATATATATATATATATATATATATATATATATATATATATATATATATATATATATATATATATATATATATATATATATATATATATACACAATATATTGCCAAAATTATTTGGCCACCTGCCTTTCCTCACACATGAACTTGAGGTGCCATCCCATGGAATTGTCCAAAATGTTTTGGTATCCTGGAGCATTCAAAGTTCCTTTCACTGGAACTAAAGGGGCCAAGCCTAACTCCTGAAAAACAACCCCTCATCATAATTCCTCCTCCACCAAATTTCACACTCAGCACAATGCAGTTCAAAATGTAGCGTTCTCCTGGCAACCTCCAAACCCAGACTGGTCCATCAGATTGCCAGATGGAAAAGTGTGATTCATCAGTCCAGAGAAGGCGTCTCCAGTGCTCGTGGCGACATTTTTTACACCACTGCATCCCACGCTTTGCATCGGACTTGGTGATGTATGGCTTAGTTGCAGCTGCTCGGCCATGGAAACCCATTCCATGAAGCTCTCTGCGTACTGTACGTGGGCTAATTGGAAGGTCACATGAAGTTTGGAGCTCTGTAGCAACTGACCGTGCAGAAAGTCTTTGCACTATGACAGACCTGGGCATTGTACGAATCCGGCCCTTTGCGCATCCCTGTCCGGCCCGCGTGAGGCCAATCATAAATGACAAAATACATTTCAAAAAAGTATCTATGTCGAGTGTGCAATACAACGGTGCTGCTTTTGTTTTGAAAAGCGTTATTTGCATTACTTCCGTGTGGACGTATGCGCGTGTGTGATTGTCAGTGAATTGAACAGCGCAATTTTACAAAATACAAAATAAAGTTTAAAAAACATCTATGTCGTGCGCGCAATACAACTGTGCTGCTTTTATTTTGAAATGTGTTATTTATGCCGTATGTCCGGGGGGAACCTGTGAGTGAAGGTGCATAGAGACAAGTGATGAGACGCTAAAAAAGAAAAGTTGATGAGGAATGGCGTGTTTTCAAGAAGACATGGACTGGCAAGTATTTCTTTACATAAATTAATGGTAAAGCTGTGTGCTTAATTTGTGGTACACAGCTTGCTGTGTTTAAAGAATATCATTTTAATCGCCACTACACGAAGAAACACGAGGGAAAATACCGGAATGTGTCTGATGAAGCGCGCGCAAGGGAGGCCGATGCGTTGATGGTAAAACTGCAAACCCAACAAGGACTTTTTGCCATATTTCACACCCCCAGAGATGCAGCCGTCAGGACAAGTTTCGTCATTTCTCACAAAAGCGCCAGAAAAAGTAAGGCGTTTTTTGACGGAGAGTTTATTAAAGAGTGCGTATTGGACTCTGTTGCGCTGATAATGCCCGGAGACATGGACTGTTTTTCGCTAACTTTGGATGAGAGCTCTGATGTACGTACCGCCCAGCTGCTCTTCTTCTTACGTGGGATAACTGCAGACTTTCAAATCACGGAGTAGCTGGCAGCCATGCAGTCAATTAAAGAGACAACCACAGGTAATGACTTGTTCACATAGGTAAATGCGTGTTTGGACATGTTAGGACTGAAATGGGACAAGCTGGCAGGTGTGACAATCCAATCCACTTTATTTATATAGCACATTTAAACAACAAAATGTTTCCAAAGTGCTGCACAACAATATTAAAAACAATATTCAAATATTATCCTGAGCTCCACCAATGACTGAATAAAAAGAAAAAACAATTACATATAAAACCAATATAAAAAACAATATAAAATAAATATGATTAAAAACTATTTTTAACAACGGATGGTTGTCCAAATCTGATGGGGAAAAATGTTGGATAATGCAGGATAAAGTCACCATCAAAAGCAATCTACTTTTGTATAAAGTTAGGTTAAATTAAATTATTATTATTAGTAGTAATTATTATTATTATTATCATCATTATTATTTATCTTACGGTATATCAAAAATAATATTGAGCAAAATTTAATTGAAATATTGTCGTGTGGCCCTCCAGCAGTGCTCGGGTTGCTTATGCGGCCCCCGGTGAAAATTAATTGCCCACCCCTGCACTATGCTGACCTCTCTGGCAGTTTACGTGGCCTACCACTTGGTGGCTGAGTTGCTGTTGTTCCCAAACTCTTCACTTTTCTTATAATAAAGTTGACTTTGGAACATTTAGGAGCAAGGATATTTCAGGACTGGATTTGTTGCACAGGTGGCATCCTATGACAGTTCCACGCTGGAAATCACTGAGAGCGGCCCATTCTTTCACAAATGTTTGTAGAAACAGTCTCCATGCCTAAGTGCTAGATTTTATACACCTGTGGCCGGGCCAAGTGATTAGGACACTTGATTCTGATCATTTGGATGGGTGGCCAAATACTTTTGACAGTATAGTGTACTTAAAACACTTATTGATACATTTACACAATTATTACAGTTTGACCTAAAATACTGGTCAAAACTGCCCAAAGACATGTCAGATGTAATTGGGCAGAAGACCATGAGGAGACTTGTACACACGAAGAGTCTATTCTCTAAACAGGAAGCCAGCGCAGTGACCTGAGCACTGGACTAACGTGGTCATATTTCCTGGTTCTAGTCAGGACTCGAGCAGCAGCATTCTGGCTGTACTGCAGCTGCTTTACAGCTGCTTTCGAGAGCCCAGTGAGACGGCCATTAGAGTAGTCTAACCTGCTTTGACCACAGAACCTTCCCCCAGAAGGTCTTATTTTTGTCCATGTGATGTCAGATGAAACAAAAATGGAGCTGTTTGGCCACAATACCCAGCAATCTGTTTGCAGGAGAAAAGGTGAGGCCTTTAATCCCAGGAACACCACGCCTACCATCAAGCATGGTGGTGGTAGTATTATGCTCTGGGCCTGTTTTGCTGCCAATGGAACTGCTGCTTCACAGAGAGTAAATGGAGGATTACCTCCAAATTCTTCAGGACAACCTGGAGGTTAGAAATGATTGTAAACTCAAGACAGCTATGACATGATGTTCTTCACAAGTGTATGTACACTTTTGACCACCACTGTAACTCTACACCCAGCTGGTCAGAGCAACATTATAGACCACTTACAATCCAGGGTCGACATTATTTCCTTCCGTTCCAAGCACATATGCTTCAAAGGTGGCGGACACTTTGCATACGCGCGCGTGCGTACGGCGAGGGTCTATTAAGGGGAACTTTCCAGCTGACCGGCTTCATCCTCGTCTCAATGAGGAGCCTCTGCTTCCAATTATCCCGCCCCTGCCCACGGGAACCAGAGGAAGACAGACGGACGGGGAGGACGCGAGATGATAGCGGCGCGGGTGGGGTGGTGGGGTGGGGTGGGATGGGGGGGGGGGGACACTGGAGAGACGCTAATAATGAGGGGGACGGCGATGAATGTGGAGCTTCTAACCGAGAGGCGGGTGTGTGGATTCATGCTCAAACGCCTCACACACACACACACCCACACACACACACACACACACACACAAATAAACACACACACACACACACACACACACGCACACGCACACACACACACACACACACACACACACACACACACACACACACACACACACGCTTGAACTTTGTGCATGAGTAAGCATCTGTGATATACCTTCTAAATATAGGCATACACTTGACAAAGGCTATAAGAGGTCATTTGTCTTTAGATATCATCACTCAACATGTGTGTGTGTGTGTGTGTGTGTGTGTTCTTGTATTTCTACCCTTCTTGAGACACCAAGAAGGAAAAAGTAGCTTCCCTATGAGGAGGTGTGAACAAGTGATGACATAAATCATGGTCCCAATAACATTGCATCTAATAGAGAATGTCTCATTTGCACCCCTGCTGGTGACATCTATTAAAATGAGTGTCGGTTTTAAAAGTGCTCCCCCTCTGGTCAACATATGAAATAACAAATGTGTGTAAGAAATTTAAATGCGCCCCCTTTGGCCAAACTTAATTATTAGTATTATTTTTTAAATATGTATATAGAGACATACTGTAATAACTTGAAGTAAATAGTGAAGATTAAAAACCAATTAAAAAATAAAGATTACAAAAATTTAAAAAAATAAGTAAAAGCAGTCTTTTTCTCACAGTGTGTCGACTTTTCTTATAAAATTGGGAACAATTTCTGGTATTCTTTCTGTTTCTGTAATATTGCAATATTTTCTCGTAAAATTATTACTTTTTATGTACAATTATGACTTTTTCATTCAAAATGGTGAAGTTTGTCATATAAAATTCTGACTTGTATCACAATATTGCCAATTTTTTTGTTGTTCTTATAAAAAAGTGACATTTTTGCCAAGTAAAATTCAGATTATTATTATAATATTGCCAAAATGTTAAAGTTTTCTTATAAAATTGTGACTTTTGTCGAGTAAAAATGACGACTCTTTTCATAAAATTGCCAAAACGTTTAGCTTTTTTTGTTAAATTGCGACTGTTATTGAGTACAATTCCAACTTTTATCATAATATTGCACAAATGTTCACTTTGTCTTGTGAAATTTTGACTTGCGTTGAGTAAAATTACGACTTTTATTAAAATACTGCCAAAATTTTTACTTTTTGTTGTGAAATTGTGAGCTTTGTCTTGTGAAATTCCAACAAATTTTTCACAACAAGCTGTTTTATATTTGCATAGTATGTATATATTATTAATGTTGTAAATACAAATCTTTATATATCTACAAAGGGTGGTCCTAAAGAGGTAGGCATTTATCTTAGGTCTCAAGAAGGTAACAAATACAAGAATGTGTAAGTGTGTGTGTGTGTGTGTGTGTGTTTTTGTATTTCTACCCTTCTTGAGGCATCAACAAGGAAAAAGTAGCTTCCATATGAGGAGGTGTGAACAAGTGATGACATAAATCATGGTCCCAATACGGAAAACCATTGCATCTAATAGAGAATGTCTCATTTGCACCCCTGGTGGTGAAATCTATCAAAATGAGTGTCGGTTTTAAAAGTGCTCCCCCTCTGGTCAACATATGAAATAACAAGTGTGTGTAAGAATTTGAAATGCGCCCTCTTTGGCCAAAATTAATAAAAACATTAAAAAAATAACTAAAAGCAGTCTTTTTCTCACAATGTGTCGACTTTTTTTTCTTATAAAATTGGGAACAATTTCTCATATTCTTCTTTGCAATATTTTTTTGTAAAATTATTACTTTTTATGTAAAATTATTACTTTTTATGTAAAATTATTGCTTTTAATGCAAAATGGTGACATTTGTCACATCAAATTTAGACTTTTATCACAATATTGCCATTTTTTTAGTTCTTCTTGTAAAATTGTGATTTTTGTCATAATTTTGCCAAGTAAAATTCTGATTATTTTCATAATATTGCCAACATTTTAAAGTTTTCTTATACAATTGTGACTTTTGTCGAGTAGAAATGACGACTCTTTTCATAAAATTGCCAAAATGTTAAGCTTTTTTTGCAAAATTGTGACTGTAATTGAGTAAAATTCCAACTTTTATCATAATATTGCACAAATGTTCACTTTGTCTTGTGAAATTTAGACTTGCGTTGAGTAAAATTACGACTTGTATTATATTACTGCCAAAATATTAAGTTTTTCTTGTGAAATTGTGAGCTTTGTCTTTCCAACTCTTTTTTTCACAACAAACTGTTTTATATTTGCATAGTATGTATATATTATTAATGTTGTAAATGCAAATATTTATATATCTAGAAAGGGTGGTCCTAAAGAGGTAGGCATTTATATCAGGTCTCAAGAAGGTAACAAATACAATAATGTGTAACTGTGTGTGTGTGTGTGTGTGTGTTTGTATTTCTACCCTTCTTGAGGCATCAACAAGGAAAAAGTAGCTTCCATATGAGGAAGTGTGAACAAGTGATGACATAAATCATGGTCCCAATACGGAAAACCATTGCATTTAATAGAGAATGTCTCATTTGCACCCCTGGTGGTGAAATCTATCAAAATGAGTGTCGGTTTTAAAAGTGCTCCCGCTCTGGTCAACATCTGAAATAACAAGTGTGTGTAAGAAATTGCAACGCGCCCTCTTTGGCCAAATTTAATTTAACATTTAAAAAATATATATGTATTTAGAACAGTGGTTCATAACCTTGTTGGAGGTACCGAACCCCACCAGTTTCATACCTTTCATACCGAACCCTTCTTTAGTGAAAAATAAAATGTTATTTTTCAAATTCAAGACAAAGTTATATGTTTTTGGTAACACTTTAGTATATGGAACATATTCTAAGTAATAAAGACTTAATTTAGAGTTATTTGGACACTAGGGGAACATATTCTAAGTAATAAAGACTTAATTTAGAATTATTTGGACACTAGGGGAACATATTCTAAGTAATAAAGACTTAATTTAGAGTTATTTGGACACTAGGGGAACATATTCTAAGTAATAAAGACTTAATTTAGAGTTATTTGGACACTAGGGGAACATATTCTAAGTAATAAAGACTTAATTTAGAGTTATTTGGACACTAGGGGAACATATTGTAAGTAATAAAGACTTAATTTAGAGTTATTTGGACACTAGGGGAACATATTCTAAGTAATAAAGACTTAATTTAGAGTTATTTGGACACTAAGGGAACATATCTAAGTAACAAAGACTTAATTTGGACACTAGGGGAACATATTCTAAGTAATAAAGACTTAATTTAGAATTATTTGGACACTAGGGGAACATATTCTAAGTAATAAAGACTTAATTTAGAGTTATTTGGACACTAGGGGAACATATTCTAGGTAACAAAGACTTAATTTAGAATTATTTGGACACTAGGGGAACATATTCTAAGTAATAAAGACTTAATTTAGAATTATTTGGACACTAGGGGAACATATTCTAAGTAATAAAGACTTAATTTAGAATTATTTGGACACTAGGGGAACATATTCTAAGTAATAAAGACTTAATTTAGAGTTATTTGGACACCAGGGGAACATATTCTAAGTAATAAAGACTTAATTTAGAGTTATTTGGACACTAGGGGAACATATTCTAAGTAACAAAGACTTAATTTAGACACTAGGGGAACATATTCTAAGTAATAAAGACTTAATTTAGAGTTATTTGGACACTAGGGGAACATATTCTAAGTAATAAAGACTTAATTTAGAGTAATTTGGACACTAGGGGAACATATTCTAAGTAACAAAGACTTAATTTAGAGTTATTTGGACACTAGGGGAACATATTCTAAGTAACAAAGACTTAATTTAGACACTAGGGGAACATATTCTAAGTAATAAAGACTTAATTTAGAATTATTTGGACACTAGGGGAACATATTCTAAGTAATAAAGACTTAATTTAGAGTTATTTGGACACTAGGGGAACATATTATAAGTAATAAAGACTTAATTTAGAGTTATTTGGTTAGGATTAGAGGGTTAGGGTTATAATAAGGCCATGCAGAATAAGGCATTAATAAGTGCTTAATGACTAGTTAAGAGCCAATATGTTACTAATTTGCATGTTAATAAGCAACTAATTAATGGTGAATATGTGCCTCATACAAAAGTGTTACCATGTTTTTTTACTGGTGCACAAAATGAAGCGTGCATGAACATCACCTTGTTCAAAGAACAAAACCAACACAGTGCATAAACTCACAACAAATTACACACCTGCAAATCAGTCTGACTTCTGCTGTTGCCGTATCCGTAATACGCCGATAGGGAGAAGTTTTTATTTACACGATGAGTCCGGTGTGTCTTGACCTCCGCCGAACCCCTGAGGCCGACTCACCGAACCCCTAGGGTTCCATGGAACCCAGGTTAAGAACCACTGACTTAGAGATATACTGTAATAACTTGAAGTAAATAATGAAGATTAAAAACCAATTAAAAAACTAAAGATTAGAAAACAAATTAAATGAACTAAAAGCAGTCTTTTTCTCACAATGTGTCGACTTTTTTCTTATAAAATTGGGAACAATTTCTGATATTCTTTCGGTTTCTGTAAAATTGCAATATTTTCTCAAAGAATTATTTCATTTTTATGTAAAATGATTACTTTTTAATGCAAAATGGTGACGTTTGTCATATAAAATTCAGACTTTTATCACAATATTGCCAATTTTTTAGTTGTTCTTGTAAAAAAGTGACATTTTTGGATGATTTTACCAAGTACAATTCCGATTATTTTTTTAATATTGCCAAAATGTTAAAGTTTTCTTATAAAATCGTGACTTTTGTCGAGTAAAAATTACGACTCTTTTCATAAAGTTGCCCAAATGTTAAGCTTCTTTTTGTTAAATTGCGACTGTTATTGAGTAAAATTCCAACTTTTATCATAATATTGCACACATGTTCAGTTTTTCTTGTAAAATGTTGACTTTGTGCTGAGTAAAATTGCGACTTTTTTTATATAATTGCCAAAATGTTAAGTTTTTCTTGTGAAATTGTGAGCTTTTTCCTGTGAAATTCCAACAACAAGTTTTTTTTAATAATTGCATAGTATGTATATAATATTAATGTTGTGAATACTAATCTTTATATATCTAAAAATCAAATCAAATCAAATCAACTTTATTTATAAAGGGTGGTCCTAAAGAGGTAGGCATTTATCTCAGGTCTCAAGAAGGTGTGTGTGTGTGTGTGTGTGTGTGTGTGCTTGTGCTTGTATTTCTAACCTTCTTGAGACATCAACAAGGAAAAAGTACCTTTCATATGAGGACAAGGTGAACAAGTTAGGACCCGAATCATGCTCCCAATACAGAAAACCATTGCATCTAATAGAGAATGTCTCATTTGCACCCCTGGTGGTGACATCGATCAAAATGAGTGTCGGTTTTAAAAATGCTCCCCTTTATGGCCAACATATGAAATAACAAGTGTGTGTAAGAAATTGAAATGTGCCCCCTTTGGCCAAAATTAATTAAAAAAAAATAATTAAAAAAATATGTATATAGAGACATACTGTAATAACTTGAAGTAAATAATGAAGATTAAAAACCAATTAAAAAACTAAAGATTAAAAAAATTAAAACAATTACTAAAAGCAGTCTTTTTCTCACAGTGTCAATTTTTTTTTTTTTTACAAAATTGGGAACAATTTCTGATATTCTTTCTGTTTCTGTAACATTGCAAGATTTTCTCATAAAATGATTACTTTTTCATGCAAAATGGTGACGTTTGTCACATAAAATTCTGGCTTTTATCAAATGTTGCCAATTTTTTTGTTGTTATTGTAAAAAAGTGCCATTTTTGGAGTAAAATTATGACTTTTGTCATAATCTTGCCTAGTAAAATTCCAATTATTTTTATAATATTGCCAACATTTTAAAGTTTTCCCATAAAATGGTGACTTTTGTCGAGTAAAACTACGACTCTTTTCATAAAATTGCCAACATTTTAAGCTTGTCTTGTAAAATTGCGACTGTTATTGAGTAAAATTCTAACTTTTATCATAATATTGCACACATGTTCAGTTTTTCTTGTACAATTTTGACTTGCGTTGAGTAAAATTACGACTTTTATTATATTACTGCCAAAATTGTAAGTTTTTCTTGTGAAATTGTGAGCTTTGTCTTGTGAAATTCCAACTCATTTTTCACAACAAGCTGTTTTATATTTGCATCGTATGTATATATTATTAATGTTGTAAATGCAAATCTTTATATATATCTACAAAGGCTGGTCCTAAAGAGGTAGGCATTTATCTTAGGTTTCAAGAAGGTAACAAATACAAGAATGTGTAAGTGTGTGTGTGTGTGTGTGTGTGTGTGTGTGCTTGTATTTCTACCCTTCTTGAGACATCAACAAGGAAAAAGTAGCTTCCATATGAGGAGGTGTGAACAAGTTAGGACCCGAATCATGGTCCCAATACGGAAAACCATTGCATCTAATAGAGAATGTCTCATTTGCACCCCTGGTGGTGAAATCTATCAAAATGAGTGTCGGTTTTAAAAGTGCTCCCCCTCTGGTCAACATATGAAATAACAAGTGTGTGTAAGAAATTAAAATGCGCCCCCTTTGGCCAAAATTAATTTAATTAAAACAAAAAGAAATGTATATAGAGACATACTGTAATAACAAAGTAAATAATGAAGATTAAAAACCAATTTAAAAACTAAAGATAAAAAAAATTTAATTTCTCTCACAATGTGTCGACTTTTTTCTTATAAAATTGGGAACAATTTCTGATATTCTTTCTGTTTCTGTAATATTGCAATATTTTCTGGTAAAATTATTACTTTTTTATGTAAAATTATTACCTTTTAATGCAAAATGGTGACATTGGTAACATTCTGACTTTTATGACAATATTGCCAATTATTTAGTTCTTGTAAAACAGTGCCATTTTTGAAGTAAAATTCATAATTTTGCCAAGTACAATTCCAATTATTATTATAGTATTGCCAACATGTTAAAGTTTTCTTATAACATTTTGACTTGAGTAAAAATTACGACTCTTTTCATAAAATTGCCAAAATGTTAAGCTTTTTTTGTTAAATTGCGACTGTTATTGAGTAAAATTCCAACTTTTACCATAATATTGCACAAATGTTCCGTTTTTCTTGCAAAATTTGGACTTGCGCTGAGTAAAATTACGACTTTTATTATATTACTGCCAAAATGTTAAGTTTTTCTTGAGAAATTGTGACCTTTTTCTTGTGAAATTCCACCAAATTTTTCACTACAAGCTGTTTTATATTTGCATCGTAGGTAAATATTATTCATGTTGTAAATGCAAATCTTTATCTATCTGGAAAGGCTGGTCCTAAAGAGGTAGGCATTTTTCTCAGGTCTCAAGAAGGTAAGAAATACAAGAATATGTGTGTGGGTGTGAGTGTGTTAGAGAGCGTAATGTCCCCCCTATGGTTTGTTGGCTGGTGGTGCACTCCCTGCTCCACTTCTCAGTCTCCATGAAGAAGGATTAAATTAGCAAGTGTGTGTGTGTGTGTGTGTGTGTGTGTGTGTGTGTGTGTGTGTGTGTGTGTGTGTGTGTGTGCTCTCAAGATGGAAGGGGGTAAGCAGAGTGCTGAAGCAGCGGATTTTTTCAGCAAAGAGAGGGAACAGTGTGGGGGGGCAAAAATAGATAAAGCAGCAAGATTTTGATAGCCGGCTGGAAGGGCGATATTAGCCAATAAATGAATGGCGGGACAGGACACACACACACACACACACACACACACACACACAAACACACACACACACACACACACACACACACACACACACACACACACACACACGGGGTGGCGTGATTATACAAACCCCAAAACCATTGAATTTTGCACGTTGTGTAAATGGTAAATAAAAACAGAATACAACAATTTGCAAATCATTTTCAACTTATATTCCATTGAACAGACTGCTAAGACAAGATACTTAACGTTCAAACTGGTAAACGTTATTTTTTTGCAAATATTAGCTCATTTGGAATTTGATGCCTGCAACGTGTTTCAAAAAAGCTGGCACTAGTGGCAAAAAAGACTGACAAAAAGTTGAGGAATGCTCATCAATCACTTATTTGGAACATCCCACAGGTGAACAGGCTAATTGGGAACAGGTGGGTGCCATGATTGGGTATAAAAGTAGATTCCATGAAATGCTCAGTCATTCACAAACAAGGTCACCACTTTGTCAACAAATGCCTGAGAAAATTGTTGAGCAGTTTAAGAACAACATTTCTCAACCAGCTTTTGCAAGGAATTTAGGGATTTCACCATCTACGCTCCGTAATACCATCAAAAGGTTCAGAGAATCTGGAGAAATCACTGCACAAATGCGATGATATTACGGACCTTCGATCACTCAGGCGGTACTGCATCAAAAAGCAACATCAGTGTGTAAAGGATATCATCACATGGGCTCGAGAACACTTCAAAAAACCACTGTCAGTAACTACAGTTGGTCGCTACATCTGTAAGTGCAAGTTAAAACTCTACTATGCAAAGCCAAAGCCATTTATCAACAACACCCAGAAATGTTGCCAGCTTCGCTGAGCCCGACCGAGCTCATCTAAGATGGACTTATGCAAAGTGGAAAAGTGTTCTGTGGTCTGACGAGTCCACATTTCAAATTGTTTTTGGAAACTGCGGACGTTGTGTCCTCCGGACCAAAGAGGAAAAGAAGCATCCGGATTGTTCTAGGCGCAAAGTGTAAAGGCAGCATGTGTGATGGTATGGGGGTGTATTAGTGCCCAAGACATGGGTAACTTACACATCTGTGAAGGCACCGTTAATGCTGAAAGGTACATACAGCTTTTGGAGCAACATATGTTGCCCTCCAAGCAACGTTACCATGGACGCCCCTGCTTATTTCAGCAAGACACGTGTTACAACTGCATGGCTGCGTAGTAAAAGAGTGCGGGTACTAGACTGGCCTGCCTGTAGTCCAGACCTGTCTCCCGTTGAAAATGTGTGGCGCAATATGAAGCCTAAAATACCCCATTGAGACTCCTGTTGAACAACTTAAGCTGTACATCAAGCAAGAATGGGAAAGAATTCCACTTCAAAAATGTGTCTCCTCAGTTCCCAAACCGTTACTGAGTGTTGTTAAAAGGAAAGGCCATGTAACACAGTGGTGAACATGCCACAGTGACAACTTTTTTGCAATGTGTTGCTGCCATTCGATTCTAACTTAATGTATATTTGCAAAAATGTGCCAACTTCACTGGTTTTGTACTATCCACCTTAGCTCTGAATATCTTACAATGTGTTGTGTGGCCATTTCAACTTCAACCCCGGCGTCAGTTGCGATGTAGAGCGGCGCTTTCCGTCATTTTCAGCAGACTGCATTGCAAAAACGCTTAACCCTCCCCTCCCCTCACGCGAGCTCCACCCAGGAGTGGGGCCGTATGAATCCCTTCCCTACTGTATGTCGAATGATGCTTTCAGTCATTTTCAGCAGACCCCCCCCCCCTCTCTTCCTCTCATGCGAGATCCACCCGGGAATAAAATCCCTTTCCCTAATGTATATTGACAACTGGGAGACATTTTGAGAACAATGCGAACAATAACGGCGGCCGCCATTTGCGTGCCGACGTGTATGCAAAAGACATCAAAAAAAAAAAAAAAAGATATGCCTTTCTTCGTTGTGAAGAAGATGAACACACAAAAAAAAGACGCATCACAAGATTTTTTAAAAATCTGTTTGAGCGTGACTCATCCTCGCTTTTAAACTTTCTGTGACTGCCTTGCTGATGGGACGTTAAAGAACGACACGTCATTCTCACACACACACACACACACACACACACACACACACACACACACACACACACACACACACACACACACACACACACACACACACACACACACACACACACACACACACACACACACACACACACACACACACGCACGCACACACGCACACACGCACACACACACACACACACACACTTTAATTCCTCCAACTAATTTCACAAGCAATTAGTCAGACTTTCTGCAGGCCCTTCTCAGGCCTTCCAGTCAGGGCAAGTGTAATTTATCAAGTCACTTTGCCCGAGGCGGCCATCTCGGCTTTGATGGCTCGCCTCTGGGATTCCAGCCAATGATCTCCGGTGGAATCCAAAAAGTTAAGCAAATATGCCGAGGTGTCATCTTTGAAGCATCCCACGCTTTGGAGTTGAGAGCTGCTCGTCATCGCGACCCCTAAGTCCGCAGGGCAGGTGGTTCAACAAGAAAGGTGCAAAGTTATGGTAGCCGGAGGGAAGATGCATCTGGAACAAACCCCCCCGCGGATACTACAACTCATCAATATTTGTAACTTTTTTTTTTACCCCCGAAAAAAAAATGTCTGGCTTTTCTTTTGTTGTCATAAAGTGTCTTGCTGTGTCGCTGGTCAGTATTCATACCTGCGAGGTGAAGTTAGTGCCACTCTTAAGCCAGTGATGACTCCTCTGCTTTAGGGACCGTCAGTAAATTACTTGCACATTTCACTCGTCGATAGCTTTTCAGTCATGTGACCTAGGAATCCAAAAATAATTTGGCTCCCGTGGATGTGAGCCAAATATGATTACAAAGCCAAAAAGTCCTGTAGTGGGAATATTTCAGCTTCAAATCGGATGGGCAATATGAGCCCATCAACTTGATTTGAGTTTTAACCGTTTTCAAAATCTTTAAACCACTTTAATAATACTTTTTAATTACTTTAATGATGTTTGTTTATCATAACTATACCTGGCTCAGGCGTTGGTGTTTCCAGATTAAATTTTTTTAAATTTTTTGAAAATGTTTGCAAATTTCAACCATCAATCGGTTTTTAGGTATGTCATCTAAAAAACAAAAACTGTTTTCATGTTGTTTGTTTGTCATTTCTATACTTTGGTACCACGTTTTTCCAGATTTTAGTTTTAATAAAATGATCAATAGCTTTACTCATGTGACGTGGAATCCCAGAACCACTTTGATTTTTGTTCATCAGAATGTTATTTTTCCAGATTTGACATATATTTTTTAATTTTTTAAACATTTTTTTCCAATAGATTTTTAGTCATGTGACTTAAAAACTCAAAACTACTTTCATATTGTTTATCATTAGTATAATTGGCTCAGATTTGTATTTTAATATATGTTTTTTTTAATTTTTTTTAACAAATTTCAAACGTTCAATTGTCAATAGCTTTTCAGTCATGTGACCTAGGAATCCGAAAATAATTTGGCTCCCGTGGATGTGAGTCAAATATGATTACAAAGCCAAAAAGTCCTGTTGTGGGAATATTTCAGCTTCAAATCAGATGGGCAATATGAGCCCATCAACTTGATTTGAGTTTTAATCATATTAAAAATATTAAAACCACTTTTAAAATATTTTTTAACTACTTTAATATACTTTAATGATGTTTGTTTATCATAACTATACCTGGCTCAGGTGTTGTTTTTTCCAGATTATATTTTCTTCATTTTTTTTGAAAATGTTTGCAAATTTCAACCGTCAATAGCTATTTAGTTATGTCATCTAAAAAACAAAAACTGTTTTCATGTTGTTGTTTGTCATTTCTATACTTTGATATCACGTTTTTCCAGATTTTAGTTTGAATAAAATGGTCAATCGTTTTAGTCATGTGACGTGGAATCCCAGAACCTCTCATCAGAACTGTACTTGGCTCGCGTGTTGGTTTTTTCTTCCCCTTTTTTAAAATATTTTCGCAAATTACGATCGTCAAAAACTTTAGTCATGTGACCACTTTTATAATGTTTGTACATTATTACTATACTTGGCTCATGCATTAGTTTTTCCACATTATTTTATTTGGACATTTTTGCAAATTTTGACCGTCGATAGCATTTTAGTCATGTGACACACACATGCTACTCTCATAAGTTAACCAGCTCCTCTGTTGTGCACATGTGGATACATAACATGTAGCTACATAACATGTGGATACATAACATGTAGCTACATAACATGTGGATACATAACATGTAGCTACATAACATGTATCACTTTACCCCGCAATGGGTCTGCTAATATCCGCTTTCCAGTCAGAATTCGAGGCCGCCGATTTGTGACAATCTGGTTGCTTTATTATTACTTTTGCAGGACACAACCAGACCCATTCATCACTTTACTGCGCAGTGCATGCGCTACCTCTCTCTCTCTCTCTCTCTCTCTGTACTCGGCCATTCAGTCACTGACGTCACTCAGACAACACGTTGACATTCTCACAAACACACATACTGTACTCTACTCTCATAAGTTAACAGCTGCTGCACATGTAGATACTGTACATAACATGTAGATACATAAGATGTCGATACATAACATGTAGATACATAACATGTAGAAACGTAGACGCGCACACAGCTGCTTGGATGGATGCCAAATATTAGTGCATTAGGACCGCCCATTTAACATCAACTAATGTAGGTGATTAAAGTATTATACAAACATCGGGTCTGGTTCAAATATAGAGATGAGGGTCTTTAATGAAGTGCTTTGAGAGGCTGGCAAAGGAATACATTGTCTCCAGACTTCCCACCCACATTTGACCCATACCAGTTTGCTTATCGCCCTAACCGCTCCACAGAGGACGCCATCTCCTCTGCACTCCACCTGAGCTTAGAACATTTGGAAGGAAAGGACACACGTGCGGATGTTGTTCCTGGACTTCAGCTCGGCAGTCAACACCATCATCCCGCAGCACTTGGTGAGCAAACTGCCCCCCCTTGGATTCAGTACCCCCCTATGCAACTGGCTGCTTGACTTCCTCACAGACAGACCCCAGTCTGTGAGAGTGGGCAACAACACCTCCAGTGCCATCTCCCTGAGCACCGGCTCCCCCCAGGGCTGCGTCCTGAGTCCACTGCTGTTCACGTTGATGACCCATGACTGCTGCGCCAGGTCCACTACTAACCACATTGTGAAGTACACGACAGTAGTGGGCCTCATCCGTGACAACAACAACATGGACTACAGGGAGGAGGTGAAACATCTGGTTGACTGGTGCAGAACCAACAACCTGGTCCTGAACGTCGACAAGACCAAGGAGATCATCGTCGACTTCAGGAGACACCAGTCCAGCCATGCTCCACTCTTCATCAACGGCACAGCAGTGGAGATGGTAAGCAGCACCAAGTTCCTGGGGGTGCAGATAACTAACAATATGACCTGGTCCCTACACACCGGAACTCTTGTAAAAAGAGCTCAGCAGCGCATGCACTTTTTGCGTGGGATGAAAAGAGCACAGTTCCCTCCCCCCGTTCTCAGCACATTCTACAGAGGCACTCTAGAGAGCAACAGCATCTCTGTCTGGACTGGAGCCGGCAGTGCTTCAGACTGGAAGTCTCTGCAGAGAGTGGTGAGGACGGCGGAAAAGATCATCAGGACTCCTTTTCCTCCTATCCAGGAGATCGCAAAAAGCCGCTGCCTGACCAGGGCTCAGAAAATCTGCAGAGACTCCTCCCACCCCCACCAAGGGCTGGACTCTAGAAAGAGGTTCCGCAGCCTCCGTAGCAGAACCTCCAGGTTCTGTAACAGCTTCTTCCCTCAGGCCGTAAGACTGTTGAACGCATCATAATAATCCCCTCAATTCCCCCCAAAAATGGATAAACTGGCTGGAATATAAAGACAATACAACATACATCCATAAGTTGCTGAATTTTCCCCCCAAGGATCAATAAAGTACTTTCTATTCTATTCTATTCTAAACGTGGATGCATATGCAAAAGTGCAATATATTTATCTGTACAGTAATCTATTTATTTATATCTGCACCTTATTGCTCTTTTATCCTGCACTACCATGCATTACTTTGTGAATCCCTCACAAAGTAAATTGTCATTCAAGACAGCTTTGAAGATACACCTATTACACGTGAATTTTTAATACTGGTTTTAACTAGCTTTTTATCTCATGTTGTATTTTTCCATTGTATAATGTCTGGTAATGCATGTATTCTTTGTATTTTAATTTTGTATGCTCCTATATGGACCCCAGGAAGACTAGCAGTCACCTTGGCGTCAGCTAATGGGGATCCATTCAATAAACAATAAACAATAAACAATAAACAATAAACAATAAACAATAAACCATGAGCTAATGCAACAAAATTTCGTTCTTATCTGTACTGTAAAGTTCAAATTTGAATGACAATAAAAAGGAAGTCTAAGTCTAAGTCTTTAATTTGACTTGCTGTTGTACTCTGTCTCAAAGTGTCAACATGTTCTCAATGTTTCCTTACCATTATTGCTATGTTGTCTATTATTGTTGGTATTTTGTCTATTACCATTGTCGGTATGTCCATTCTTCCTACATTGTTGATACAAATTGTTGATATATATTGTAATAATTATTGTTACCTGTAGTAATGCCACCATGATACAGCATTTGTACTATAATCCTTGAACAAAGTAAGAGTGAAACTCAATGTATTAATCACTGAATGGAGACCTGGGGGTGGGATTAAATAAATGATCTTCTTCCCAATCCCTTTCAGGCAAAACTGGACAATCATGCTTACATACTGTGCGTTACCTTTTGCATTATATTCATTTATATTGTTATGTATTGTCTACCTTGTACTTTTTTTCTAATGTCATTGCCTGAAATAAATGAATAAATGAAAAAATATATAATAATAATGTGATATGACTGAATTTTGGAACAAATTACTACAATTGGTGTTTTATCTTTAACAAAAGTGTGTTTTACCTGCAACATGTCTTATCTGTGCACATTCATCCATAGTTGTGTTTTTAGTACTTACTAATAATTGTATTTTTCTTAAAGCACAGACCAGGATTGGCAACCATAAATCATGAAGCATTTAATATAATGTCAATAAAGCTTTTTTTTAAATTATATTCTAATCTAATCCATCATTATGGCAGACTTTATGTCATATGGACAATTGTAAATTGTGCAATATAAAACATTTATTGTATTGTAAGATGTTCTGTTAAAATAAAGCCAATATTGAAATTGTTTGTAGTTCCCTTTATTTAGAAAAGTATTAAAAAAGTATCAACATACACTACCGTTCAAAAGTTTGGGGTCACCCAAACAATTTTGTGGAATAGCCTTCATTTCTAAGAACAAGAATAGACTGTCGAGTTTCAGATGAAAGTTCTCCTTTTCTGGCCATTTTGAGCGTTTAATTGACCCCACAAATGTGATGCTCCAGAAACTCAATCTGCTCAAAGGAAGGTCAGTTTTGTAGCTTCTGTAACGAGCTAAACTGTTTTCAGATGTGTGAACATGATTGCACAAGGGTTTTCTAATCATCAATTAGCCTTCTGAGCCAATGAGCAAACACATTGTACCATTAGAACACTGGAGTGATAGTTGCTGGAAATGGGCCTCTATACACCTATGTAGATATTGCACCAAAAAGCAGACATTTGCAGCTAGAATAGTCATTTACCACATTAGCAATGTATAGAGTGTATTTCTTTCAAGTTAAGACTAGTTTAAAGTTATCTTCATTAAAAAGTACAGTGCTTTTCCTTCAAAAATAAGGACATTTCAATGTGACCCCAAACTTTTGAACGGTAGTGTACATTTTGGTACTGGTACCAAATCATTGGTATCGGGACAACCCTAGTTTGTACATTATTACTATACTTGGCTCATGCGTTACTTTTTACACATTAATTATTTTCACTTGACATTTTCGCACGTTTTGATCGTCAATAGCATTTTAGTCATGTGACCTATAAACCCCTTTTATAATGTTCACTATACTAGGGAGAGTCTCTCCCATGTCCCTGATGGCGAGATAAGTCGGCGCCCACTAACAGAAGTTATTCACCAACCAGGGCCGAGTTGTGAGTAAACTCCAGTTGCCCAGCGAGGGACGTATCAAAATAGTCCGAGTCGTCGCTATTGTTCATCACCCGCGCGGCGACACACCAGTGAGCCGTTGCCATTTGCTCAGCGCAATTGCTCGAGTCATCAGCGGCTGAATTCACGCATTCACGCATGCATGTGAAGAAGGAGCGAGGTTCCACACCACTGCACGCAAATGGCCTCGTCTTCGCCAGAGATAACTTGTCCACAGAGTCTTTTAATTAGGCGTCTTTGTACCGTCGTAACTCTTGGAAATTAAAGTTGGGGATTCTGGACACTTTTCATCATCATGACGTCTATGCACATTAATTTCCGGCTGAGTTATCCTGCATCTAACCTGCACAACAAGTCTGAACGCCCACCATGAATGATTTATGACGGGGGGGCTACACACACACACACACACACACACACACACACACACACACACACACACACACACACACACACACACACACACACACACACACACACACACACACACACACACACACACACACACACACACACACACACACACACACACACACACACACACACATCCGGAGCATCAGCTGGTCAGTGACCTCTCGGGGTGTGTGCACTCCAGTAACACGGTGCCGTGATGCCGGCGTTATCTGTTCTGCACCACACAATCGTGCCTGTGAGGCGACACGGAGGGCTTAGGGTGACTTCACTTTCAAATTTGGCATTTGACTTAAAGCAGGGCGTGTAAATTTTCCCATCAATAACGTGATATCATCGTGCTCGGAATATATATATGCATATATATATATATATATATATATATATATATATATATATATATATATATATATATATATCCCCTAAAAAGCGGGGAAACCTGTGAAAAAGGCTTGTAGGGATGAAATAGCCTGTGTTTTTTCCTGACCTAACGTGTATATATATATATATATATATATATATATATATATATATATATATATATATATATATATATATATATATATATATATATATATAGTAGGGAGGTCCGATAATGGCTTTTTGCCAATATCCGATATTTCCATATTGTCCAACTCTTTAATTATCGATACCGATATCAACCGATACTGATATCAACTGAAACTGATATATACTGTTTTTTATGTTGATTTAATTAAAAAAATAAATTTGAAAAATAAAATAAAAACGATACCGATAATTAAAAAAACTAGAGATGTCTAAAAGCATTTATCGGCCGATAAATGCTTTAAATTGTAATATCGGAAATTATCGGGATCGTTTTTTTATTATCAGTGTCGGTTTTTTTGTGTTTTATTTTTTATTTTTTTTAAATCAACATAAAAAACACAAGATACACTTACAATTGGTGCCCAACCCAAAAAAACTCCCTCCCCCATTTACACTCATTCACAAAAAAGGGTTGTTTCTTTCTGTTATTAATATTCTGGTTCCTACATTATATATCAATATATATCAATACAGTCTGCAAGGGATACAGTCCGTAAGCACACATGATTGTGCGTGCTGCTGGTCCACTAATAGTACTAACCTTTAACAGTTAATTTTACTCATTTTCATTAATTACTAGTTTCTATGTAACTGTTTTTATATTGTTGTACTTTCTTTTTTATTCAATAAAATGTTTTTAATTTATTTATCTTATTTTATTGTATTGATTTAAAAAAAAAAGGACCTTATCTTCACCATACCTGGTTGTCCAAATTAGGCATAATAAATAATGTGTTAATTCCACGACTGTATATATCAGTATCGGTTGATATCGGTATTGGTTGATATCGGTATCGGTAATTAAAGAGTTGGACAATATCGGAAATCGGCAAAAAGCCATTAAAAAAAACGATACCGATAATTTCCGATATTACATTTTAAAGCATTTATCGGCCGATAATATCAGCAGGCCGATATTATCGGACATTTCTAATATATAGTCAAGGTTTCTGTGGTTTATCCATCAACGGCACAGCAGTGGAGATGGTAAGCAGCACCAGGTTCCTGGGGGTGCAGATAACTGACAATATGACCTGGTCCCTACACACTGGAGCTCTTGTAAAAAGAGCTCAGCAGCGCATGCACTTTTTGCGTGGGATGAAAAGAGCACAGCTCCCTCCCCCCATTCTCAGCACATTCACTATAGAGAGCCTGCTGACCAACAGCATCTCTGTTTGGACTGGAGCCTGCAGTGCCTCAGACTGGAAGTCTCTCCAGAGAGTGGTGAGGACGGCAAAAAAGATCATCAGGACTCCTCTTCCTCCTATCCAGGAGATGGCAAAAAGCCGCTGCCTGACCAGGGCTCAGAAAATCTGCAGAGACTCCTCCCACCCCCACCAAGGATTGTTTTCACTGCTGGACTCGAGAAAGAGGTTCTGCAACCTCAGAATCAGAACCTCCAGGTTCTGTAACAGCTTCTTCCCTCAAGCCGTAAAACTCTTGAACGCATCATAATAATCCCCTCAATTCCCCCCAAAAATGGATGAACTGGCTGGAATATAAAGACAATATAACATACATCCATAAATGTGGATGCATATGCAAAAGTGCAATATATTTATCTTTACAGTAATCTATTTATTTATATCTGCACCTTATTGCTCTTTTACCCTGCACTACCATGAGCTAATGCAACTAAATTCTGTTCTTATCTGTACTGCAAAGTTCAAATTTGAATGACAATAAAAGGAAGTCTAAGTCTGGATATTATTTTAATATGATATGTAATTAATATAATGGATATTAAGTGAGAGTTTGACTCCTTCATTGTTGACTTATGTGACGACCATCTTAAAGTGTTGTAAACCAGAAATATCAAGCAGTTAAAATGTGCCAAACATGGTTAAGTGTGGAGAGTGTTTTACATTTTACCCTTTATGCACTCTAATGGTTTCACATGGGTGGAATTTAGATTTTTTTTATGGTGTTTGGACAATTTTCATAAAAAGGTTCATTCAGTGAGCAAGTGTGTTATTTGCATTTTTGTATATTTTTATTTTTTGCGCCATGACTAGGGGAGGTCGTCTGGATTGTGTCATATAAATAAATGAATAGAATAAAGGAATAGAATAGAATACATCTTTATTGTCATTGTACATTGTACAACGAAATTGCAAGCAACCTTATTTAGTAAAGTTTAGTAAACTTATATGAAGCAAACTTTATGTAAGTAAATGCTGTGCTATATGTTAGAATAATTATGTATAAGTTATCACACAATGCTTAAAGGCCGTTGCTATAGTAATTATCTATTGTGCTCTTTTCTGCTTCGTGCAAGGGCACACAACTTGTTATCTTCCACGGCATATGAGGGGTGGCCTCGCCGCAGATGTTTTCTTTGTTTTAGCCCGCTAACAGCCAAGGACGTACCAGGACCTCAACGAAGATAAGGCGACAGCACGCAGACGAAGCAGAGACAAGGAAATCACAAGGCCCCCAGCACATTCCGTCACGTATTGTGCGTACTGGAGCTGCTTTGCATAATGTGTGACCACTCCCTTTCGAAGCAGCCTCAGTGATGTTAACTAGGGAACTCTTGAATAAATAGAGGAGCGCGGGGGCTGTACCTTAGAGCGTGGTGGGAGACTGTGACTGAGTGTGCAACGCAAAACGTTTCTCCTCATGAGCAAAATTGAACTCTGTCTCTGCCTGATTCCTTGCTTCTTGTCTCGTTTAATATAGTTCGGTGTTTGAACCTGATACTATAATATCAAAATACTTTCATGGGTCATTGATCGGATTAGCTCACGTTGTCCACAAGATGGCAGCAAACATGCCGCATGCAGAGACCACCTGGCATTTCAGATTAGGCACTCCATTGAACTCATGAAGTCTCGCGGGGAAAATTGATGAAGCTGTCGGGCAGTTTGGACACCCCTGACTTAAAGGAAAAATGCCCATCATCCACAATCACACTTGTTTTTACCCTTGAATGTGCCTTCTAAATAGTGAAGAACTGCAAGTAAGAGGTTGCTAACAATGCAGGTAATTGGGAATCATATATTCCGCGTCTAAAAAACACTTCACCTGCATATTAAACAAGCTATAGTGACACTGTTACTGTAAGAGCTAACGCGGAGGAACTACTTTTCTGGCATAGTGACATCGCCTTGCTCCTCCAGCCGCTAGCTACTCGCTAGCTTGAGCTGATAATAAAGTTGGTTGCAACCCGCCATGAAATAAAGAAGGAGCTTGAGCTAATGAGCTAGTAAAAGGTATCTAACCAGTACAGTAGAAGGTTGTGGCTCCAAGCTGAGAAGTTGGTCAACTTTCCAAATCCACACCAACCAACTTGATACTGTATGGCTCTCAACAAATGGAACACAGCACTAAACTATAACCATTGCTAAGAAGCATGCTTCATCCGAGGAGTGGAAATTATTTCGAATTTAGCAGTTCAAAGAGAACATAGGTGCTGAAAGATACAGCCATCCCATCAGTCACTGTTTGACTTTGTCATCGGAAACATTTAGCTTAAGTGCTACACGATAACGGCCCACGGCTTTCAGCAAGTCTGCCAATATTGGCAACAAAGACAGAAAGGGCTTTCTTTGTTGTGGGTGTTGTTGACAGAAGTAGTGCAGAAGTAGTTGTTATGAATAGGAACGGCATATATCTTGTAATCATTAAAGAGCACATATAGGATTTTGCAGGCTATTTTGATTTTGTTTTATTTTTTTGAATTTTTATAAAACAATTTTTTTAGGGATGGTACTGAATTCGCTACTTTAATAGGTACCAACCAAATGATGTTGGTAGTAGCGGGTACCAATTTACGTAAAATCAAACGGTACCATATTTCGACGACATGTGATGTCACATCCAGTTGCAGTCCCAAACATTTGGCGAAGAAACAAGCACTCAGGGGGGGGACTGGATCCAGGCAATGTTGCAATTTTCGATGCCAACAAAGCAAGAAGAATGAGCTCAGAAATACAGTAAGGCTCCACTTTTTACTAATATACATTTTACCAAATGACCTGTTGTGGGAATATTTCAGCTTCAAATGGGATGGGCAATATGAGCCCATCAACATGAACGAATAAGCGAGAATGCTGTGATGAGAATAATAATAATAATAATAATAATAAATGTATCCAAACTCATTTTTCCAACTGGGAAAAAACCCTGCATGTTCAATATTTATGTAAGTTAAATGTTAGCTTACAAAAAAAAAGGAATTTTTAGTTTGTGTATTTATTTAGAATAAAGTTATTTATCTTCCAATTACAGCACAATGGTATATCATTCTACAGTATTAGATGAACATTTTTTTCGATTTTTGTGTGTATCTGGAAAACATCAAATCCATAAAAAGGAAAACAGCACAAAATCTAATTTTATGGCAATATTTTTTATGAAAATCAACCCTTTGTTTTCAAATCTGCCAAATATAGTAAAAATCGAAAAACAAACCTAACTTAGCGTTTCAGAATTGGAAATGGAATGATTGGAAGGTACACGGACCGAAATTACTTGTTTATATTCAAACCGGATAACAGATAATAGATAATGATCCTTTTTCTGTTTTTGTTTTTTTTTAATTTTCACATCAAAAATTGCCAAAAGTAGATTTTTATGTAAAACTATTTTTCTATTCCAAACGTCCAAATCCATTGTTATTCCAATCCACGTTCATTTTCTACATAATAAGACTGCAATGTTTTATTTTCAATGTCCTACTCAAACTTAGATATTGAGAGAACAATACGACAAGAATAAGCAAAGTGTATATCAGGACTAGGGTTGGGTATCGAGTATCGATTGGAACCGGGACTAACTTTCCGATTCTCCCGGAATCGTTCAAAAGTTTAAATTTCGATTCCTATTTTCGATGCTGTCACGCCAATTTAGTCCGCCGACCGGAAAAAAATATGCCCGCCGAACCGGAAGAAGAAGCCGCTGAACACCAACGAAGAAGCGCCCACCCCCGGAAGTGTTAGCATAGCCGAGCGAGTCAGTCAAGCTCAAGCATGGATAGCGGGCGTCGGCGGTCGAAAGTGTGGCTTTACTTTACAAAAAAAATTGAAATAGCCGCGAAATAACAGAGCTCCATGTCCATCAAGAAACGAGTGGAGAGAGAGCTGCAGATGTACCAGGACGTTCCACCGATACTTATGTCTGACGACCCTGCTGCATGGTGGTGGTCCGGTGGAACCAACAAAAGACTTATCCTTTGCTGTCAGATCTCGCTTTCTCCTATTTATGCGTTCAAGCTTCTTCCACACCCAGCGAACGTGTATTTTCCACAGCAGGAGACACTATCTGTCCAGAACGCTCACGCATCCAGCCTGAGAAGGCGGATATGGTCATTTTCCTAAACAAGAACTGTCTCTGATTTTATACTGTACCTGCTGATAATCTGGACTGGGTTTTGCAAGTTGTTTCTTATTGTTTATTTGCTTTTCTGCACCAGGTTAGCCCATCAGTGGGAGCACGGTAACATGTTTAAGTACCTGCAGCATCATTCACTTGTGTGTGTAAATGTGTTTTCATGAGGTTTCCTGCAGCATCATACACTTGTGTGTGTAAATGTGTTTTCATGATAGTTTCCTGCAGCATCATACACTTGTGTGTGTAAATGTGTTTTCATGAGGTTTCCTGCAGCATCATACACTTATGTGTAAAGGTGTTTTCATGAGGTTTCCTGCAGCATCATACACTTGTGTGTAAATGTGTTTTCATGAGGTTTCCTGCAGCATCATACACTTATGTGTAAAGGTGTTTTCATGAGGTTTCCTGCAGCATCATACACTTATGTGTAAAGGTGTTTTCATGAGGTTTCCTGCAGCATCATACACTTATGTGTAAATGTGTTTTCATGAGGTTTTCAAAAATAAAGCTCTCTTGAGGAAAGTGTACTCCTGGGAAAATGTATTCATAATTTATAATATTTATATTCAAGTTCATAGATTTGATATTTATATTCTAGTTGAAAACAGCCCTGTGAGGAATTTATAGTAAAGTTCATAAAAAGTTAATAGAATTAAAATTGATGGAGAATGTCAGACTATTTCATTCAGAAAGACTGTAGGTTAGCTAGCTCATTTAAAATATCCTAAACTTTTTTTTGACCCGGCCTCTTAAAAGAATCGGAATCGAGAATCGTCAGGAATCGGAATTGAAACAAAGAATCGGAACCGGAATAAGAATCGTTCGAATTCAAACGATACCCAACCCTAATCAGGGGTCCCCAAACTTTTTAACTCGGGGGGCCGCATTGGGTTAAAAAAACTTGGCCGGGGGCCGTGCTGTATATATATATATATATATATATATATATATATATATATATATATATATATATATATATATATATATATATATATATATATATATATATATATATATTAAAAAGTTAGGTCAGCCTGTTTCGCAGTCTTCCCTGCTCTTTAGGGGAGATTTTACTGAAGTATATAAAATCCCCTGAAGAGCAGAGAACCCTGCGAAACAGGCTTGTAGGGATGAAATAGCCTCTGTGTTTTTTCCTGACCTAACGTATATTCCGCTCTACCCCGGTATTGAGCACTGTATAATGGATAAACCACAGAAACCTGAACTCTATATATATATATATATATATATATATATATATATATATATATATATATATATATATATATATATATATATATATATATATATATATATATATATATATATATATTCCGAGCACGATGATGTCACGTTATCAATGGGAAAATGCATTTTTAGGCAATATGGTTACCTAGAGTAACAAGCGGTAGGAAATGGATTAGAAAGGACATATTTAAAAGAATATATAATTACCCCCCCAGAAAATTATATTATATATATATATATATATATATATATATATATATATATATATATATATATATATATATATATATATATATATATATATATATATATATATATATATATATATATATATATTTATTTATTTATTTATTTATTTATTTATTTATTTATTTATTTATTTATATATGTTTTTTAACTTGGGACTTTTCGTTGGCCGGATTTTGGACGCTGGCGGGCGGGCGGGCCGAGGTCGTTGGGATCCCTGGTATATATCGATCAATACTATGCACTATATATATACGCAAATCCCTTAGGGGTGATGGACAGCGCCTGAAGAGCTGCAGCCTGCCACCGTGGCCCCCACTCCCTCCCCTCTGTTGCTAGATATCTCGAGTTGTACGTTGTAATATGTATATGGACTTTACTTTGGAGGTTTTCTCCCCACTCCAGACTTAGGAGCCCAGTCTGGATTGTATTTTTTTACTCATCCTTCCCCAGCGTTTACCTTTTTCCCATCTTTTGCGGGCCGCCTTGTGGCGACCCATCAGCGTTCCTGTTCTGTAACCCTGTACACTGTTTGTTTGTCTAATCTTGAACGGGTTTGTGCTGAAAACAAAGTTTTGTTGTACTTGTGCAATGATAATAAAGACCTACCTACCTATGTATATATACAGTGGTCATACATCAGTACACAATCAATAAACATGCAAGCTAAATCCGGGGAAGTGAAATCACTTCCTTGTGCAAACGTGTCAATGATTCACCCGGCAAACAAATCAAGGCTGCCAAATGAATGGAGATGGCACTCGCATGTCTTCAACGCACCCTTTTGTTCCGCACACATCACCCTGCAATAATCCCGGGGCGCAAAAAACACCAATTAAGAGTGGGAAAATCAAATTGATTGAGTATGAGTCATATCTTCAGGTGTCGCCCTGAGATACCCACGCAAGAGTGGATCGCCTGACTACGAAACATGGCGAGCGGCTAAATGAACAACGCGAGAAGATGAAGACAAAACAGACAATTAAAAGTAAAGAGGCAACTTGCTCATTACATCTGTTGTGTGTTGTATATGCTGTGTTGTGTACGTTGTGCACACCACACACTTGGCACCTGTCGCCACGTCCCGGCAACACTTGAGACGACATATGGAGGCTCTCATCCAAAGCATCCGCAGAAAACCAATTGGGACGCAACCACACACAATACGGCAGCTTTGCCATGTCTATATGCAAAGTCACTAATTATTCACCTTCGGGGATGTGTTTTGATTACGTTGATCATTAACACCTGTGAGACGGTGTGGAAACAAGCAAACATTAATATGACGAATACCATTGTAAACAAGGACTATACAAACCCCAAAACCAGTGAAGTTGGCACGTTGTGTAAATGGTAAATAAAAACAGAATACAATGATTTGAAATCCTTTTCAACTTATCTTCAATTGAATAGACTGCAAAGACAATATATTTCATGTTCGAACTGGAAAAGGTCATTTTTTGCAAATATTAGCTCATTTGGAATTTGATGCCTGCAACATGTTTCGAAAAAAGCTGGCACGAGTGGCAAAAAAGACTGAGAAAGTTGAGGAATGCTCATCAAACACTTATTTGGAACATCCCACAGGTGAACAGGCTAATTGGGAACAGGTGGGTGCCATGATTGGGTATAAAAGCAGCTTCCACACTGGTTTAAATGTAACTTAGATATTGGGTTTCACTATGTAAAAGCGCTTTGAGTCACTAGAGAAAAGCGCTGTATAAAGATAATTCACTTCACTTCACTTCCGTGTAATGCTCAGTCATTCACAAACAAGGATGGGGCGAGGGTCACCACTTTGTGAACAAATTGTCCAACAGTTTAAGGAAAACCTTTCTCAACCAGCTATTGCAAGGAATTTAGGGATTTCACCATCTACGGTCCGTGATATCATCAAAGGGTTCAGAGAATCTGGAGAAATCACTGCAGGTAAGTGGCAAATTGTTGCGTTGACCAGCATTCCTCCAATGGGGAATTCAAAATGCTAGTCTCTCCCAGATTCTTTTTATGGCAATACGCTGATGTTTATATTCAATCAACAGGCAGTAGTTGGTATTGTGTGGTTTATTCTCCAAGCTTAGAGGACAAACCTGAGACCAACCCAGCACCCAAGCGTTCCCTAGCCCGGTCCAGATCGGTCTAGCTCGGTCTCCCCTCAAACCCCCGGAAGTCCCGTGATCTTCCCCTTCCTCCCCCTCCCCACCTGCTGTTTCCCCAGTCTAGCTGTGCTCCTTATCTTAGGAATGTAATGGCAGTCTCAACAAAGACAGCGCTCTGACTCTAACCAAGGACACTCGAATCCAAGCACTTTGTACCACACGAGACATTAGCTGATGTAAATATGACTATAGGAGTTTTTAGAAAGAAGTAACACTTAAATATGGATATGATTCTGATCTGCTTCCCACACCGTCAATCCCTCAGGCGGTACTGCATCAAAAAGTGACATCAGTGTGTTAAGGATATCACCACATGGGATCAGGAACACTTCAGAAAACCACGGTCAGTAACTACAGTTTGTCGCTACATCTGTAAGTGCAAGTTGAAATTCTACTATGCAAAGCAAAAGCCATTTATCAACAACACCCACAAATGCCGCCGGAGGAACAGAACCATCCGGACTGTTATAGACGCAAAGTGTAAAAGCCAGCATGTGTGATGGTATGGGGGTGTATTAGTGCCCAAGACACGGGTAACTTACACATCTGTGAAGGCACCATTAATGCTGAAGGGTACATACAGCTTTTGGAGCAACATATGTTACCATGGACGCCCCTGCTTATTTCAGCAAGACATTGCCAAGCCACGTGTTACATCAACGTGGCTTCATAGTAAAAGAGTGCGGGTACTAGACTGGCCTGCCTGTAGTCCAGACCTGTCTCCCATTGAAAATGTGTGGTGCATTATGAAGCCTAAAATAGCACAAGGGAGACCCCCGGACTGTTGAACAACTTAAGCTGTACATCAAGCAAGAATGGGAAAGAATTCCACCTGAAAAGCTTCAAAAATGTGTCTCCTCAGTTCCCAAACGTTTACTGAGTGTTGTTAAAAGGAAAGGCCATGTAACACAGTGGTAAAAATGCCCCTGTGACCACTTTTTTGCAATGTGTTGCTGCCATTAAATTCTAAGTTAATGATTATTTGTAAAAAGAAAATGTGTTTCTCAGTGCGAACATGAAATATCTTGTCTTTGCAGTCTATTCAATTGAATATAAGTTGAAAAGGATTTGCAAATCATTGTATTCTGTTTGTATTTACCATTTACACAACGCCCCAACTTCACTGGTTGTGTACATTTGTCTTGTAGAAATGGGGCTTATGGCTCTTTGAAGGGAGTCGGATTGGAGGAGCCTATTCCTTTCAAAGAGCCATTTAAAAGACTGGCTGGCTAGCAATTAAAACAAATGTTCAACAGTTTTTTTTGCCAAGGAAACAATCACGAGTATTGTTATACAATAATGTGTGGATCAGAATAACTTAATTTACACAAATATTACTCTATTGGTAGGAAACATTTTAAAGTTGGCTATACTTTCATATTTCCAAGCCTTGGCAGTGACATCACCAGTTTGAATTTTACTCATCTGAAAAGAAAAAATGTGCCGCCTTAATGTAGAAATACAATATAAATGATACAAATATGAGTACAAAATTGGTGTGTGTACGCTTACACTTCTACCCTTAGGATACAATGAACACCCCCTACCTGAAAAAATAACATACATATACACTATATTATATAACATATTATACAGTATATAGTATTATTTAAATACAAAAGTGAATCCAAATGCTGCCAAAATTTTTTTTAACAGACTCATTTTCTAGTCCAGAGTGTAGTGGGCAATTGCCGACGCTAAATTTGCACGTGCATAAAAAAAAAAAGTCTCTTAAAGGGGAACTGCACTTTTTATTTTTGACAGTAGCAGGTTAGACTACTCTAATGGCCTTCTCACTGGGCTCTCGAAAGCAGCTGCAGTACAGCCAGAATGCTGCTGCTCGAGTCCTGACTGGAACCAGGAAATATGACCACGTTAGTCCAGTGCTCAGGTCACTGCGCTGGCTTCCTGTTGTTTCGAGAAGAGACTCTTCTTATGTACAAGTCTCCTCATGGTCTTCTGCCCAATTATATCTGACATGTCTTTGGGCAGTTTTGACCAGTATTTTAGGTCAAACTGTAATAATTGTGTAAATGTATCATTAAGTGCTTTAAAGGCCTACTGAAAGCCACTACTACCGACCACGCAGTCTGATAGTTTATATATCAATGATGAAATCTTAACATTGCAACACATGCCAATACGGCCGGGTTAACTTATAAAGTGCAATTTTAAATTTCCCGCTAAACTTACGGTTGGAAACGTCTTTGGATGATGCGTATGCGCGTGACGTCACGACGGCAACGGAAGTATTCGTACCCAATGTGTCACCATACAAAGTGTCACCATACAAACTGCTGTTTTCATCGAACAATTCCACAGTATTCTGGACATCTGTGTTGGTGAATCTTTTGCAATTTGTTTAATGAACAACGAAGACTGCAAAGAAGAAAGTTGTAGGTGGGATCGGTGTATTAGCGGCTGGCTGTAGCAACACAACAAGGAGTACTTACTTGGATAGCAGACGCGCTAGCCGATGCTAGCCGCCAACGCATCTGTGATCGGGTGAAGTCCTTCGTCGCGCCGTCGATCGTTGGAACGCAGGTGAGCACGGGTGTTGATGAGCAGATGAGGGCTGGCTGGCGTAGGTGGAGCGCTAATTTTTTTATCATAGCTCTGTGAGGTCCCGTTGCTAAGTTAGCTTCAGCGTCGTTAGCAACAGCATTGTTAAGCTTTGCCAGGCTGAGAATTATTAACCGTGTAGTTACATGTCCATGGTTTAATAGTATTGTTGATCTTCTGTCTATCCTTCCAGTCAGGGATTTATTTATTTTGTTTCTATCTGCATTGGAGCCAGATGCTATCACGTTAGCTCAGTAGCTAAAGAGCTTCGCCGATGTATTGTCGTGGAGATAAAAGTCACTGTGAATGTCCATTTTGCGTTCTCGACTCTCATTTTCAAGAGGATATAGTATCCCAGGTGGTTTAAAATACAAATCCGTGATCCACAATAGAAAAAGGAGAGAGTGTGGAATCCAATGAGCCAGCTTGTACCTAAGTTACGGTCAGAGCGAAAAAATATATGTCTTGCACTGCATTGATTGATTGATTGATTGAGACTTTTATTAGTAGGTTGCACAGTGAAGTACATATTCCGTACAATTGACCACTAAATGGTAACACCCGAATAAGTTTTTCAACTTGTTTAAGTCGGGGTCCACTTAAATTGATTCATGATACAGATATATACTATCATATATACTATCATCATAATACAGTCATCACACAAGATAATCACATTGAATTATTTACATTATTTACAATCAGGAGTGTGGAGGGGGGGTGGAGTGGGGGGGTGGGGGGGGGGGTGGGGATATGGACATCAAGTAGTGGACATAGAGAGAGAGAGAGAGATCAGAAGGCATAAGAAAAAGAATCTGCATTTGATTGTTTACATTTGATTATTAGCAATCCGGGGAGGGTGTTAGTTTAGGGTTGTAGCTGCCTGGAGGTGAACTTTTATAGTAGTCCATCACTCTAACGTTCCTCATCCACAAATCTTTTATCCTCGCTCAAATTAATGGGGTAATCGTCGCTTTCTCGGTCCGAATCTCTCTCGCTCCATTGTAAACAACGGGGAATTGTGAGGAATCCTACCTCCTGTGACGTCACGCTACTTCCGGTATAGGCCAGGCTTTTTTTTTATCAGTGACCAAAAGTTGCGAACTTTATCGTCGTTGTTCTATACTAAATCCTTTCAGCAAAAATTGGGCAATATCGCGAAATGATCAAGTATGACACATAGAATGGATCTGCTATCCCCGTTTAAATAAAAACATTTAATTTCAGTAGGCCTTTAAGTACACTATATTGCCATAATAATTTGACCAGCCATCCAAATGATGAGAAGCAGGTGTCCTCATCACTTGGCCCGACCACAGGTGTATAAAATCAAGCACTTAGGCATGGAGACTGTTTCTACAAACATGTGCAATCTGATGGACGAGTAAAGAAGCGACTCGCTTGATGTTATTTTAAAAAATATTTAAAAAAATAAATTGCGACTGCTGTTTGTACATTGATCTTACATGAATGATGTCGTTCACAACAACACAAGCAGATCAGATGTGTATGGATTGCTCCTGCTAGCTTTAGCTTCGTAGTTTATTTATTTTTCATTTAGCCTTTATTTAACCAGGTAAAAGTCGACATTCACATTGTTTATGCAGGACGGGGACACATTATTTTCCCAAACCAATGTTCCTTCTCCTCACCATGACAACATTTCACTAACATTTATGTCAATTTCCCTGACATTACTTTGTGTTTGTCAGCCGATTGTTTTATCGGCCGATTATGTGACTCGTTCCGCGGTTACATGAGATCACGCCTTACTTTTTTGTTGAGTTTTAGCAACCGTGGTGACATCCCAAACTACTAGTAGACCTGCTCTTTTTTCACTCATTGGCTCCTCATCTGTTTTACTGTCACAAATACAAATAGACGGGGTAGACATTGAAAGGGTAAAAGAAAACACATTTTGGGGTGTAAAAATAGATGATAAAATGAATAGGAAACCTCATGTAAAAAGTATACAACATAAAGTAACAAGAAACACATCAATAATGAATGAAGCAAAACATGTTCTGGACCAAAAATCACTTCATATTCTTTAGTGTTACCATATCTGAGTTATTGTGCAGAAATATAGGGAAATACTTACAAAAGTACACTTTATTCACTAACAGGGTTACAAAAAAGGTCAATTAGAATAATACAAAATGTTGGATATAGAGAACATACAAACACTTGATTTAATCAATCACAAATATTGAAAATCAACGATTTGGTGCATTAGCAAACAACTAAAATGATGTACAAAGCAAACTCTAACCTGCTAGCCAAGAATATACAACAATTCTTCTCAACAAAAGAGGAGAAATATAACCTTCGAGGAAAATGTAATTTAAAATGTTTGTATGCACGTACAACACTTAAAACCTTTAGCACATCCGTATGTGGAATTAAATCGTGGAATGGATGAACTAAAGAAATCCAACAAAGCACCATGATTGATTATGATTCAGTTTAAGAGACTGTTCAAACTACACGTGTTCACAAAGTACACAGATGCCCAATTATCTATATTTTTTTAGATAACGATTTGTTATGTATTTATATTTGTTTACCTACTATGGCATATTATTTGTTTATTCACTGTTCTGTTAAAGAGAACAAAGAAATGGGATAAAACTGCTACGTATGAAAATGTGTCACGGCCCGGGCGCATTCCAGTGCGCACTCATCTATCTGTGTGCTGCGCTGAGCACCCCTCCAAGCGCGCACCTGCACGCGTCACTCCTGCTGCAATCAATCAGCAATCTGCGCACCTGAAGCTGATGAGACGCCACGCTTCTTAAGCCAGTGCAAACCTGTATTCCGGGCCAGAACGTAGCTGCCTGTTTCCGTACAGTAAGCCGACACGTCTCGCTCTATGCGCTCTCTCTCTCTGTGTTTTCTCCTCCTCCGTGTTCATTTGTCTCGTGTTCCTGTGTCGTTCCAGCAGCATTCCTCCATTCCCTATTTACGGGCTGTGTGTCTCGTCTCCCCGTATTCCCTCTGGTTCCCTGGCTGTCCCTTTTGGATCTCGACCTCCCGCCGGGACACGGACTTTGACGCCTCACTCTTGCCCCCGACCTCCTGACTGTCCCTGAATTTCCGAGCTTGCCTCGCCCTCTTGGACTTCCGCACCTCGCTCATTACTCCCGGCAACACTCAACATATACTTGCTTCACATAGTCGCACTCCATACGTGTTTTGGATTAATTACACGCCTCATTCCGTGTGCATTAATAAACAGAGCTAAAACGACATCCCTGCATCTGTGCCATATCCTTCCTCCCCGCTGTATCGTAACAAAAGGGGTAGGATTAAATACGATCTGGTTCTTCCTACTCCTTTTTGGACGTGCTGTTAAGAAACAACTGGAAATGTGTGATGCGTTACATTGTATCGTATGCATGTTCCACATAAACTGAAACTGAACTGACTTGAACAAGCTCCGGGTATTTACATTCACGTTGTGCAGACCATTAATCTGTTTTTGTTTTCGGTTGTTGTATTTGTGAGAAGCCATAATCGAAATAAAAATGTGATTAACTTTCCAGCCTTGACGTGTTTGCGAATCATCAGGCTCTCCGCTCAAACACCTTTGAGGTCTCCAACCCAGCATGAAGCTCGTAATCTATACTCCCAATCCCGCCATTCCCGATCCCTCTCACCGCGACGCTCGGTTTCACTTCACAGAGGGCCGCCGCTAATAGACTACAAACAGGGCTGGGCATAAGATCCGATTAGCCGGCAGGGATAACAGGGACACGGTGACCGATGGAGTGCCCGAGCATTGCTGTTTACTTTCTGAAGGGTTCTCTTCTTTGGTTCCGGTGTTGGAGCTGATCAAAGAGTAACAAAGAGCACAATATGTGCGTGTCATTGAAGAAAGTGGCGCTGATCTTGAATTAGCTGCAGGCTCTGATGGTCTCATACACTGCTCACTGTGCGTCTGCATGCTGTTGACCAAGGTTTATCTTTCTGGCCTCTGCAGAAAGCGGCCCACTCCATTACCGTATTTTCCGGACCATACTGTGCACCGGATTATAAGGCGCACTGCCGATGAATGGTCTATTTTTGATCCTTTTTCATATATAAGGCGCACCTGATTATAGGGCGCATTAAAGGGCGCATTTTCTACGTTGAAAACCCTTCCTTGTGGTCTACATAACATGTGATGGTGGTTCTTTGGTCAAAATGTTGCATAGATGATGTTTTACACATCTTCTTCAAGACGCTTTCTGACCGTCCCTTCAGGATGCGCCGTTTTGTGGGCGGGTCTTATTTACGTGGCTCACCTTCGACAGCGTCTTCTCCCCGTCATCTTTGTTGTAGCGGTGTAGCATGCAAGGACGGGAGTGGAAGAAGTGTCAAAAGATGGCGCTAACTGTTTTAATGACATTCAGACTTTACTTCAATCAATAACGGAGCAGCATCTCCTCATCCGGAAATGTGTCCCATGAAAAAACGTCCAACCAGAACTCTCTAATTATTAAAGTTCCTCGGGTGAATAATGTGAACTCACTACACCGGTATGTTTTAGCGCTTTCATGGCGAGTTTACTGACAGATATAAGTAAGAACTTTACACTACTTTATATTAGAAATGGCAACAGCGGAGGATGAATGTCACATAACAAGAAGGTAGAGAAAAAGAAGAAGCTTATCTACTACGGTGTCGGCACAGACTACAAAGGCGGACGCGCACAATTTTTCAGGATTTATGCAGATCCCAAATACAGATCAGCAGGTACCAGAAGGTAAGAAAAGTTGTTTTTGCATAATATTGCAAAACAAAACGCTAGATAATGTCTTACCTTATACACACACCATAATAATACTCCTATGTTGAAGCACAGTACAATCCATCAAGCGGTGTGGCTTCATAGCTTACCAAAGTCCTACTATCAATCAATCAATCAATCAATGTTTATTTATATAGCCCTAAATCACAAGTGTCTCAAAAACATTTTGATATATTTTTGAGCGCTGTGTGTAATGTTCTATATTTTCAATGGAACATACAAAATTTAGTCATATTGCCATCATATTGCACTCTACACATAGCTCTTGTGTTTGACTGCCATCTACTGGTTACACTTATTATTACACCATGCACCAAATACAATTGCTTCGAGGTCGGTAAGCAAAACCAGAATTATTCCGTACATTAGGCGCACCGGGTTATAATGCACACTTATAGTCCAGAAAATACGATACTAACCCTGAATTAGTCATCTTGCTCTTGATTTGAATCATATCGATACAGTTTGTTAACCTCATCAAATGATATGAAAGCATCTGTTAATCACAAATAATATTATTTAACACATTACCTCATGCTGAGGTCAGGATGATTAGAAAAAAAATAAGAAGAAATGTACATACAATTATGTCGTTTTATAATAAACGTAATGTTTTATTCATGGAAAATCACTTTAGTCATAATTTTTGCGCTCAAGAAACCTATCTATTGCTGTTTGTTTGATATTGACATGACTACCAAAAATGGTGGAAAAGTGCATGTACCAAATAAAATAGCTTCGAGGTCTGTAAGCAAAACCAAAATGATTCCGTACTTTAAGCGCACCGGGTTATAAGGCGCACTGTCGAGTTTTGAGAAAAAACATTTTTAAGTGCGCCTTATAGTCCGGAAAATATGGTAGTCATCTTACTTAAAATTTGAATCATATCGATTGTTTGTTCGACAGTTTGTTAACTTTGTCTAATGATATGAAAGCATCTGTTAATCACAAAGATTATTATTTAACATATTACCTCAAGCTTAGGTCAGGCTGGTTAGAAAAAAATAAGAAGACATTTACATACAACTAAGTCGAGTTATAATAAACAAACTTATTGTTTTATTAATGAAAAATGAAAACACAGCTTCATCACTTCAGTCATAATTGTTGCGCTCAAGAAACGTATTTATTGCCGTTTGTTTGATATTGACATGACTACCAAAAATTGGGGAAAAGTTCATTACAACTGAGTAGTGTTGTCCCGATACCACTGTTACCAGTACAAAAATGTATTTCGATACTTTTCGGTACATCGATACTTTTCTAAATAAAAGGGACAACAAAAAATGGCATTATTGGCTTTATTTTAACAAAAAAATCTTAGGGTACATTAAACATATGTTTATTATTGCAAGTTTGTCCTTAACTAAAGAAAACAGTGAACATACTAGACAACTTGTCTTTTAGTAGTAAGTAAACAAACAAAGACTCCTAATTAGTCTGCTGACGTATGCAGTAACATATTGTGTCATTTATACACCTATTATTTTGTTAACATTATAAAAGACAAACTGTAAAAAATGATTATTAATCTACTTGTTCATTTACTGTTAATATCTGCAGTGCAAAAACTGAAATCTAAGTAAGATGAAATATCTCAAATAAGGGTGATATTTGCTTATTTTCTGTCTGATAAGATAATTCTTCTCACTAAGCAAATTTTATGTTAGAGTGTTTTACTTGTTTTAAGGGTTTTGGTCCTAAATGATCTCAGTAAGATATTACAGCTTGTTGCTGAGAATTGATGACCTATATTGAGTAAAACGTCAATCAACGCCAAAGTCATCAACACTCACAAGTATAAAACTACTTTTTTAAAGTAATAATTTCCTACTTCAAGCATGAATAAAAAAATCATGATGCCGAGCGCATATCATTATGTCAAGATAATGGCACTATCATTTACTTCATTTAAGAATATTTTTCAACATATTGAGCAAAAAGGTCTTTTTTTTCCTACCAAGAAAAGTGCACTTGTTATTAGTGAGAATATACTTATTTTAAGGTATTTTGGGGTTCATTGAGGTTAGCTCATTTGACTTGTTTCGGAAAGTCTTGACAAGCCACATTTTCTTGTTCTATTGGCAGATAATTTTGCTTAGTTCAAATAAAATACCCCTCATTTTTGTATTTTTTTTTCTTGTTTTTGAACACTGACTTTTTGCAGTGTGCTTATTTTCTGTTTCAACATGTTCTATCTACACTTATGTTAAATTGTAATAATCACTTATTCTTCTGTTGTTTGGATTTTTGGAGTCGGTGTAGTACCGAATATGATTCATTAGTATTGCGACACTATACTTGTACCGGTATACCGAACAACCCTACAACTGAGTAGCCTGCTAGTAATTCTAGCAGCCCAACAATGGGGCCCGGCCCTATGGTTAAGTAAGGCTGCTGTTGACAGTCTCTCCTTTGCAGCTAAACTCCTCCACCGCCTCACAATGCCACTAGATCTATTTTAGTCCTCAACCTCTCTCCGTGCTTGGAATTTTATTTTTATTTTACGGACCTCTTCCGCATCAGCGTGGCTCAAGCTGCAGCCGCGACAAAATACGGGGTATCCATGTTGGACTTGAGCTCGCTGAATAGGCAACTGGTCACATGCCACAAGTGTCTGCGGTAATTACGGGACATGCCAGGCGTCTTCTTTGGCGAGCGGGTGCAATGGCACAGACTTTGTATATGCGCTGGAACCATTATCACATTTCACAAGGTGC